>NC_058132.1:268759379-268915991 GCF_016433145.1 Gracilinanus agilis | reverse complement strand
GGACATGACTGAGGGTGTAGACTCGAAACTACCACACCAATGCAACTACCAACAATTTGGAAATTGGTCTTGTTCAAGGACACATGACAAAACTAGTGGAAACGCGCATCGGCCAAGGGTGGGGGGGGGTTGAAGGGGAAAGGGGAGCATGAATCATGTAACCACGTTAAAAATGAATATTAATAAATGTTAAAAAAAAAAAGTCTTTTTATAGGAATTATGTAATTAAGTAGTTTTGTGTTTAAATGAACATGATTACATTTTCTTTTTTTGTTCTGGTGATAGTTTAAGCCACACCAAGTTTAAGGGATTTTATTCATCTTGGTTTTTTATTGATTTGTTCAAGTCCAAATTTTTGTTTTTAACTTTTTAATAAAAAATATTTTTTACCTCAATATCCTGGAAAATTTCTTCAAAAGATTTATTCTAGGGGGCAGCTGGGTAGCTCAGTGGAGTGAGAGTCAGGCCTAGAGACAGGAGGTCCTAGGTTCAAACCCGGCCTCAGACACTTCCCAGCTGTGTGACCCTGGGCAAGTCACTTGACCCCCATTGCCCACCCTTACCACTCTTCCACCTATGAGACAATATACCGAAGTACAAGGGTTTAAAAAAAAAAGATTTATTCTAATGCTGTTAATTCATTTGCTAATGAGTGAAGTCTATTTAATAGTTCTTGTGACTTGTGTTTTGGAGGGAAAAAATTGCTCTTTGAATATAAAATCCTCTTTGTAATCCATTGTGTTTCTCCTTCAAAATCAAGAAATGAAATAGACTCACGGAATTAAAAGAAAAGTAAGCATTTCTGGCTTAAGCTTCCTAATTTCCATTTGGTAAACAGCTTAATTAAAATTCTTTGCTTAAAATATTACTCTTCAATTATTGAAGGGGCAATATATTGTGGTTTATTAAATAACAATCCTGAGTAGAGAAAATCAGCATATTTTATATTGTGAGTGATCTTTAAATATCAAATGCTACAGTTTCCTAGGCTCTTAAGATGCACAGATGAATTCAACTATATATATATGGCCTTCTCTTGAGTTGTTAAATACCTAGTATAAGCAAAAGAGTGCCTTCGGATGGACTTTAAGAACTTATTAAATTTAACTCTTACAGATATATAATGTGTGAATAGTGGTACTCTTCATGACTCATTTGGAGGCTTAAGGTTTAGAAATATACCATCGGCATGAAACCATATGTGATCACATTCATTTTGCAACACACATATGAATACAAAAATTTTAAATCTTTCATAAATCTAGCATGTTCACAATGTCGTATACAAAATTCTTTTTTGTGCTTTGTACATTGAAATATTTGTTTTACTAGAACTTGTTAATATAATAAAAAAAATAAAAATTACAAAAGAGAAAATAAGCAATTCATGAAATTTATCAAATGAAACTACCAAATGGCCTCAAACCCAAATGCAAGAAGAAGAAAAGATGGTATGGTTTTTTTACCAAGTGCTAGGCACTTTCTTCTTTTTAAGTAATCCAATAATGTGCAGAACATAACAGACTTGAAACTATAGCATTTGTCAATTTTACAAATACTTCCAAGATAAAACAAGTAACGTTCCTCTTCTTGCTAACATTAAAGCTAAAACTAAATTGTTTTCTTTTTTTTAACTTTTTTTCTTACCTTCCGTCTTAGAATCAATACAGTGCATTGCTTCTGTGTAGCAGAAGAGTGGTAGGGGCTAGGCAATGGGGATTAAGTGATTTGCGCAGGGTCACATAGTTGGGAAGTGTCTAAGGCCAGATTTTAACCTAAGACCTACCATATCTCTAGGTCTGGCTCTCAATCCACGGAGCCACCCAACTGCCCCAATAGTTTTCTTTTTTTTTTTTTGCCAAGGGTAAAAATAGAAACATTCAGTCAGAGCCTTTCTGGGACTCCAGTCAAAAGGTTAAATTGAATACTAATACAACATTCAAATTTCACTGAATTGGTCCTTCAATTCTACACCTAAAAACTTAAACTTTATTGTAGACTTTCGGGAGTTGGAAGAGACTTCAGAAGAGATCGATTCCACACTGTACCTGAACAAGAATCACCTGTACATTATACCCAAAAATTGGTTTATCAAGCTTTTGTTTGAAATCCTCAATACAGAATTATCTTCACAGGAGAGATCTTGGCTTGTCAAATAATTAATATGGTTCTCTCTCCTCTAAGCGTATATTTAGAAATGCTTAAAATATACATTCTTTTAAAAATATCACTTTAAGTGCAAGGTATGCTGTCCTGTTAGGTCTATTTCATATGGAATAAATTAGTGTTAAAAAGGGAGAAAAGACATTTTTGTGTGTAGGGAAATATTTATATAAGGAAGTAAGATACTTCTGACATTAAACAGTAACATTTTGTTAATTAAAAGGTGAAAAGGACTTTGTTTTAATGAAAACTACTAATGTACATAAAGAAACAAAATTTAAGATAGGATATGACCAACATGGTAAAGAAAATGAACTGTGATATCAATATATTCAAATTCATCATGAACAATTAAGAATGATGCCTCTTGTATGGAAACTGTTGGTGTTATAAAGAAGCAGAGAAAGATCTTTAGTTAATTGAAAACTAAAAGAAAAGTTTCAAGAATACCAAAGACTGGAAGGGCTGTGTTGAAGTCATCAGAACTGCATAAAATTATGGGTACATCTCTTCATTTGAATATGTTTTATAAGTTAAGAAGGTAAAACTAAAAAGTGAGAAGTCATATAAAGATCTAGAGACTAGGTTATGATTTTTTAAAATTCCTATTGATATGGTATCAGAAACTGGAGGAACTGTGACTCTCTGTTCCAGGATTTCTACCTCTTAATGTACCCAAAGCTCACATTTGCTTTTTTGGGTCTCCATGACACACTGTTGATTCATTTTGAGCTTTTGATAGATTAAAACCCCCGAATTTTTACCACAGAAACTATTTGCTAGACTTTCTTTCCTTGTCATAATAGTTGAAAATTTCACTTTGGAACTCCAGTGCAGAACTTAACATAAATCTCTATTAAATTTGATCTTATTCAATTTGTTCCATCACTCTAACCCATTGAGATTTTTGAGGGTCTGGGCTTTATGAGGCATGACACCTGTTCATCCAAGCTTCAGATGATCTGCAAATTTTGACAAGCATGCCATCTACTCCTTCATTCAAATCACTGATGAAAATTTTGAGATGCAGAAAACCAAAGAAAGATTTAGTGACTTCCACTTTGCCTATATTCACTGAACCAGTTATAAATCTACCCTGCTGTTCTATATTTCTCAGTCTTATTTGGGATAAGAGAATGAGAAACTTATCAAATAAGCTGTAAGATCTCAAATAGAATAAAGGGGGGTGGGAAGATAATAAATAGCATTCCCTCATACACACACAAGCTAGAAGTAGTAGAGAGGAAAAACTAGAGAAAATTTGACAAGAAGCCCAATTGTCAGCTTATCCTGAGAACATTTAAGAATGAGAAGTGAAGGAGGATAATTAAAGACGAAAGTGGAAAAGAGCTATTCAGATTTCTATAACTATTTTCTCCATTGATGGCAGCAAAACTACAACATAATAATAAGAATACCTAGCATTTTTGTAGCACTTTAAGATACTTTATTTTTGCAAAGTGCTGTGCAAATGTTAACTCACCCTATCATCAGAACAATCCTGAGAAGTATGTGTTATTATCTCCACTTTACAAATGAGGAAACTGAGGCAGGCAGAGTTTAACTGAGTTGCCCAGGGACATTCTAGTATAAAGTATCTGATACCAGATTTGAACTTAAGGCTATCCATTGCACCACTTAACTCAACACAAATAGACTTTTAATATTACAGTCCCCATTTTACTGCATTAAAGAATTTAGAAGTGACTCTATGGGAAACCAAAGAGGAAAGAGCAGCTGGGCCAAATGAAGCACATATAAATTAAGCCTTTGCCAGAGGCAACACAATTGAAAGCACTAAAGAACTGATTTACAGAATATCTGAAGAGGAAGATAAAAGATTGGAAAAAAATAATGAATGTTACTATTACCATAAATAGGTGCTCTGGAGGATATCAAGTCCCATCAGTCCATTTCCCTACATCTTCTTATCTCTATAAATTATTTTGGGGAGAAACAAGAATTTGTATGGTTTTTTTTATTCTGAATGTAAGGAAAGATTGCACATGAAACTCTGAATTTCTATTAAATACAGTCTTTTAGAAAAAGTATACAATTCAAAATGTTAGTTCTAAAGCTATCCTGTCTAATCTCTCTCTGAATGTCCTTTTCTCTTCTGTGTGTTTAAGAAAAAGTTTCATTGATGTCCTTTTTTTCCTTTTTTTAGCATCACTATTACTAGCTATGTCTGCATTCCTACATGTCTATATTTCTACAAGCAGTGCTGTATTACATATAAATTATTCTCCTAGTTCTGTTCTTTTCATTCACTATCAGTTCATGCAAGTCTTCCCATGTTTCTTTGAACTGCCTTTTTTATTATCTCTTATGCTTCAATGATATTTAATTACACCCATTGGGCACTATTTATTCAACCATTCCCCAATTGATGAACTCTCTCTTATTTTCCAGGTTTTTGTTACAACAAAAAATATCAATTTTAATATTCCTGTACATATAGATTCTTTTCCTCTATTTTCCCCTCCTTGATATATAGCCCCACATGGGTACCGCTGAGTCAGAATATTCATAGTTTAATGATTTAGGAGGTACTAGTTCCAAATTGCTTTCCAGAAGAGCTGGAGATTCTATAAAATTTTTATGCAACTGAAACATGCAAAATAGGCATCCATAATAAAAATATATGAAGAGTCCATGCAGGCTTTCATATTATTAAATGTTCTTAATACATAATGCTGCTCCTCCTCCTTCTTCCCCTTTCCCTTCTCCCTTCATCTGTTCTCCTCTTTTTGAATAAGGTATGGCTTTCCAGAACTAAATTGCAGACATAAATTCCGTCCCACCAAGTTTCAACAATGCCTCTGAGGACCACACCTATTCACCAGAATATCCACTTTACCCCACTATTTATTCACATTGTGCATTTGTATGCACCCAATTCAAGGCCTTTTCCCCCCAATTTCTTGTTAAATATTGTCTTCTTTGGTATAAAAATCTCTACCTCATACCTGCTACCCTTTGTGGTGCCAGGTCTATGTGGGCATTTTTCCTCTCTACCTTTGCCGCCTTTAGCCCTTTCATTTCTCCCCTGGAGATGAGCTTACACATTGTACATGCATGCGTGTTACACACTGGCTGACACACAAATAATGTGCAATCTCTGCAGGTCTCAGCAAGACTCTCCTTACCTTCCATATTTACTTGAAATAAATTCCCCAGTTTTTTTTTCTTTTGGTACTGTTCTTAGCTAACTGTTTTAGCTATTTACTATAACAAATGTATGTGAGATCTGAGACATAATAACCTACCTCATTTCTTCTTACCCTACATCTCTGGATACTTTCTCCTATGCTTCTTAAATGCAGGCCCTGTTTGTTAAGGTAAGGTCTAGTATATTGAACAGGGAAGAAAAGAGCAGATGAAAATAATCTAGAATTATGCAAGAAAAGTTTCTAAACAGTAAACATATCCTTTGACCCAGTGATTCCACTACTGGGCATGTACTCCAAGAAGGTCAAAGACTAAAAGAAAGGTCTCATATATACCAAAATGCTCATAACTATGTTTGGGGGATGGAAAGAAAGCAAAAAATAAGGTCTTTGAGTGGGGAAAAGCTGCATAAATTATGGTGTAGGATACAATATAAGAAATTATGAATATAGAGAAACTTGGGAAAATGTATGAACTGATGAAGAACATAGAAACTAAAACCAGAGGAAAACCTATGACTATGCAATGACCACAATAACATACATGAAAATAACTTTAGAAGGCAACTAAATTCATATAAAATAGATAAATTCATCATAAGATGAAACATAGCTTTTTGGAGGGGGGAAAATGTGATCAGGGTAAGGGATGTCAAATGACATGATCATTTATTATTTGGTTTTGTTTACTGTTTTTCTCAGTGACCAAACAATATACCTATAAGGCTCACATTGCAAAGAAATTAAAAAAGAAAAACATCAGATCCTGAGGACCCAGATGTTGTAGTAAAGACCTGGAACAAAGAGAATGATAATCAATTATGGAACACCTGAACAAATTAGGGTCTATTAATGTAACGGAATATTATTATACTACTCTAAGAAAATATGAAAGGAATGGAGTCAAAGAAATGCATTATTACAGAGTAAAATGAGTAGAACTAGAACAATTTATGTAATGACTATAACATCATAAGGATAAATAATCATATAAGACTTAAGAACTCTGATAAATGCAATTACCAACCATTGGACCAGAGCGATGATTTCAAACTCAAATATAAATAAATCCTGTTAGGTACCATGTTGACTTAGAAAAACACAAATTAACATTATCTGTGTTGTGTTGCTTTATATTTATTTTTATTTTATTAGACATTTCCCAATTACATTTTAATCTGGATTGTGTCCCACTTTTTACTCAGTCAAGTATTTCTGGTCCAAAAGACCAATGATGAAGCATGCTATCCACCTCCTGACAGAGAGGTTATTAACCACTAGATGAAGAATGGCATACAATTTTTAGACAATATGCTTATTTGTCCCAATGAAATATGTATTTTTTGTTTTTAAATTCTCAATGGGAGAGGGCTAAAAAAAGATCAGAAGGAAAAGAAGTCCATTGAAGTATTTCCATTTTTATTTTAAATCCCTACTTTCCATCTTAGAATCAATACTATGTATTGATTCCAAGTGAGAAGAGTGGTAAGAGCAAGGCAATGGGAGCTAAGTGACTTGCCTGGGGTCACATAGCTAAGAAGTGTCCAAGGTTGGGTTTGAATCCAGGACCTCCATACTGAAGCCTGGCTTTCACTCTACTGAGCCACCAAGCTGCCCCCACTGAAGCCTTTTTAAAAAGACATAGTAGAAAACAGAAGAGAGTTCAAAGAGAGACACAGAAGGACGCAACTTTAAGATCAACATGCTGAACTTATTGTATGCCTCAAAAAAAAAGAGCAAACTATAATGGAGATTGACGATTTAATGTAAAACCCCTTTTTTCCATTCTTTACACATACATGAAAATGCTAATTTTTTGTGCTAATCAAGTATATGATGACAAAAAATATGTTATTTTTAAAGAACCCAAACCAGAAACAGACCTTTCTTTTTAAATAATTTAAAATGCAAAGGCTCAGTCATCAAAAGACAG
Organism: Gracilinanus agilis; assembly: GCF_016433145.1. NCBI lineage: Eukaryota > Metazoa > Chordata > Mammalia > Didelphimorphia > Didelphidae > Gracilinanus > Gracilinanus agilis. The sequence continues at coordinate 268,908,725 of NC_058132.1, read as the reverse complement.
ACAAACCCCTTGTTGTAACTTGCACTATACTATAGGCACAGACCTCTTCCACATCTATGGATGCTAGAGTCCAGCTGAAGAGGCTTCAACAATTTCACAATTTCTAGATTGCAGAACCCATGTGCTCAATTAACCCAGGACTGAATTCCTGAAGAAGGCTAAACCCAAAGAGGCAGCTGTGGCTCAGTGGATAAGAGCACCCAGCCTGGAGAAAGGAAGATCTGAGTTCAAACCCAGTCTCAGATACTTCTTAGCTGTGTGAACCTGGGCATGTCATTGAGCTTCTGATTGCTGAACGAAAGGATCCATTGGAGAAGGAAATGGCAAACCACTCCAGTATCTTTGCCAAGAAAATTCCATGGATGTATAAGTGCGGTCCATGGAGTCACTAAGAGTCAGACATGGCTGAACAACAAAAGCATACTGTCTGGAGTATGGAAGACTCATCTTCCTAAGTTCAAATCTGGCCTCAGACACTTACTTGCTGTGATTCTGGCCAAGACACTTGACCCTGTTGGCCTCGGTTTCCTTATCTGTCAAATGAACTAGAGAAAGAAATGGTAAACCATTCCAGTTTCTCTTTCAAAAAAATTCCAAATTGGGTGATGAAGAGTCAGACATGAGTGAACAGTAACAATACCTTTCGTCTCTCAAAGAGTTTTTTTTTTTAAGAAAGAAAAGGGAAAAAAAAAAAAAGAAAAATTCCTACAGATCTTAACCCCAACAGTTTGTATCCTCTAGTTGTCTCCTTCCCTGAACAAGAATACCTCGAGATACTGTGGGTTTTCCAGACGACCACAGTAAAGCAAATATCACAATAAAGGGGGTCACAAATTTTTTTGGTTTCCCAATGCATATAAAAGTTATGTTTACACAATACTGTAATGTTTATACTATATTTACCATTGCTGGCAAACAATCTAATATAGGTTATATATGGATGTGGAAATCTCTTAAAATAAACCAATAATGAAGTTTTCTGATTAACATTTGCTTTCATTTGAATACAATAGGCCATTGTAAGATTATTAATTGGCCTAATTTAATATTGGGAATCAGGAGACCCAAGAAGTGGGAAAGAAACAAGGAACAGTGTTAGTGGAGAAGTCAAAACCCCAAAACATTTATCAATTAAAATTTAAAATTAAAATTAAAAAATTAAGTAAAATGTCTTACATAGGTGTGGTTTGTGGTGCCCCAAAACAACTACAAAAGTAACATCAAACATCTCTCATCAGAGGTCACTATAACAGATATAATAATAATAATAATGAAAAAGTATTAAATATTGCAAGAATGATCAAAATGAGACCCAGAGACACAATATAAGCAGACTATTGGAAAAATGGTGCTAAAAGACTTGCTGACCACAAGGTTTCCACCACCCTTCAATTTCTAAAAAAAACACAAATCTGGGAAGTACAATAAAGCAAAGTGTAATAAAATGAAGTATGCCTTAGATGGAACAGTAAGCGATATGAATCTTTCACTGATTCTTGGATATAGGACCCCAAACTCTTATCACAGGATGACAGAGTTAGCACTAAAAGGAACCTGAAGGGGTCATCTTGTCCAAACTCTCCAGTCTTCCTAGTTTCATAGATGTGGAAAACAGAGCCCTAGAAAAGTAACAACTGCTTGATATTTTTTGTTGTCCAATTGTTTTCAGCTGTTTCTGACTCTTAGTGGCCCCAATTGGGGTTTTCTTGGCAAAGATACTGGAATAATTTGCCATTTCCTTCTCCAGCTCATTTTCCAGATGAGGAAACTGAAACAGAGTTAAATGACTTGGCCAAGGTCACAAAGCTAATAAGTGTCTGTGGCCAGATTTGAACTCAGGAAGATAAGTCTTCCTGACTCCAGGTCCAGTGCTCTATCCACTGTGCCACCTAGCTGCCCTGACACAGATATTAAGTAGCAGTCAGGATTCCTATTCAGGTGCTATGATGACAAGCTCATCCCACCTCCCACCACCCCATAATAGTCTATAAGTGGACTTCATTAAGAGCCTCTTAAAATGTTGCCTTGCCTTGAGCCCCCATACTAGCTGTCATTGCTTTAAAAGCCATATAATTGCTACAATCAAGTCAGCTACCTTTTTATCCATTCACTTTTTGTCAATACGCCTATCAGCATAACAATAAAGAGAAAAATAATATTATATATGTGGAAAAATACTAAGTGAGGTCTTTTCATGCTACAGAGATGGAGAAAGACATTTCTATTTTTTCAAAAGCATGTTTTTAAACAAGCTCATTCAATATCTTGTCTGTTATCCTTGTATAGAATGTTCTGTTAATCTGACAATTATCTCCTTATTCAGTGTTTTAAAGATATAATGCATTTTCTGTTTCCTGGAAATATCCAATACAGACTGAGAGCCTGACTAAGCATTTAGCATTAAGACTCACAATTGGGGAGTGATTACCAGGCCAGGCATATTTTCCTAATGCTAATCCTGAGGGCAGACCGATAATAACAGAAAAAGCCATAAACTGCAAGACAATTTAGGAACATTTTCCTAAATTATCATCAGATTCCTACTGCCCATCTTTGATACATGAAGAGTAGTAGCCATAGTCAAGGAAAATGGAAGGCTTCCTCGGGAACAAACAAGCCAAAGAAATCACCTATACCATCAGAAAAAAAAATGTAGTCAAGCAGAAAATGTTGCAGAAAAATTGGAGGGCAAATAATTCTAGAGTAGAGTTAGGTGTGTGGCTGACCAATATGCATTCCCTATATTACTCAACACTTCTCTTGAAACTTCTACCAACTCTGATCCTCTACTTCTTTCTTTCTTCTTTTTTCTACTCCCTATGTGAAAAAAAATCTTTCTGTCATTTTAATAGGTAATTCTAATGTTTTTTTAAAAGAGCATATAGAACCTGCTCTCTCTTACCAGAAAATTCTGAGCTTTCCAAACTTCATCTGATCCTGAGGACTTGATCTCAATGGGCCACTTTCACTGTCTTTGGTTCCTTGCCCTCACTTATCATTAGCCCCAAAACACTAACATATTTACATTACAGCTTGTTTTTAGGTTTCCCCAAATATGGGTGGGTAAAGGGAGATTCCAAGCTTCAATACAAGCACTCAAGGAAGCATATACAAATTGGGCAGAGGAACCTGGGAAGAGACCAAGCATTTATTAAATAAATACTGTGTGCTAAGAACAGTCCTAAGTGCTCTATAAATATTATCATGCTTGATCCCCACAACATCCCTGGGAAGTAGGTGCAATTATTATTCCCATTTTCCACTTGAGGAAACTGAGGCAGACAAAGGTTAAGTAACTTTCCATGATCATTTGGTAGTCGTGTCCGTGAATATTTTTGATTTCATGTCTTCCTGACTCGAGGTCCAGTGTCTTATCCTCTGTGCTACCTAGGTGCCTTTATTCACAGCAATCTTTATTTCACTCTGCTGAAAATGTAGCAACATAGAAAGATTTACAGAAACCCATAAAGAGATTCAAAAAGCAAACAAAGCCCTCAGCTTTGAAGGAAACAGAACTTGAAGCTGCTATTGAGAAACACTTAGGTCCTTCTTTCAGAGTCTTACACAAAAATCATACCACTCTATGGTTTAGACTGACTCTAGAATGTAAACATACACTGAAAGCTACTAAAAAATCAATCTCCTTCCCACAGGACTTGCACTGTCCAAGTTATTCATAAGACTTTGCTCCAAGTGCTAAGAAACAATGAGGACAATCTTCATCTCTAAGTTCTTCAAGAAGTACACAGTACCAGGGAAACTTCTAACTCTATGATACCGGACTCCTTAATTTTCCAACCCTGGAATTCTGGAGCTTGGGGTTGCCCATGTACTGCCCAGGAAACCTCCTTTATTGATCTAGAATTGACATCTCTGTTGCATGCTGATCTGTCTTCTTCTGGTCCCAGAGAAATATCAAAAGAGAACAAAAGAGACCAAACTAGAGCTGGGCTCACAGCTCAGTTTTATAGACTGAGAGGGGTGTTTCCTATGATAAATGTCCATTCTCCTAAATATCAGCTAAGCAATTGCTTTGAAACCTTCTCTGCTCTCTCAGCACAGTGCCTATAGGAATAACCACATTCCATGGTAAAATGTTCATCATATGCCTTAAAGCAATGGCACATGCCCTACTAATACTGACGGCTAATATTTATATCTACTTTAAAGGTTGCAAAAAACTTTATAGAGGTAGTAGAATGCAAATTAACTAGGAATAATTAAGATAATTAGATGGCATATACTTTCTGTATTTTTAAAAAACCTTTAATATGCAATGTGTCCTTATTTTACTAGTTACTTAATTTTATATGATTCGATAATAAGTTCAAAACCTTCGACACAATTTTTTTGGTTCTTTATCAAGAAATCACACTTCTATCACATTAGATTATTATGCATACGTTTGATGGACAGTCTATTTTTCCAAGTTTAACCTTTATTATAGCCCATCTCTTTTCAATGGGCTTTAAATCAAGTAAGTTATCAGCTTGATGAAGCATGTTTATCTCCATGACTTAGATACATTTTTGAAACTTTTGCTGACATTCTCTTTTACAGAGTTGTGTTGTCATATCACATTTCCATCTGGGAATTTCTACTTTTTATGAAACAATTTTGCTATTCAGGAAAGCATTCTATTTATCAGATTTTGTGATTCTTTCAATAAGATTAAGACTTCCAGGCACACTGGAAGCAAAAATTTCTCAAAACATTTTGTGGGGAGAGGGGAATGCGTTTTCCACTTTGATGAAGAACCCTTGATTTTTAAAAGCTCATCTGGAGTTTTTCTAACAAGATACAGTCATATCCTTCAAAGAAAAAACTGTTTCAGAAGAAAAAAACATTTTTTCCAACATTCAGTATTCCAATCTTTATATTGTCTTGCCCATGAAAAACATTTTTCTCTTCACAGTTAACAGCAGCTTTGGTTTTGAAAAAGTCTTCTCAAAGTTCATCAGCCTTCAAGAAGTCCATGATGTACTATAATGAAATTAATAATTTCTCCAGATGTCAAGTCCTCCTGAAGATCTTTGCTTATTTACTGAAGATTAATTAGGCTCTTTGGCCACAACAATTTATCAACTTGGGACAATGTTTTTTTTTTTAATGTTCAACCTCACTTTCCTTTTGTTTAGTAGGAATGACACTATTTAATTATTGGCTTAAAGATCCTCAAAAAGTCTGACTTTCTCCTACCAAAAGCCCTTGCAATATATCTAACAATCATTGAGCTTTTGAAGAGCTCCCACTATTTCATATTTCCTTGAAATAATATCCATTTTTAACCACAGAACTGAAAACACACCAAGAAGGAGTACTGAAATATAGGTATGCTAAGAAATTGAGCACTCAAATGAGAAAGAATTAGCCAAGGGTGCAAAAAACAGCTCAATCCAGTTTCACCTTATTAAGGTGACATGCTCTGAATCTCCCTAATAATCACTGTCATCACAAAATGAAACCAAATCAAAATTATTGGTGTCCGAAGTAATTTACGTGCCACTGTATTAATTTATTTGATCCTCATAACACTCTAAGATAGGTGCTATCATTATCCCCACTCTTCAGATAACAAAACTGTAAGAGAAAATGCTTAAGTGAATTAACCAGGGTCACGTAGCTAATGTGTCAGAATTGACTCAAACTTGGGTTTTTTCTTACTCCAATCTAGTGCTCTATAATCTCATTGGGTTAATAGAAGAATTCATTAAACTGACCACAAACATGCATTAGCTATTTTGCTAATTCATGTTGAGTCATTCACCAGGATCATAACTAAGGATATCATTAAAAAGTTGTCATGTCATAGGGAGGGAAGAAATAGGCATTTATTAAGTGCTTTCTATACACCAGATACTGTGTTAAGGAAATCATAAATATCTCATTTTATATTATAATTATATATAACATATATTATAAATATCTCATTTCTCCTGACAACTCTATGAGGTAGGTGCTATTATTATCCTCATATTATAGCTGAGCGCATGAGGCAGTCAGAGCTTAAGTGATTTGCCCAGGATCAGATACCTAAGGCTGAATTTGAATTCAGGTCTTCCTGACTTTAGGTCCAGAGCTCTATACACAGCACAGTCTAGCTGGCATTGCATTCTATAAGATTTAGAGGAGAGAGTTTGTTCCAGAAGAGTTTAGCAGAAATAACCCTGGCTAACTAGAGATGAATTATTTCAATATACCTTTGACTTCATTATTCCCTCCACAAGTACAGATCACAATCCTTCCATGCCTTCTCATTCTATGTACTTCTTAGCCTAGTCTTCCCACACATTAAATTCAGACAACCAGTCATGCTGGAGACTTTCCTAGGGCTTTTTCAACATTACATGATTACTAGTGCAGCATTCTCAGCCTGTCCATCTGTTTTGATGGGTCCTAGTTGACCAAACTACCCTTCTTTGGCAGTCGCATAGATCTTTTTTATTGTCGTGGAAAACACACTTCCATATTGGTCACTATTGGAAGGGCAAAAAATAACCAAAACCCCCAAATAAAACCAAAAATACACTGATGTTAAATATGCCTCCAATAGTTCTCTCTCTGGAGATGGAAAGCATTCCTCATCATAAGTCTTTCAGGATTGTCCCAGATCATTTCATTGCTGAGAGTAGCTAAGTTTTCACAGATAATCATTGTACAATAAATATTGTTATCATCATGTATGATGTTCTCCCAGTTCTGCTTATTTCACTCTGTATCAGTTGTTCTTTCAAGTTTTTTTCCAGAACCATCCTGCTTATCATTTCTTATATCACAATAGAATTCCATCACCAACATGTACCACAATTTGTTCAGCCCTTTCCCCATTGATGAATGTCCCCTCAATTTCCAATTCTGTGCCAGTACAAAAAGAGCTACTATAAATATTTTTGTACAAATAGGTCTTTTCCCCTTTTATATAATCTCTTTGGGATACAGATCCAATAGTGGTATTACCAGATCAAAGGTATGCACGGTTTTATTGCTCTTTGGGCATGGTTCCAAATTGCCCTCCAGAATGGTTGGATTAAGTCACAAAGCTCTTTGATAATGTCTATTGTGTCACATTTGTATGCAAGTCATTGTTAATGACATGCTATAAGCAACTGATTAGCACCATGCATCTTTCCCTTGCTTTTGTGTTAGCTGTAATGGATCATTTCTTCTTAGTATTAATTGCCTCTAGCTGGAAGTCATGGGATACTATAATCTCATAAGGAGTTAAAAATGAGTATTACTGATAGGGCAATAGAAAAGCATGAGTGTGATCAGGCTTTGATATCATACAATCATGAAATAGTCAGTGTAAAGAACATTATCAAAGAAATGTATAAGCAACTAAAGTCAAGTCAAAAGATATTTACTAAGCACCTACTATGTGCCTGGAACAGTTTAAAGCTCTGGCGATACAGAAGAAAGACAAAAAACAGTCCTTGCCCTTAATAGGTTAGCCTATGGGGGAAGATAACATAAATTCTATGTATAAACAAGCTGAATAAAGAATTCAAGATAACTTAAGAGAAAAGGCCCAAGATTAAAGAAGATAAGGGAAATCTTCTTGCAGAACACAGTGCTTTGGCTGACACTTGAAGCCAGGGCAACCAGGACGAAAAGATGAAAAGGAAGAAAATTCCAGGTATGGGGGACAACCAGTGAAACTTTCTGGATTTGGCAGAGTGTTATATATGGGAGTAAAAGTAAAAAGGGCCAATGTCATGATTGTAGAGTGGAATAAGGCATAAGAATACAAAAAGGCAGGATGAGGCGAGGTTTTGAAGAGATTTTAAAGCTAAGACAGAAAATTTTATATTTGATCCTGGAAATAATAGGGATGAATAGAAGGCGACATAGTCAGGCCCGTGCCTTAGGAAAATCAATTTGATAAATAATGAAGGACATTCCAGAGAGGGGAATAATTTAAGGCAACCAGTAGCAAAAAAGATGGACAGATCATGGGTATAAAATGAAGCAATCTCCACCAATCTGCCTATGAGGGAAGAACCTCTGAGACAGCTGTCAATTTAGCAAAATACATTATCTTTAAGACTTTTCATTTCATTGACAATGAAAACATATCAATATGGTAAAGGTTCAGTTATTCTTAAAGTTGGTTGATTCGTTTGCAGTTAGAAAATGATCACTATTTGTGGATGCCCCAATCCCTAATTCTTGGTACTCTCTGCCCCCTTTTCCATCTTCCCACCATCATCACTATGGAAGTGGGAGGGGTTGAACGAAACCAAAGGATCATTTTATATTATGCCACTTGATATGGGTCTCAGTGACCAAAAATCATAGAGGGGTTCACCTTTTTTTGATCAATTTCGCTAAGCTAATCCTCAGAGAGTAGCCACAAACTGTTGGTTGGACTAATCTGAAAGCTCAGAGCCTTCCTGAGCTTGTGTCCAAATCTAAAGAACTGGGAAAGAATTTACATCATAGGATTATGAATTCATGTTTTTTTTATTTTTAATTAATTAATTTGTTTGTTCTAAAAGGAACCTTAAAGATCAAGTTCAACCCCACTCATTTTCTAGATATATAATTTAGGATCAGAGAGGTTAAATAACTTGCTCAGAATCACATAGCTAATAGGTGTCTGAGGCAAGCTATTTACATATTTACCAAAACAATAGTTCACATATACTGTCTTTTTAGAGACTCTCTGTTTCAGGTTCACTTCACTGAGTGAATAGTAACAACCTCCTCCAACCAGGCAGTGAGAAGGATTTCTCTCTTCTCCACATTCTTTTATTCTCGTAGCTTGTCAGCAGACATTCAGACAAGAAGCTGAATTCCTGATCTTCTTGACTCCAAGGGGTGTTGTTCATTCTTTGTTTTTGAAGATTAGTGACATCATAATATGATGTCTTTGTCTTGTATATGAATCTGTTTATGTGAGGCAGAATAGCAATTATCAGCCTCACTCTGTAAGGATGGGATTTGTGCAAGGGGGATGGGATGAAAGGAGCCAGAAAAGGAACGGCAGCAGTTGCTGACAGTTGGTGACAGTTGAGACCAGAGAGAATTCTGGGAGATTCTCTGGAGGAAGAGGGAGAGGAGAGGTCTTCGGGCAGAGGACTGTGAGGAAAAAGGAGGACATCCCAGCTCGGTTCCAGTCCTGAGGGCTTCCTGAGGATCTTTCTTTGGAAAGTAAAACCATGATTCCCTGGTCAAAGCCATTCATTGCACCTCAACCATCAAGACTTCAACCACAGAGTTAGCTAAGTTTTTGAATTCCATTTTGGGAGCGATCTCTTAGTCTCCTTCCCCCATTACCCAACCTTGCTGAGAGACTCCCTTTCAGTCAAAACTTACAATTATAGGAAAGGATAGAAATAGAAATAAAAAGAGAAGGAGAAGAGGCGAGAGGAGAAGCTTAGAAGTTGGAACCATTGGGTTTCCCACCTAAGTGATGGACCCCATAGGAATAGCGAACAGGGCACCTCAAAATCCCTCTGCCCTTCACCCCTTTTCCCAATCCCTGAATTGCAAATAATAAAAGCCATTCATCAGTCAGATAGCACTCCAGAGTGCCTAAGAGACAACAAGGGAGAGGGGAACCACAGCTTGGTCTGGTTGCCTCCATCTTGAAGCCAGACCACCCGCTGTGAAATTAATAGATTGGGGCAAGGTTTGTGTGAACCTCGTCCTTATTCAGAATCAGATTGGGGCACCACATACCTCTTCTTATAGGTAAGCCTTGCCCCCAACTCCTGTGGGGCAGCACGACCATCCAGGTCGCTCAGTTTCAGGGTCACACTCCCTCGAAGTCTCCCAGTGTATATTTGGCCCCAGGGGAGAGCTGGAAGAGAGAATCACTACATAGACTCTCTCTATCTCCACTCTATCAAACACCGGTTACAGGCTCCCCTTTATTATAACAACGCTTTCTTTCAGTCATCAATCCAGTGGCAGGAAAAAAGTCAGGACAACTGGAGAGAGCTCAGGTTCAGTGGATGATCTTGGAGTCTTTATGTGTAACCAAGCTCTAAGAACTCCATAGTACCTGTTTCAGCTGCCTTCATGGCCACTGAAACAAGCTATTCCCATCTTCACATACTTGGGATACACATCCCCTACCTCTCTGATAGGACTGTGGTTTGTGGGTTACCCTCCATTTTGCTTAGCCCTTCTACTGCGACTGTTCTACAGAAGTGTGGCCACAGCAAAGGCTATGGCTTCTTGGAGCCATAGGTAAAGTTGGCTGAAAGGTGGACACCAAAAGTAGACGAGCATTTATTTCCACTATACCACAGTCAATGCTAATCAATGCTTTAAAGGCCTTTAGCTTCATTGTGTGGACACTCTTTCCATCAACACAGACTATAATCACTCTATAACTTAACATAGGGTCTTCTACCATCACTGTGGCTTTAAAAATAATAATAATAACCTCTCTGTAGCAGGGGGACATGACTTTCCATTCTTAGCTAGTCAAAGAAAAGCCACACTGTATTAATTCCCAGGAAAGAAGCTTCTCTAATCACCTAGTGACAGCCACTAAAAGTTTTAATAATCAAGAATGGGGACAAAATGTCCTCTTTGGGATCCAACCTCATACATCAAAGACTAATGCAATTGTAACCTGTTCTCTTCTTCTATAGCCCTTATTTCCAAATCAACCCATTCCTCCCCTCCGAAGCCTAAACCAATTTGGACCTGAAACAAGATTGCCCCCTACGATCATTAAAGACAAGCTGTTATCCAACCTTTGCTTTAAAAATTTCCATTTAAAGTATCTACTGCCTCCTTCGGAAGGCAGGTCCATTCCTTTTGAATTGATTCACTGGTTCTGATTAGCTCTAATTAATTGACTTTTGTGGCCCACCCCCATTCAGCATGACAGAGGAGTAAAAAATGACTAGGGATACAAGTAGCTGCACCTTGCTTGGCCCATTCAAGGACCTCTTCAGTGAAGCCATAAGTGAAGATATATATAAAATGTGAATAAGATAGAAGACATTAGAAGATGCATGTTTAACATATGAAAAGATAATAATCTGATACAGCCCTAAAATATTTCCATATATATTATATTATATAATTAATATTTTATATTATAAATATGTCATATATATTTAGTCATATTATAGTCATAACATATTACTCCTATGGAGCTCAGAATACTACTTCTGTATTTCCATGAAGTTTCCTATCAATCATCATTCAATAAACATTTATTAAGCACCTACTCCATGCCAAGCACTAAGCTAAACACTGCTTACCAAGACTTCCTTCAAATCTGCAAATCTGTATTATCTTCATTTATCATTCATATTATTATTATCTGATGATTTATATAATCTTCATTTTTATGAAGAGGAAGCTGAGGCAACTTGAGGGAAGAGATTAAAATAACTTAGCTCTGGACAAAGGGATGACAACTGAGTGAGGAAGGAATGAAGATGAATTTTTACTCCAGAGCTCTGTATACTACGCTTTGCTCTGACATACGGATCCAGAGTATACCTCCTTCTAGTTCTGTAGTCATGCCAATCCAGTATGGAATTTTTTTTTATGCAAGAGAGAATAGAATGGAAGGGCCAGACTCATAAGTTAATGGGTTCAGATGTCCAGGAAGTCTGAGCAATTCATTCATCACTTCTAATCTTGGTTGCCTGGACTACTGAGAGAGAGAAAGTGCCTTCAGTTACACAGCTAGCATTTTTCATATTCAGAATTTGAACCCAGGTCTTCCAGACTTCAAGACCATCCCTCTATCTACTCTTTCCCTCTACTTCTAGTTTAAAATACAAATTAAGGAAGGGAGCAAGAATAAGAAAAGAAAAGAAGTATTTATATAGCACCTACTCTGTGCCAAGCAAGCACTGCTAAGTGTTTTACAAACATTATCTCATTTGAGCCTCACAAAAAAGATTGTGCTGTTATTAATCCCATTTTACAATTGAGAAACTAAAATAGGTAGAGATGATTAAATGCCTTGTCCAGGGTCACACAATAAGTATCCAAGGCTGGATTTGAATTCAAGTCTTCCTGACTCCAGCTCCAGTGCTCTATACACTGCAACACTTAATTACCTCAGTTAGTAAAAAAGAAAACATATCTCAGGCTACAATTCTAATTCAGATCCAGGCTTTAAATGACTGTTAAGTCTAGGGGCTTGCCAGCAGCAGAACCTTCTTTTCTCTCGTCAAATATATTTTGGGGACAGACAGTTTTGTCCTGAAGCTGGAATTGTGGTGGTTGGGGTTTTTTTGGGGTGGGGATTACTTTAAGCAGAAAAGAATTTCAATAATAAAGCATATAAATTAGTCTCAGATAATGAAAGAAAAACTTAATACAATAAAGTAAAAATCTGAACTGAGAAGAGGGGAAAAAAAGGGATAGAGAAAATTCTCTAAGAATAAAATATTGTGCCAAGAAGAGAGAGGTCAGTTCTAGTCACAGGAAGTCTGACAATGAGGAAGACCTGGTATTACAATGCACTCTGTCCTACCTAAGTTAGTAGAAAAGAATACCAGAGATTAATGAGATAGGAAGCTCTCTGAAGAGCCTGATATGTCTGTCCTGTTATTTCATACCCAATAATCCATTACATGAGAGAACCACAATCTTTAGCCTGCAAGAGAGTACTAAGATCAGTAGGAAGCACCACACTTTACTGTGGGAGTACTTGCATATAAATCACTTGCAAGGAAAAAAAATGCATTTTCTATTCTTAGCCAATTTTAGCTATTTGGAGGAAATGATTACTCCCACCACTCTCTTCTTGATATTTCCTTGAATTTGCTATACAGTACTCAATTTTGAGGAATCACAATTGAAGTTAGTGACTAGATTTCCAGATGACCTCAGGCTAAAAGAAGAAAGAAAATACAGCCCACAGTCTCTTTTTCCCAACTGCCAACCAACTGCTATGAGGTAAGCCAGCCTAGCTCAAGCAGTGGAAATCCTAAAGGAGAGATGGGAGAAAGCAGACAAGTCAAATCATCACTACTTTGACCACCATTTACATTCAAACCCTCACGGAGACAATCCAAGAAGACCCTGAACCCAAGATCCTTTGGAAATAAGTGCCCCACAAATCACCAGACCTTTTTCCAAGCCAGCCCCCTTGGCTATCATTGAAGGGAGAAGGGGACCCAACTTCATCATGACCAAGAACTGCTTGCTATTCAGCATGCAGGCACAAGACCCCCAAGAATAGTCACATTCCTCAAATCCACCGATCTCACTTCTGTAAAAATATAAGCTTGATTCAGTTTTCCTTTCCACACTTCCAGTCCAATCATGAAGCCATCACCTGAAGAAGTGGCTCCTGTAGAGAAGAAACCAGCCAGTGCTACCAACTGCTAATCAATTCCTATTAACAGTGTTAAGTAAACCAGCATAGCTAAAGCATCAAGGTACCCTGAGGCAGCATCAAGCACCAGTACCACCATCGTTCTCACCATCATCTTCCTCAAGACCCTGATGGAAACAGCACAGGACCCTGAACCCAAGTAGCAATGCTTTTAGCAAGGAGCAAAGCTGATGTGATTTTATCAGTGGAAATGGCATTAAAAAAGAAGTATTACCATTTTTTTTGCCATTACATCCTAAGGATCACTGGGACTTTTCCATTTGACTTGCAACTTAAACCTTGCAGATGTGTTATCTTCCCCATTAGAATGAGCTCCTTGAAAATAGGAATTATCTTATTTTTCTATTTTTATACCCATTGAATATTTAATAAACCATTCATTCAAAAGCTTATCTTAAAGCTAAGAAGTCTTTTAAAGAGTCCTAGTTGTAGTACAGAAAGTTAAAAGACTAGTAAAGGCTGGCTGGGTAACTTTGATGAGTTAATATCTCATCAATAAAATTAAAAAAGACTGGGGGAGGGGAGAGATCAGCTAGGTGGTTCAGTGAATTGAGAGCCAGGCCCAGAGATGGGAAGTCCTGGGTTCAAATTTGATCTCAGACACTTCATAGCTGTGTGACCCTGGGCAACTCACTTAATCACTATTGCCTAGCTCTTACCACTCTTCTGCCTTAGAACCAATACACAGTATTGATTTTAAGACAGAAGACAAGAGTTTGAAGAAAAAAAAAGACTTGGACAAGTCCAGTATTTCCCAACCCAAAATATATTGTTGATTGAGAATGTGTAAATTCTCTACAGCAGTATGTTCTGCTTTCCAAAATTTCAGCCAAGGGACCCTTGGGAGTCTGAAGAGGATATCCAGGGGGAAAGAGACTGGGCGAGATGAAAATAATGATGAGCATGAATGATGAATCAGTTTTTGTGTGATGTTTATAGGTCATAAGAATTAAGGATCTTTTATAATAAATTCAGTCTATGAATCTTGCAATAACAAAACACTGGATTCCATGTTTAAGGTCCTTCCTAGCTCTGAATTTCTGTTTAATCAGTCTTATCAATGCTGCTATTACCTTTCACTTTCGGTTCACTCACAGAATATGTAGGTTTTAGTATATGCTCCCACCTTTAGTGATGCTCCCAAAAGAAAATAGGAAAAGAAAAAAGGGATACAGTTTGTCAAATTATTAAATACAATAGTATTCTCATCCTAGAGTTAATAGCTAATATTATATACCATTTCAAGTTTGCTCATCACGTTCCACAGTAGTATTCTAAAGCCTCAATAATATTCTTCTGACTAAAGGCCTGGGTAATAATTTAGTGTACCAGAACTCTATAAACAATTAAAATGTAATAAAACACGACTTCGCCCCCAACACACCCTCAGAATAGAGAGCTGTTAGAAGGCTATGATTCCAAGCTGCCTACCAGTCTTTACTTCATGAGGCACGATGACTTCTCCGGAGTCCAGTGAGGGTTCACATTGTCCAATCTTCAGTTAATCACCAATCTAGATTACTTGAGATAACCACTGCCCCAGAAGCTTGAAGCACCATTAGTAAATGTAATTTCAGTTTTTTCAAACCACAAATCAATGGCCCTCACTTCTGGCTCCTGAAAAATCTCACCTGTTACTAATTAGAGTGAGATGACCAGGTTGAAGAATCAACAAGACAAAAAGACTTCCTGATTAATCAAGTCTTTCAGATACTTTGGAGCCCTTATCTTGGCATTTATCTGCAGATCATTGAGAATGTTCAGCTAGCAAGTTCTATACGTGTATTCCCATTTCCTAAGCACTCTATTTAAGGTATAATGGAGATCACTGGACTTGGGAGTCTGAAGACTTGGATCTGAGCTCTTGACTCCCTCACAAGTTGTGTGCCCCTAGGCAAGTCACTTAACTTCTATAAGTACATAGTAGGTTTGGGATTTGTTTTTTATCCATAAAATGTAAAAGAATAATATTTGTATTATCTATCTCCCAGAAGTGTGTGAAAGATTATATGAGATAATCAGCAATTGTATTTATTCTAAAGTTCACATATATGTTATATATTTGATAGGAGGAGTGAGCTCAAATTGGTAGAACTCATATTACATTTTCGCAGGAGTGAGAGCATACAGAATATGTCCTAAAGATTAGGCTCATAAGAGCCAGTGTCCCCATTTCAAATAGATTTCCAATATTAACCTGGACACTTTCATATGTGACCTATATAACTGACAATAGTAACCTGTAAAATGACTAATTCTAAAACTAAGCAATCACATGAGAAAAGCAACTAAAAGTTTTTGATATTCTTCAAAGAATTTACATGGGTTTCTAAGGAGTAGGTTACCATTTGAGACACAAAAAGCGAAAGGCCAATATAGTGATACTAACAGATTCAACAACAACAAAAAAAGATTAGGCTTTTTAAATGATTATTTTGGGCCCAGAAAATATATTTTAATAAATATGTCTCTCTCATAACTACCATAATGTATTTGCCACTTCTATAATTAAAGATTCTAACTCCCATAATTAATACTATTTTAAGAAAACAATCAGGTTGGCATTATTCAAGGTATAGTTTAGGCTTTTGGTCTTGTTGATTGGGTTTTTAAGGCTGCTATAGAAACCAAATGCTCCATTATACATGGCTAAAATGTTCTTTCTGTATATAGCTGGTGTATAAAATGGACTAGCACTTGCATATATGGTAATATAATATAATGCCTCAGACAATGTTCTTAATGCAAAACGAATGATGTCTATTCCAGATAAAAAGTCTATAGCTATATACTTGGGCAAGTATTCTACAAATACAAGACCTAATATGTAATGTTAATAGGTTTATTTATAATTATGTTATAATTATTAATAGTTACATGTTAATACGTCAAAACAATTATACTTAGGAGGCTGGATTCAGAAAATTCTTACTAAATCATGGGGATCACTTTAAAGCTTCCAGATAACAGAATTTAAACCCCATCTAATTCATATTTTCCTATTAGCTGCTTAGCTCCATTTGTTGGGTTTTCATCAGAAAACTATATTGTCTTTCTTTTCATCCCATTATTCCCCTTTGATCCTGAACAAATACACCATTTCATAGAAATTTGGTAACCCCTTCAAAGACAATTTTGCTTCGGAAATAGGTTTTTCCCCTCTAATTTTTTCCTCAATACACATCCCTACAGTCTGCAGTTTGCCCCAGGCTGTTTGTACTGCAGAATGTCTGCCTATAGCAATTATTCAAAACTTTGCCCTACTTGACTGAAAATAATTGTATCACAAATCTAGCTATTATAAGTCAAACTCACATGGGGAGTTGGGGGGGGGGGGCAGTTGCAAGAAGGAGAGGGAAACTGAAAAGTACCTGGCAAGTTTGAGACCAAGGAAACTTTCTGAAAACAAAGTTTCTTTGTCCACTAGATGCAAATATATGGAGATAAAAAGAATACTTATGTATATGTATACATACACAGATGTGAGATATATACAAATAAAAAAAATGTATTTTTGACAGAATTGTTGGTAGAATGGATATTGATGAGTCTTATAATTCAAAGAAACGTTGGTGGAAATGATCTTAGAATTTTTATTTACTAAAGAAGAAATTAATAGATAAGAGATTTTGCAAAACAAACCATTTATCCAATTTCACATAAACAATATACAGTATAAAATTTTAATTAAATAATTAAAATATGACTTGTTATTTCTAACACCAGATAATCAACCAACAGACCTATGATAAAATGCAGAAGCGTTTATCAGTCTTCTTTTTTTTTTATTATTTTTAAAAGAAACTCTTCATGATAATATCCCATATCTTAGGTTGAAGCCTTCAGGGCTTAACCTATCCTACTGCCAGCTCCAACTTTGCCCTGGGCACGCACACAGCTTTTGGATATCCCATTCCGCTTAACCACTTCCCACAGTTACCCACGGTCCCATGAACCCTGCGAGTGAAACGCCACTGACCTATACAGTGGCCCCGCTGCCCTGTCCTTATAGCACCAATTCCTCCTGACTGCTCCCTTATAAAGCACAGAATAGACACACACACACACACACACACACACACACACACACACACACACACACAGAGAGACANACACACACACACACACACACACACACACACACACACACACACACACACACACACACAGAGAGACACGCACACATACACACACACAAACACACCCTTCGGCTCTCTACAACCTATCCACACCTGTCACCCACTAAACTTCCCCCAACTCATAGAGCTTCCCACCAACCGCCCCCCCCTCCAGGTTTCCTCCGCCTCCCTACCCCCATTCTTCCTGGATGGAAGGTTAGGAGAATATACGCACTTTCGAACCTCCCTTTCCAGATACACCTGTTTCTCCCCAAGGACTGCCAGAAGGCAACTGTCCACTTTGCACCTTAAACTGCCGCCCCAAAAATCATTTAGCCCAGGCACTTACACCTCTGCGCCTCCCTACAGCCATTGTTCCGGGCACCCCTCCCCAAAGCTCTGGCCACCCAGCCCTAGATACAGCCCAAATCTGCGCCGAGCTCAGGAGCGCGGAGAGTCAGCCAGGCGAGCGCCTGCTTGGGCACCCTTCTGGTCCTGCGCCACCGTGGGGGTGGAGAGACGGCCGTACCTGCGGAGAGAGAGGCGGCGATGGCGAAGAGCACCAGAGCCTGGTGGAGCGCGAAGTGGAGCGCCCGGGTCATGGTCATCGCGGGGGGGCGGCTGCAAGCCAGGAAAGAGGGGAAGGACCGCAGAAAGCAAGGAGGGAAGGAGAGAAGGCGGGCGCGCAGTGCTCTGAAGTTCCCGGGGTGCGGGAGTAGAGCGCAGCCCAGGGACGCTTTTTGAAGTGTGCGGTAGCCACTAGTCGGTGCCTGCGCCCCTCTCCGTTTCCCTCCCCTTCCCCCATCCCACGCCCCCCCTAGGCAGGAGGTGTGGGTGCTCCAGCCACCAGCCCCAACTGCCACGGGGACACGCGCGGAGCCGCGGGGGCGTGGCTGGGGGTGGACGAGGGGGAGAGGCAGGCAGAGGCCGTCCCACTCTTACTTCCCGGGAGCAAGCCTCCACCCCCTTCTCTTCTCTCTAGCCCTCCTGGTACTGGGGAAGGAGAGCAAAAGAAGACCCGCAGTCTGGGGAAAGTGATGAAGCAAGAGCGCTTATAAGAGGAGAAGGGGGATCGAGAGTGGAACTCTAACAAACAGCACTGTAGGAAGTAGTGGGAGAGGTTCTAGTTGGCAAGAAATTCATTTGGCTTCTAGTGGGGCGATTTCTGAATGTGCCTCTAGTTAAGTCACTTTTTTTTTTAAGTTAAGTTACGTTATGACGAACCTTTCCTCTTGGTCCCAGGTATTTTAACTTTTTGTTTACTTTGCTGTAATCTGTTTAGAATGTATAAAAATCAGGGTGCTAATGTTACCAGGTCTATATTCCTGAACTGCCCTCCCCCAAGTCTGCAGGAATCCTCTCAGGTACTGAACCTGGAAAGCATTACCTGCCCCAAAAGCTTCGCAGCTAGTTAATGCACCTTGGGTAAAAGTATTTAAGATGAGTCCCCAGAACTTCTGCAAATTGCATCTCACTTGAGCATCTCAACCTCAGATGCTCGATCTCATCTTTACAGGAAACTAACAAAGTATATCACTTGGGACAGGTGATAAGGAATATATTTCTGGTGAGTGCATAAGTATGGGTGTGTATCCATACGTCTATCCCAGGTTTCCAAACCCCTAAATTCCTTCCTTTGTAGGGAGGGACGGTGGTGGCTGCCAACCTTCATCAACAGAAGTGTCTTTCATAACGTGCATGGCTTTAGATAACACTAAAAAACAACTAATTAAAGTGTTATGTTTATGCTGCTGAAGCTTTGCTATTAAATGGTTATAACTAACACATTTACTGTGAGTGGAAATATAGCTATGGGAGAAATTTACTAATTAGCAACAGTTAACCTACAATTCATTTCTCTTTTATCCAATCTTGGCATATGTAGAAAGTGAACTGAAGGCTTTTAATTTAACCACCCATGGAAGCTAAAAATAAGACATTTAATGTTATTAATATTACTATTAGGAAAAGATGGTTTCCTTGTCTTTAAAGGCTTCTTTAATAATAGAAATTAATGGTGCTCAAATCAAAGTCTCTCCTCTAGATTTAAGCAGCACACTATTCTTGTTCCTTCACTTGGAGAGCAAAAATATCAGGACTTACTATTCTCAATAGGCTCAAGATGTACACAGTAGTTGGTCCTTATTATTCCAAGAAACACAAATATCTCAAGACTAGGAATAGGAGGATTATTGAACAGTAACTCTTTTTGCAAGTTTGTTAGAGTTGTAGCAATCCAGAAATTGAGGGTTGTTTTTAAGGGCACAAAAGACTCTACAGGGTGGATATATTCTGTTCCTATTTTGTCCTGAATCAATTAAAAAGAAAAAAACATATAGGGAGGTGGGACAAGCCTCTGAGGCCTTCCAGACACCCACAAAACAGATGCTTTAAAAAAATACACATACCAAAAACTTATGCAACAAAATGCTAGAAAACATCAGATTTTTACTGCCTTGCTTTGTTCGTTTTTTAGTATTTGCATCATAAACTCTGTTGATGACTGCATATATACAGAACATGACTATATCTACAGTTTGAAGAAATACCACATCCTCTAGGAAGATGAGATTAAAGTCTCAATAATCCTGCTATTACAGTAATTTTATTAATTAAATGTATTCCCACAATCTGCATATTCTCCTTCCCTTTTAATCGACTTCCTTGAGGTATCTTGATAGATAGTGTATAGATAATATTTTCTCTTTAAAAACAGTATGGGTAAACCAAATCAAGTGAAGTTGTATGCCTTGTCAGTCATCACTTAGCAAGTCAACAAAAGAACCTGTATCTCTGAGTCCTTAGTTCAAAGTTCTGTGCAATGATAGTAAAAAATAATTTTTTAAAATGTAAGTATTTGGAATGTTAAGGTATTGTAAAATCTCTCAAATGCTACCTTTTCATCCTCCCCAAATATCCCATCTTATATATGAACTCTTCTTTGAAAATTAAAATTCCAAGAGAATTTTCGCTTGATCCCTGAGATTTTATGATGTGATTAATGAGTAAAAAGAACTACCTTTCAATGAATGTAACTATAAATCAAGGAAAGTGACCAGCTAGAAAAATAGACTATCAGAGAAAGAGTGGTAATGCAGAAAAAAGATAAGAGGTGAGGGGCAATTAGGCAATTCAGTGGATTGAGAGCCAAGTTTCTGGGACATCCTAGGTTCAAATCTGGCCTCATACACATTCCTAGCTAGATGAATCATTTAATCCCCTTTGCCTAGCTAGTCTTTATTGCTCTTCTGCCTTGGAACTAATACACAGTATTGATTGTAAGATGGGAGGTAAGGGTTTAAAAAAATAGAAAGTGCATTGGGATTCAAATGCTTACAAATACTTTTTAGCTATAAACCACAGGCAAATCACTTAACTTTTCTAATTATGTTTCCTCATTTGTAAAATAGGAATAATAATATTTGCAATATTTTCCTCCTAGTATTACTGTGAGTAAAGTGTTTTGTAAACTTTAAAGAGATATTTATATCAGGGTTATTATTAGACCATTACATATTTCTCTCATAACTGTAGCTTCATGATACCCTAGGAGGAGATTTTCACTTGAGACAGGTCTGTAAAGTAATGAACTTTATATAATCGATATGTGATGAAAGAACTAGAAGTATACCTTCTTCGACTTACTGATTACATAAAAATGGGGAGAACCAAGTTTTAGTGAAAGCTTTCTAATTACTTGGGAACAATAAGGACCAGTGACTTAGGAGAGACTGAACTAGACCTGAGTTTCTCCCAAAGGAGATAGGTGGTTGTGGAGAGAGCAGTGGACATTATATTTGAAAATCTTGGGTTCAAAACCAGTTTCAGATACTTATTAGCTGTGTGACCCTGATCAAGTCACTTGACCTCTGTTTGTATCCCTTTCTTCAACTGTAAAATGGGAGTAACTATCTATCAGAGTTGTTAAGGATCAAATAAAATAGTTGTGAAAAATTTAACACAATGCCTGGCACATAGTAGAGATGCTTAATACTTATTCCTGCCTGCGTTTTTTTTTCTTACTATTTTTCCCCCTTGGCAGCAATTGAATGAGGATTGCTTTGAGTTCATTGATGGGGGAAAAGGGAGTTGGCCTCTCCTTGCCCCCAAATATGTCTTTGAGCACAGATGGCACCTCTTTTTCTTTCATATTCTCTTTCCTGAGCTTAGATGAATGAGGGTCTAAAAGAGGTGTCTCCAGACAATTCAAAGAGCCTTCAAAATTACAATAGTTCCCATTAGCAAGGGGAATCAGTTGCAGAGCCCACCACATTAGTGGTAGCTGGTAATAAAGGAAATGCCAGCAAATCGTGTTAGAAAGGCAGTCCACCAACAATCAAGAGTCCTCAAGACAGAGAAAAATCCGAGTTACACATTCTAGAAAGACCAAATTCAAATCCGGTAGGGTAACCTTCTGAGGACTCCATGAAATGAGGCCAGAAGTCCGGAGATAAGCCTTGGTCATATATACGCTCTTCACCATGGTTTTCCTTTTAGTTTGAGTCCACTCTCCCCACAGACCTAATATATGCAAAGAGAGACTGTACTTTGGCTTGGGGGATTGTCCTATATGTATTGTTCTTGCTCTATTTTCTTAGTAAATTACTTTAAAAATACAAACTGGATGAAGGTTTGAGAGACAGTACTAGAAATCTCCCGGACCAGAGAATTCTGAAGTTACCCCCTAGAACTCTGAAGGAAATGGTATTTAGCTGCTCTAAAGGGACCTCTCCTGCCAGTGCTAGTGAATGTTTAGAAAGTGAGCCCAGATGAGATATTATTTATATATTACCATTAGTTCAGTATTTAATCTAGTAAGACTTCTTGTTCTTGGTTATTTTAGGAATATTTGGGGAAACATTTTTGTGACCACTTATGTTGAGTTGAATTTGATTGCTATTTTAGAAGAAATAATAGACAACATAATCAAATCCTTTTGAATATAATCCATAACAAAGTTTCCTTTGAAAGTGTTATATACTGATCCTTTTTTTTAATATGCAAAAACTGGCTTCCTCAAGCTTTAACCTCTCCTCCCTACCTTGTAACCATCTATTTGTATCATATTCATTGCCATAGCAACATTATGTCATGAAGGCTGGATTCACATAAGCAAGGGAAAACAAACCAAAAAAAAAAAAATCTAGGCACAAATAACCCATTAGCAGAATGGAGCTTGCAAAGCAGGCCTGAAATAAAAGAGAAACAGAAATGTCCCATAAACTAGATTTTAAAGTTTCATGAGTTTTGCAAGCAAACATTTTCTTTTAGTAGGATAGATTGGTCTAGAATACATCTTAATAATAATGAACATCACAATTTGGCCTTTGGAGGTAACAATAAAAAAGGTATAAGGGGAATTCTTGACAGAAACTCCCATATCAAGCACATGACTTTCTCATTTCATGTGAAGTTCTCACGGAATGAGCATATGGTGAGGAGGCATTTCACCACATTTTATCGTACACTACTGAGGTCTTAGCTCATCTTTCTGCATATTCTTCTCTCTGGAATAACATTGTTCCCTAAATATGATTTTGTCCAAGTTCTCTTTTCCCTCATTCTCATCTCATCCTCGTCACACCTTTTGTACACAGATGGTGCTTAATGTTCATTGAACCCTACCAGAAATCTTACTGTGATAGGATGTAGTATTGAATATTTCATTCTAATTTCCTAAATTTTCTTTTGGTGATAGTGACCCCAATACTTTCTGAGGGATGAAAAACTACTTGGTTAAGACGTTCATTGTAGTAAGATTAAAAAATAAGAATGTCTACACTGGGTGTTCCCAAATATTTACAAATTTAGGGAGAAAGCAGATTTTTAGCTATCTGGAATAAAATGCAAAAGTAACTGATATTCTATAGTGGACAGAACAAAGGCAGGAATGACTGCTGGATAAGTAGGGAATGATGACTTTGCCTCCTTCCATTTCTAAAATTCATTTTCATGTTAAGCCAGATAGGATTCTGGGAATGCCTGATCCTAAATGAGATTGTTGTCTAGAGCAGAGAGATAAGATTTCTACCCAGATATTAAAACTGGGATAGGAGAAATCTAAATCTTAAAAAATTCTTACTGCTCTTAGTAGCTAGATATGATCGCTATGACTAAGTAACTAACAATCTACCTTTGTCAGGCAGAAGATCTAACCACTATAACCCTAGTAGATGAGAACTGAGTTGGACATTTAAGGCCAGGATAAAGGCTGGATGAGATAAAGTCCCAAAGCTGGTGCCAGGGAGAAATACCCATCAGAGATTATTCTGAGAGGAATAATCATGAGACCACATGAAACTAGCAGAAAAGCACCCAACATAGATTATCCTAACTAGCCACCATGAGTCCAGCTGAGCATCACTCAAGGGAAGCAACATGCCCAACAATCACCAGTGGTTACCTCAGGACCAGCAGAGCATTATATCTCGTAGCAACAACATACCCTGAATGGGAAGCTGGTATAGTAAAAAGCATAATGACATCATCAGAATGCACCTGTAGTCTGGCAGCATCAGAAATGTGAGTTGCCCCTCTACACATGTTCTGGCTAAACTTTTTCTTCATGTGGATGGCATTTATTCACAATCCCTTAATATGGCCTCTCTCCCTATGATGTAGATTTATAGGAGACTATACAGCAAATTTATGTTGTTATGGAAGCAAGTTTCTACTAATCACCAACTATATATTGTATGCTAAATACTTTGCAAATATAATTTCGTTTGATATGGATGCAATGTTCTATTGGAGCTTTTCTAACTATGTTATTTTATTTAATGCTTTTATTTTAAACTAATTGTGCCCTCTGGCTGACTATTCAAAACGATTAAATACATTGGTGGGGGCTCATTAGTTGTAGATTTTGAATAGAAGAGGACCCACAGATTCTCTTGAACCTAGGATAACCAGTCTAGGGATCCCACTTATGAGAACAGGGTGGTCTTCTAATAACATCTATTATGAGTTTCACCTCCAAGTTGATCCCTGAGCTTTATTTTAGATCTGTAGACTATATTTCTGGTTCCTGACAAACTTGGTCACAAGCAAATACCTGGCTGGAAAAATAGATATATTAGTGAAAAATCATCATCACAAATCAGAAAATAATTCAAAGCTGATTCTTTATTCACTCTGGGCCAATAATATAACATATAAATAATAATTATTTATTATTATATTTAATATTATATATATAAATCATTAGGGTTATTAATATTAGGTAGAGAAAAACTAGCATTGTGGGTCTTAATTTTTGTTTCAAAAGAGGAGACCTTTTATCAGGCTGTTACTGTATGTCCCAGCAAAGGGAAGATAGTTGTAAAGCCCAAAAGAGTTTGAAATATATTTTTCCAACTCAATGTCAGTCTGATCAAATCATTCAAACTAATTTCTCTATTAAATAGAATTCGTTACTTCAGGGAAGCATGGGAAGATTTGTATGAGCTAATACAGAATGAAATAAACAAAGCAAACTACATGCAAAATAAATACAACATTGCAAATTTTAAAATCTCTGAAAGCAAGTCAAGCTGTGAATATTGAAGAAAACAATGATGGTATTGGAAAGCAAGTAAGGAAATATGCTTCCATCCTCTAAAGCAGGGGTCGGCAACCTTTTTGGCCATGAGATCCATAAACGCCACATTTTTTAAAATGTAATCTCGTGAGAGCCATACAGTGCTCACAATGCAAGCTCCTGTAACAGCGCCTGAAAAAAACATTGACTTTATGGCTCCTGCAGAAAGAGCCATACGTTGCCGACCCTTGCTCTAAACAGAGATGAAAGACTACTAGGACATCGAGTTGTATAACTCCATCACTATTGCTTGTTTCTACCTCTTTCTTAAAAGTGCAATAAATAGTCTACCCTCAGGCTTTTATAACAAGGTCAGCTGTATCTAACCCTAAAAGTTGGGTTTGACATTTTCTAATCTTATCATTCCCCCAATTATTTTCTGTAGACCTTTGTCAGGTTAATATCAGTGACACTTTTCTTCATGTCATTATCCTCTTGTTTAAAAACCTTCAATGAATCCTCATTGACCCAACAACTACTGCTTTCTCCTACTGAGACTACAGAGTAAAGCTGCCACTTGTCTATTTAGTAGGTATTTGTTATTTTTTAAAAATTAATTTCAAGTTTTTCATGAAAGAAATGAAATAACTATTTTCTATGATTCAAGTTTTCTTACTTTTGTACCTTTTACAGTGAATGAATGAGTGAGTGAGTGGGTGAATGTGTGAATAAAAAGGCACATATAATTGCTTACTATGTGTCAGGGATTATGCTAGGCACTGAAAAATACAAAGATAAAAGATACAATATTCCCTACTTTAAAAGGGAATTTACATTCTAGTAGTGGAGAAAATACATATAAGGAAGTAGTATCTGAAAAAAGGGAATTATAGGTCAAAATAAATATCTTTTCTTTAAAAAGACTAATTACTAATGGCAAAGTTAACATATATGCATTTGATAAATTTTTATTTTCCCTTAGCACCATAGTTCTTAGATATTTTTAATTGAGCCATTGTAAAGATTTGATCTTCATAAAAAGCAATTCATTGTATTAGATTTATCTTTAAAAGGTTTCCTAAAGAAATGTGTTTATTTATTTATTTATTTATTTGTGGTTTTTATTGAATTATTTTATTAAAAAATTTTATTTTCTTTATTAAATTTATTTATTATTGTATAAAAATAAATATTTTATTTATCCTAAGGATGCTTTTATTTCTTGCCTTTAATTCAGATTTTAAAATCCTAAAGATCAGAGTATTTTCCTCTTCAAAAAATTAAGAGAATCAAACATTTTCAAAAATTATTCTTTGTAAATAATTGGTTTTGGGGGAAAAGGAAAACATTTTTAATCTTTTGAAACCCCGCAATTAAAGGAATGCCTAACAAAACAAAAAATATCTCAACTTTTTAGTCTAGAACTAAAGATGTTACACAGTACAATCACAACCTACATTTCCAACTTTATCTCTCAGTATCTACTTGGTGAATATTTTGATTCAACTGACCTGGTTTACATCTTGGCTCATACGGTCTCTTTCACACTATCAGGAAAGGACCTGAGAGAACATCTAGTCCACTTCTTTCATTTTTAAGATGAGGAAATTGAAGCCTAAAAAGACAATGTGAATTGTCCAAAATCATATATATGTAATACATGGAAGAGTCAGGGTCTGAAGCCATGTCCTCTGAATCCCAGCTCAGAGCCCTTTTCACTGCTCTGCACTGACAGGCTTGTAGTTTTTATGGTTTGAGAATTTAAGAGTTCTTTAAAATGTCCTTACAATGCTCCTATGGGATATCATGTAGTTCAAATATTATTGCCCTTTTTTTGGATAAGTAAAGCAAGGCACATAAGAGGCAACTAAGTGTCACCATGGACAGAGCACTGAGCCTAGATTAAGGAAGACCTGAATTTAAACCCAGCCTCAGATACTTATTTTATTAGCTGTATGATCCTGGACATGTCACTTAACCTCTGATTTAATCCACCGGAGAAGGAAATGGCAAAGGGGCAGCTAGGTGGCACAATAGATAGAGAACCAGGCCTGGAAACAGAAAGACAGTCCTGGATTCAAATGTAGCCTCAGACATTTCCTAGATGTGTGACTCTGGGCAAAATCACTTAACTCCAATTGCCTAGCTCTTACTGCTCTTCTGTCAGTTCTAAGACAGAAGGTAAGAGTTCTAAAGGGAAAAAAAGGAAAAGACAAACCAGTCCAGCATCCTTGCCAAGAAAACTCCATGACTTCTTCTACAACATGACTTATATGAAAATATGTTTTGCATGTTCACACATGTATAATTTATATCAAATTGTTTAATATCTCGGGGGAAGGGGAAAGTGAAAGAATTTGGAACTCAAAAAGTTTTAAGAATGTTAAAAAGTGTTTGTATATGTAATTTGGAAAAAATAAACTAGTATTAAAAGTAAAATAAAATAAAAATCTCACTCTAAGAATACTTTTTTAAAAAAACAGAATTTAAAAGAAAAGAAAATGATATAGATGATATGGTCCAAGAGATCATGAAGAGTCAGAAATGATTGAATGACTGAACAATAACAAATCAAGGTGCAGAGAAAGAGGATGACTTCCCTGAGATCACATAGCTGTTAAATGGCAAAGAGATGTCAGATGTCAGATCTTAAATATAGGGCTTCTCAATCCAAATGGCCATGTATCTCTATCAGAATACCCCAGGGTGACAGAACTAAGTACACCTGGAAGGGACCCTAGAGGTCAAATGAAAAAACTGAGGTTCATAGAGGTCAATGACTTGGCCAGTGACATAGCTATCAGTGGCAGAATCAGGATGCAGATTTCCTCCATTCACCAGAGAAAGAGGGAGAAGGATAAATCTTTAGGCTTCGATGTCTCTACCTACAAAATGAGAGATTTGGGTGGTTAGAATAGATGAGCAGCAAGGGCCCTTTTGCTCTAATGTTCCATGACTTTAGAATCATTTTTTCCCATGTTGGTAGGAATGAAGAAGGGAAAATGGGATATGTATCCCAGTTAGCACCATAGGTGAATTCCTATGATCTTTGGCTAAGGGGCAAAAGCACTTGGCCCTAGTACCTGATGGACAATACAACTTACTTATGAATGACTGGGTTCATTGAATGAATGAAGAGTCAGCAGTAGTGATTTAGAGCAGGGGTCGGCAACATATGGCTCTGGAGTCATATCTGGCTCCACCTCCCGACCTGCCAGTCCAGGCAGAGCCCCAGGATGTGCACCAGGGGGCCCGTCAGCACCCCCCCCCCATATTCCAGTGCCTTCTGCCTCCATCCTCCTCCTTCCCCACGTGTTTATGGCTTTCACGGCCAAAAAGGTTGCCAACCATTGATTTAGACTGAGGACTTTTATTCTCTATGCCTGTATTGTCCAACACTAACAGCTAGTGACTGAAATAGATAAGAAGGGAGGGATTTCTAGAGCTGTGAGTGGAGATATCTTAGAAGTATCATGAACATAGTTTGGTTGCTAACTATAGATCCCCGTGGACAAGCTTCCTTCTTTGAGTCAGGGGACTCTAGTTTCATTTCTGCCAATGAAAGTAATGGACCGTGGCCATTTATGTGTGTTTGATTTTTTAATTTACAAAGCAAAGGGGCTAATGTTTTATCAATTCATTGTTCAGTTGTTTCAGTTGTGTCTAGCTTTTCTTGACCCCATTTGGGGTTTTCTTGGCCAAGATACTGGAGTGTCTTGCCATTTCCTTCTCCAGCTCATTTTATAGTTGACAAAATTGAGGCAAACAGGGTTAAGTGACTTGTCCAGGGTTTCATAACTATCAAATGCCTGAGGTCAGATTTGAACTCAGGAAGATGAGTCTTCCTTACTCCAGGTCTACCACTCTCTCCACTGAGCCAACAAACTACACATTGGATGAATCATAGATGATCAACCAGGCAGAGGCTCTAGAATTAAGGAGGACTGGGCTTTCTGTAGAAGATGGGAGTTTGACTAGGACTTAAAGAAAAGGCAAGGAAGCCAGGAGGCAGAGATGAGGGAAAGGATTCTAGTCATGGGAGCAGAGTGAAAATGCCCAAAGTAAGGAAATGAAGTATCTTGTTTCAGGAATATCAAGGAGGCCAGTGTCACTGGATTGCAGTGTATCTGTGGAAGTATAGGATGTAAGAAAACTGAAAAGGTGCCTGGGGGTGGTTAGGTTATGAAAAGCTTTGAATGCCAAGCAAAGGGTTTTATATTTGATCCTGGAGGGTGCTAGGGAGCCACTAGAGTTTATTGAGTAGAGAGGTAATAGGGTCATACCTACGTTTTAGTAGATAATTTTGACAGCTGAGTGAAGGATGAGCTGGAGTAGTGAGAGACCTACATCAGGGAAACCCACCAGCAAGCTGAATGAGATCATGAAAGTATGAATCAAAGTGGAAGCAGTGACAGAGGAAAGAAGGGGTCATATGCAAGAGATGTTTTGGTGGGGAAAAAGCACTTGTAACAACAGAAGATAGTATGTGAATATATGCTTCATTGGAGCTGCAATTTCTTATGGGATATTGTAGGATTCTTTAGAGCCTGGTTCTCAAACTGTGATCTGAGCATCCCTGAGAGTCCCTTGGAGGCACCTCAGGTTCCCTCAAAAAGGGAAGTCAAAGCTATTTGCATAATAACACTAAGATTTTATTTGTCTATTAAAATACTTCTTCCTTTTCTACATATATGTGGAAGGCTATATTTTGTTCATATACTCCAACCAAAATCACAAATTGAATGCAGAAGCAGATCTGAGAATTTCAGACATTAAAGAGATTTGCAAAAATACATGATAATGTCATTCTTCTCACTCTTCTGGTTATATTATATAAACTATATAATATCTATGTAATAATATGAAATAATAATAATGTAGACTTATTTAAAATATGTTATAAAAATAAATAGCAAGAGCTTTGCAAATCTTAGAGTACTCTAGATATAACCATATAAACAAGTGTTCTTTGGGGTCCTCATTAATTTTTTAGTATTAAGAGACCCTGGGACCAAAAAGTTTGAGAACTGCTACTGTAGTGGGATAGATTACAATGTATTAATACTACTTCCTATGTAAATCTCTTCTACAACTATGCATAAATGCTTCATAAAGAGCCCATCCAATGCCCTGGAGACCTTTTTAGGGGTCTTAACATTCCGTTATTACCAGTGTAGCCCTTGTCAGCATTCAAACCAGGTAGTTTCGACAACCAAGACATAAAAAAAAAAGTTGTTACACTCAATAAATGTTTGTTGCCTTGTCGTAGTTGGGATAATAAATGGTCTTCATCCAAATGACTTTTCCTATGTGGAATGTTAAAGTGATCTCTTTTGAGTCAATGTGAATATCAACCTGAGGGCAGCTAGGTGGCATAATGGATACTCCTAAGTGTTAGAATCAGAAAGATCTAAGTTAAAAAGCTTGTCTGAGATACTTACAAGTTGTCCCTGTGCAAGCTGGACAAATGACTTAACAAAGCTCTCTCTGTCTCAGTTTCTTAATTTGTAAAATGAATATAATAATAGCACTTATCTCACAGGATTGTTGTGAAGCATCACATGAGTTAACATGTACAAAGCACTTTGTAAACCTTGAAGAACTATAGAAATGCTAGCTTTGAGGAGGACCTGAAAAATGCCCTCTTCAGTGTCCAAACGGAAGGATTCTCTATAGATGAATCCGTCCTCCAGATGTTCCTGTTTTTAGCTACCTTCACTGATTGTTATCAAGTCCCGGAATATTGCAGGGCTTCCTTTGGAAGGTCTATGATCTACATGTTTTTTTTTAAATTAGAAGGTACAGATTAATAGTCATTGGTAAGAAAGAGGGGAGTACTTATGATGGTTCATATGAGAATTTCCAATAGAATTTCATTTTATAAACACCCACTTAGTTGTTTTAGCTCTGAAATAAGTTTTTAAGCCCTAGAATTTTGTTTTCTATAATGACAGTAGATGGAATTTTTGTGTACAAATGTCAATGGCTACAAGTGACCTTTAGTCTATTACCAAAACCTGTACAATTGTGTCTGTTCCTTTTTCCACTTATTCATTGAGTTCTTATATGAGTGCTTGACTCCTTAGAAATTTTGGGAAAACTAGAAAGCAGTCTGACAGAAACTATATGTAGAATAATATCTTAAACCACTTACTGTGGTAAGAACAAAATGGATACATGACCTACACATAAAGGGAGATATCATAAGCAATTAGAAAAATGGGGAACATATTTCCTATCAGATTTATGGATAGGAGAAGGAAGAATTTTTGAATAACCAAGAGATAGAAAGCATTTTGAGATATAAAATGGATAATTTCAATTATATATATTAAAATTTTAAAATTTGTGCAAATAAAACTAATGTAACCAAGATTAGAAGGGAAGCAGAAAATTGCAGTTTCTTCTCTCTCGTGTCTAACATATTATAGAGGACTTGGTAGAGCTTTTTTTTTTTTTTCAGCCCTTACCTTCCATCTTAGAATCAATTCTGTGTATTGGTTCCAAGGCAGAAGAGTGATAAGTGTTAGGCAATGGGGGTTAAGTGTCTTGCCCAGGTTTACACAGTTAGGAAGTATGTGAGGTCATATTTGAACCCAGGACCTCTTGTCTCTAGGCCTGGCTTTCAATCCACTGAGCCACCTGGTTGCCCCCTAAGTAGAGCTTTTCAAAACAGAATTACTATAAATCTTTCAGCTGGGTGACACAGTGGGTACAGCCTTAGTAGTAGAATAAAAAAGATGCCTCTTGAGTTCAGGAATACCTGAGTTCAAATTTGACCTCAGACACTTCATTTGCTATGAGATCTGGGCAAGTCATGTAGCCTCTGTCTACCTCAGTTTCCTTATTTTTAAGATGGATAAAATAATTGCGCCTACCTTCTAAGTTGTTGTAAGGATAAAATGAGGTATTTGTAAAGCACTCTTCAAACCCTAAAATGTTATGTAAATTTTATTTATTATAATTATTATTAATAATTATTATTACCACTGAATACATTTCAAAGTCCTAAATTACTATCTTCTTCCTTTTGGATTATCTATGGTTCTTTCTACCAACTTTGATATAATTACCAAAAAGAAACTTCTCTTTCTTTGGAGATGTATAATAAATATCTGCTCAGATAGGAAAATTCACTGAATATGATACCAAACTGCTAATAACGAAGTAGAGAGAGGAAATGGGAGTTGGAGATTAGGGATGGAAGAACATGCCCCCATATCTCTTCCTCTTTTTTTTCAGTAAGGAAAGGATAGGAAAACATTCAGATCAGTTAAAGATTGAAGTAGACTGGGCGATCTGGGAAGACTAGCATTAATTGCGGGAAACTGAAGTTTGCATCCTTCCAGATTAGTGCTATTACCTTCACTCAAGCATCAATAACTAAATAATTTTAGTGGCATGCCACTTGGGTTTTGTTGTGAGGAAGATTAGTTAAGCAAAGTAGATCAAGTTTGTTTTTCCTTTTAATCTCCACCTCTTTTTCTGAACCCCCTTTTCTGCAATATGCATCTCAGCATGACCCTAGATACCATCTACTTCCCTTTGGAAAATCTCAAGCTTGCCCTCTGATTATCCAATGATCTTCATTCTGCTTAGGTCTGCCTCTCCTATAAATTATTCCTCCATTATCTCTGCCCCCAAAAGAACTGCCATTTTCCAAGTGATTTTTATTTTAGCTAGATGTTGAATTGATTTGGATATTAAAATAACTAATACTAAGTTATAAATATAGTTGGAACTTCCTCAGGTTATTAGGTTATTTGCATTTTGAAAAAGAAGTCCCCCACACCCCCTTTATCTAGTCTGCCTTGAAATAGGAATTATCTTCTCTTGTAATCCAGTCTTTCTTGTCACTTTCGCCACAAGAAGCCATAAATCACAATTTGTAGGCTAAGCCTCAGCAAAATCTCAGGATCCGCAGATGATTTCTTTAACATTCTAATATTAGTATGATAGAGCACAATGGATCTTGCACTAGACCTGGAATCAGGAAGATCTTATTTTAAATCTGGCCTCAGACACTTTCTATGTGACTCTGTGCAAGTCACTTTACCTTGTTTGCCTCAGTTTCCTCCTCATCAAAATGAGCTAGAAAGGAAATTGCTAACTACTCCAGTATCTTTGCCAAGAGAACCACAAAGAGGGTTGTGAAGAGTTGGAAATGATTGAACATGAGGATGACAAATTAGTCTGATATTAATACTCTAGTTCTTCATCTGGCAAGAAGATGGCTGAGGGGAATAACTAGATAGTATACCAATTCTGGTCTGGCCTGAGGTTAGCTAAATACAGATTTCACTGATATATGAAATTCCTGGTTAGGTTCTTTCCTAATACAGATAAACACTTGGCATACCTCTTTAAAAAGTCTTGGAGAGGGGGCAGCTGGGTAGCTCAGTAGATTGAGAGCCAGACCTAGAGACGGGAGGTCCTGGGTTCAAATCTGGCCTCAGACAATTCCCAGCTGTGAGACCCTGAGCAAGTCACTTGACCCCCATTGCCTACCCTTACCACTCCTCTGCCTTGGAGCCAATACATAGTATTGACTCCAAGACGGAAGATAAGGGTTTAAAAAAATAAAAATTAAAAAAAAAGTCTTGGAGAATGGTGAAATGGGGAGTACCAAAAAGTAAAATGATATGTCCAGAGGCACACAGACAAGATGTGTTAATAGGTAGGATTTGAACTGAGGTTTCTATCCGCTATATTACCCTGCCTCTCACAGTGCTAATATAGTACAATATATAAATTGATATATAAAAATTATCAGCTACATTTAAGTTGATATATGATCATTTCTAGTTTATTCAAGAAGGAAAAAAATCAAAGATGATAGAAGACTTTGAGAATTGGTATGATTCAGTACTATCAATGAAATTATGGCAGGAGAGGAAGGGATTAGACTTATGATTTCACTGATATGGGAAAATGAAGAAAAACTCCTTTTACCAACAGAACTTCTCTGAAACCCAAAATATTGGAGAGGTGCCTCTGAGAAGGCTATGATTTGCCCTGGATCACACAGCAACCCTTGTCAGATGTAGGACTACACGCAAGTATTCCTGGTTCCAAGGCCAGCTCTTTATCCACTATACTGGGCTACCATGGAAACAAATTTTAAGTAAATCATGTCTACAGTGCTGGATTTGACTCTTCCACCCTCCTTTTTTTTTTAAACATCAAACATTTGTTATTGTTCAGTCATTTTTCAGTACTGTCCAACTCTTTGTGGCCCCATTTGTTTTTTTGTTTGTTTTTGGTTTTCCTTGGCAAAGATACTGGAATAAATTTACCATTTCCTTCTCCAGTTCATTTTACGGATGAGGAAACTGAGGCAGACAGTTAAGTGTCTTGCCCAAAGTCACACAACCAATAAGTATCTGAGGCCAAATTTGAACTTAGGAAGATGAGTCTACCTGACTCTAAGCCCAACACTGTGCCACCTAGCTGCCTGTCCTGGCTTTTACAGCCAGTAAGTCTGTGATAATTATGATTTTCAAAATATATTGTTTGACATTGTAGTTATTAATGATAGGACTCCAATGTGGAGTCACTTGGAATAAGTGGCCCTAATGACTACAAACATATAAGCAAAGAAAGCCAGCCAGTGCCTTTCCACAGTTGTGACTCATTCTGACCTTTTCTCAAACATGTATGTGATCATGGCTCTGTATTGGACAAGACTACTGGTAGATTGAAGTAACTGCCAAAATCATTCTTGGATACTCTATTACCATGTGACCTCATCTAATTTCATGCCTGATCAGGAAATTCTTCCACCCAAGTCTGATATCAATAAGTAACTCGGGGAATTTTCCCATGAAATCTGGGTCTGATTAGGAATGCCCCTTCCCATATCTAACACTTTTAAGCCTTTTCTTAACCAAACTCATATTTTAGGAATAAGAATTCCTTGCTTGGACTCCATTCTGAGTGTACACCCCTTTCAGAATCTTTATCATTGTATACATTTCCCTGCCCCTGTGTGTGTGTATGTGTGTGTCTAAATGTCTATCTCTATTGCCTTTTAGTATATGTATGTATATTTGTTTTAATTGCTTGTTGTCATACATACTAATAAAGCTCATGCTTATACTAGCTTCCTGATTACAAATATTCCGTAAATCCTTAAACCTGAGTCTTTTCTCTAACCTGAGCCGTGAGGCCAATTAAACAATCTCTAAGGAAGGATTTGAACCCATGTCTTCCAGATTCCAAATCCAGCATTCTATCCATGGTAGCACACTGCTTGTCACTCATCTTGGTCAACTAGATGGTACAGTGGATAAAATGTGGGACATGGGGGTCAAAAAGAACTAAATTCAAATTCTCCTTCAGATAATTACTAGCTATGTGATTCTGGACAGGTTACTTAACCTCTTGGATCTTCAGGTTCAAAATGTAGAAATCATCCTGAGCTCCTCACTATTTCTCACCTCCAATTTCCAGGCTGTTGCCAAGGACTGTTGATTTCACCTTTGAAACATCTCTCAAATATTCCCCCTTCTTACACTGCTACCACTCTGCTGCCCATCCTCATCTCCTCAAATCTATATTATTGCAATTGCCTGATGGTGAGTCTTCCTGTCTCATCTCTCCTCTCCCCAGAAATCATCCACTCAACCACTTAAGTTTTTTTTCTAGATTGCAAATCTGACTTTGTCACCAGTTTCTACCAAGTAAACCTATCACATAAAGGATCAAAAACAAAATCCATTATTTGACATTTAAAGCTCTTCATAATGTAACCCGGTCCTCCTTTTCCAGTCTTATACCTTTTTCCTCACTATGTACTCTTCTATCCAATGACACTGGCTTCCTGGCTACCACATGAACAAGATACTCCCTCTCTTAACTCCATCCATTTTCTCTCACTGTCTACCATGCCTGGTAGAATATTCTCCCTCCTCATTGCTGTCTTTGGATTCCCTGGCTTTAAGTTCCAACTAAAATTCTCTTTTATAGAAAACCTTTCCCAACCCATCTTAATCCTAGTGCCTTCCCTCAGAGTACTATGTCATGAAAAATGAGCTAATTGAGGAAATGGTAAGTTAGAGTATTTGAGGGAGTATCAATATATATGTTGAATTCACCTACCATAAAGGGAGAAAAGGGAGAGACTGTTATCCTGGCATGGAATTCATTGAGGAAGGAAGAAATATATCCTGGAGTTTGGGAGATAATAGCTATCAGACTTGATTGGGTGGTAAATATGAATTGAAGGAACCTCAAAGAAAGAGAGAGGTTACTTACTGAGTGATAATAGAGGAAGAGTATGTAAGTTACAATGAAGAACGCCTCCAATTCTCCTAGTGAGTCAGAGGAATGAGTGAAAATATAAAGATGTACAGAGAGACAAGGTCATCTAGAGGAAACTGAGTCGCAGTGAATGCAAGAGGAAGAATGAGGGAGAAAGGAGGTTTAAAATGCAAGCAAGTTTCTTGACTATTGCTCAAACTTTCCAAAGAGCACAATAGAAGGGGTGGGTAGAATTAGAGTAGAATGTTAGGGGAGAGAGTTGAGTTGAGGGAAATGAAGTCAAAGGGGTGGGCAATTGGGGACAGAGAGCAGTATTTGTATAATGGAGCTAAGGGATTGGTTTCACTAGGAGGGAAAGAATATGACAGGGAAGGAAACTGCTAACCATGGAGGAATGAGTTTAGGCAGATTATCAGCGACTAGAAAGAAGGCAATTGAGAGAAGAAGATAATTAGACTGTTAATTAGCCCTTTAATGCCCAAATTTGTAATGGATGGTGATGTTGAGTCCTTTGAGGGCCAAGAGACTGAATAACTGAGGAGAAAATATGGAATGTAGGAACTAGTGATTTGAAGCTCATCTAGTCTGGAAATGGTCTCTAAGGAGGGCCATGGGACAAAGGCAGAAGCCTGAGCCCTGAAATCTGGATCCAGAGTTCTTATGGCAAAGGGAAACCCTATCAGACTTGTCCCTTATTAAAGAGATGGAGATGCATCTAAATGTATTCAGCTATTAGAGAACTAAAAATATTCAAGAGGAAAAGAGTTGGAAGTCAACTGAGAGTTCATTTGACCTCACATACCCTTCTGCCTGCATAGTCCTGACTGCCATTGAAAGGTTAACAATGATCATTCCATCAATACACATACAAAAACTGTAACAATACAGAGAATAACATAGCCCCTAGATAAGGATGACAATGAACATTTGTGGAGCACTTTATTTTTTTTTAAGAGATTTTATCTGAGGGGTAAGGATGGAGTGAGTTATCAGAGAAAGCAATAGGCAATTAATGGTGATAACAGTTTTTTAAAAGGAAATTAAATCTTTTAAAATACACAGAAAGCAAAAGGAAGTTCAAAAGGGGGACACATAAGCAATATAAGTATTATGATGTTAAAATTTCTAGGTACTTTTAAAATTAAGTTTAATTAATTAATTAGTTAATTAGTTTAGAATATTGTTCCATGGTTAAGATTCATATTCTTTCCTTTCCCTCCTTCCACCCCCCCTCCCATGGCCAATGAACAATTCCATTGGATTTTACATGTATCATTGACCAAAACCTATCTCCATATTATTAATATTTGTAATAACAGTGATCATCTAGAGACTATATCTCTAATCATATCCCCATCGAACCATGTGATCAATCAGTTGTTTTTCTTCTGTGTTTCTACTCCCACAGTTCCTTCTCTGGATGTGGATAGCTTTCTTTTTCATAAGTCCCTCAGAATTGTCATGGATCATTGCAGAGAAGTCTATTATATTCAATTGTGCCACAGTGTATCATTCTCTCTGTACAGTGTTCTCCTGGTTCTGCTCCTTTCACTCTGCATCAATTCCTGGAGGTCATTCCAGTTCACATGGAATTCCTCCAGTCCATTATTCCTTTGAGCACAATAGTATTCCATCATAAACAGATATCACAATTTGTTCAACCATTCCCCAATCTAAGGGCAACCCCTCATTTTCCAATTTTTTGCCACCACAAAGAGTGAGGCTAAAAATATTTTTGTACAAATATTTCCCCTATTATCTCTTTGGGATAGGAACTCAGCATTGTTATGGCTGGATCAAAGGGCAGGCAATCAAAGGGCATAATTCCAAATTACCTTCCAGAATGGACCAGCAATGCATTAGTGTCCTAATTTTGCCACATCCCCTCCAACATGTATTACTTTCTTTTGCTGTCATAATAGCCAAAGTGTGAGGTGGTACCTCAGAGTTGTTTTGATTTGCATTTCTCTAATTATAAGAGATTGAAAACACTTTTTCATGTGCTTATTGATAGTTTTGATTTCCTTATCTAAAAATTGCCTCTTCATCTCCCTTGCCCATTTATCAATTGAGGAATGCTTTGATTTTTTTTTACAATTGATTTAGCTCCTTATACATTTGAGAAATTAGACCTTTGTCAGGGGTTTTTGTTATTAAAGATTTTTCCCAATTTGTTGTTTCCCTTCTAATTTTGGTTGCATTGGTTTTGTTTGTACAAAAACTTTTCAATTTAATGTAGTCAAAATTATTCATTTTACATTTTGTAATATTCTCTATCTCTTGCTTGGTCTTAAAATCTTTCCTTTCCCATAGCTATGACAGGAATACTATTCTATGTTCACCTAACTAATCAAACTAATTAACTTATAGTTTCCTTCTTTATATTTAAGTCATTCACTCATTCTGAATTTATCTTGGTGTAGGGTATCCAGTACTGCTAGGCCCCCAACCTTCGCTTTTTTTTATTAGTTTCCTTGATGTTCTTGATCTTTTGTTCTTCCAAATGAGCTTCGTTATAATTTTTTTCTAATTAAGTAAAAAAGTTTTGTGGTAGTTTGATAGGTATGTCATTGAATAAGTAAATTAATTTGGGTGGGATTATCATTCTTAATATATTATTTTGCCCTACCAATGAGCAATTAATTTTTTCCAGTTGTTTAGATCTAGTTTTAATTGTGTGAAAATTGTTTTGTATTCATATAGTTCCTATGTTTATCTTGGTAAATAGATTCCTAAATCTTTTATATTGTCTAAGGTGATTTAAAATGGAATTTCTCTTTCTAACTCTTGCTGCTGAGACATGTAGGAAATATATAGAAATGCTGATGATTTATGTGGGTTTATTTTGAATCCTGCAACTTTGTTTAAGTTGTTGATTATTTCCACTAGTCTTTTAGTTGATTCCCTAGAATTCTTTAAGTAAACCATCATATCATCTGCAAAGACTGATAGTTTAGTTTCCTCATTGCCTACTTTAATCCCTTCAATTTATTTTTCTTCTCTAATTGCTACTGCTAGCATTTCTAGGGCAATATTAAATAATAGTGGTGATAATGGGCATTCTTGTTTCATGCCTGATCTTATTGGGAAGGCTTCTAATTTATCAGATGCAGATGATGCTTACTGATGGTTTTAAATACATACTGTTTATTATCTTTAGGAAAGGCCCATCTATTCCTATACTTTCTAGTGTTTTCAATAATAATGAGGGTTATATTTTGTCAAAGACTTTTTCTGCATCTATTGAGATAATCATGTGATTTCTGTTTATTTGGTTTAAAATGGTTAATAATGTGGATAGTTTTCCTAATATTAAACCATCCTTGCATTCCTGATATAATATCCACCTGATCATAGTGAATAATCCTCATGATAACTTACTGGAGTCTTTTTGCTAGTATTCTATTTAAGATTTGTGCATCTATGTTCATTAAGGAGATTGGTCTGTAGTTTTCTTTCTCTGTTTTTAGTCTGCCTGGCTTTGAATCGGTACCATATTTGTGTCATAAAAGGAATTTGGTAAAACTCTTTCTTTTCTTATTTTGTCAAATAGTTTGTATGATATTCGGATTAGTTGTTCTTTAATTGTTTAATAGAATTCACCTGTGAATCCATCTGGCCCTGAGGATATTTTCTTAGGGAGTTCTTTGATGGCTTGTTCAATTTCTTTTTCTGAGATGGAATTGTTTAAGTAATCTATTTCCTCTTCAGTTAACCTAGACAATTTATATTTTTGTAAATATTCATCCATTTCAAATTCACCTAGATTGTCATATTTATTGCTACATAATTAAGCAAAACAGTTCTTGATAATTACCTCTTCATTAGAGGTGAGGTAACCCTTTTAATCTTTGATACTGTCAATTTGGTTTTCTTCTTTCTTTTTTAAATTAGATTAACCAGTACTTTATGTATTTTATTTGTTTTTTTCAAAGTACCAGCTCCTAGTCATTTATTAGTTCAATAGTTCTTTTGCTTTCAGTTGTATTAATTTCTCCTTTGATTTTTATGATTTCCAATTTAGTGTTTCTTTAGGGATTTTTAATTTGTTCTCTTTCTAGTTTTTTAAATTGCATGCCCAATTCATTGACCTATTTCCTTTCTAATTTGTTGATATATGCACTCAGGGATATAAATTTCCCCCAAGTACTATTTTGGCTGCATCCCATAGATTTTGACAAGTGGTTTCCTCGTCATTCTCTTCAATGAAATCAGTAATTGTTACTTTGATTTGTTATTTGACCAATCAGTTTTGAAGAATTAGATTATTTAATTTCCAATTAGTTTTAAATCTGCCTTTCTATAAACCCTTATTGATTATGATTTTTATTGCATTAGGGGCTGAAAGAATTGCATTTATTATTTCTGCCTTCCTACATTTGCTTGCAATGTTTTTATGCCCTAGTACATGGTCAGTCTTTGTATATGTACCATTTGCTGCTAAAAAGATGGTATATTCCTTTTTTATCCCTATTTATTTTTCTCCAAATATCTATTAGCTCTAATTTTTCTAACATTTTATTCACTTCTCTTACTTCTTTCTTATTTATTCTTTGGTTCAATTTACCTAGTTCTGTTAGAGGAAAGTTAAGGTCCCCTACTAGTATGATTTTACTATCTATTTCCTTTTTAAGCTCTTTTAGTCTGCCTTACCATTTTGTGCATATATGTTGAATATTGATATTTCTTTATTATTTATACCCCCTTTCATCAAGATGTAATTACCTTCCTAATTTCTTTTAATGCGATCTATTTTTACTTTAGTTTTGTCTGAGATCATTATTGCTACTCCTGTCTTCTTTGTCTCAGTTGCAGCCCAGTAAATTCTGTTCCACGCTCTTACCTTTACCCTGTGTATATCTATCTGCCTCAAGTGTATTTCTTGTAGACAACATATGGTTGGATTCTGGTTTTTAATCCCTTTTCCTATCCACTTCCTTTTTATTGGTGAGTTCATCCCATTCACATTCACAGTTATGATTACTGTCTATGTATTTCTCTCCATTTTGACTTCCTCCTTAGCTTCTGCCTTTTCTCTTATCCCTCCTACCCTCCCTCCAACTTTTTACTTTTAGTAGGTTTCCCCCCTTTCTCCTCCCTAATGTTACTTCTCTTCCCAGCACCTCCTCTCTTATTGATTCCCCTCTTACTATAGTGCCTTTTAAAATACACCCTACCCTCTCCCTTCCTTATATTGCTTCCTTCCCCACCAGCCTGTTTATTACCCTTGTACTTCTCTATAGGGCATGATACAATTCTCTGCCCCAATGGATCTGAATTTTCTTCCCTCTTTGAGTCAATTTCAATGCACATGAGAATTAAATATTATCTGTCTCCAACCTCTTTCACCCTTCCATTATATTTGTCTTTTCCCTCTACAACCATGTGCTTCTTTATGAAATATACATTTACCCCATTTTGTCTCTTTTCCCATTTCTCTTAGTATTATCCTCTTTTTTACCCCTAGTTTTAATTATATATTTATATGTGTATAAATATGCATATATATATATTTGACATTTCATCCTATACAATTTATCACTGTTTCCTCAAAGTATATTTCTTCTAGCTACCCTCATGATAATAACAATTTTTAAGAGATACCAATATCATCTTTTCTTTTAGGAATACAAATCATTTGAACTTATTGAGTCCCTTAAAAAAGTTTTCAGGTTTTTTTCCCTTTCTTAATTACCTTTTGGTGATTCTCTTGAATTCTGGGTTTAGGGATCTAATTTTCTATTTAAGTCCAGTCTTTTCTTTATGAATGAATTCTATTTTATTAAATGACCATACTTTCCCCTGCAAGAATATTTAGTTTTGCTGGGTAGTTGATTGTTAGTTGTAGACCTAGTTGCCTTGCTTTCTAGCATATCATTTTCCATGCCTTCTGGTCCTTCAGTGTGGATGCAGCCAGGTCCTGTGTTATCCTAACTGTAATTCCATGATTTCTGAATGGTTTCTTCTTAGCAGTTTGTAGTATTTTTACTTTGTTTTTAGTTCTTAAATTTGGCTATAACATTTCTGGGCATTGTCAATTGGGAATTAAATGCAGGAGATGATCTGTCGATTCTTTCAATCTCCACTTTTCAATCTTGTTTGAGAATGTCAGGGCATTTTTCTTGGATAATTTCCTATAGAATGATGTCCAGGCTTTTTCTTTTGTCATGATTGTCCACTAGTCCAGTAATTCTTAAAATATCTTTCCTGGATCTATTTTCCAGATCTATAGTTTTATCAATGAAGTGTTTCATATTTTCCTCAATTTTTTTCATTTTTTAAATTTTGTCTTATAGACTCTTTCTGCCTTGTAAAGTCATTTTCTTCCAGTTGTTAGATTCTAATTTTGAAAGACTGAATTTCCTCCCTGGCTTTTTGGTCATCCTTCTCCTTCTGGTCTGATTTTCTTTGTAAGTCAGCATTCACCTTCTTTGCCTTGTTTTCAAGCTGGTCAATTCTGGCTTTCAAGACACTATTTTCTTGTTTTAGTTATGTGCCTTTGTTTCCAGATGACTTATTTTGCTTTTTTAAGGAATTTTTCCCATTGTTTTCAGCCTCTTTTAATTGATTTTTGAATTGTGTTTTGAGTTCTTTCAAAACCTGTGTCCAATTCACTGGAATTTATTTGTTTTTTCTTGGTATTCCTTCATCCTCCTCTGTTCCATTTGTTTTTTTGTTCATTACCTGAATAGAAGCTGTTGATTGTAATTCCTTTTTTTCTTTTTCAGTTGTTTACTTATATTTTTTCCTTCTTTCCTCCCTGTTATTGTCTGTAATCTTGCTCCTCTATTTGTTGGATCTGTGAGTTTAGGCTATTCTGTTGTGAAGAGGCTTCTTCTCTGCTCTGCTGATTAA
The DNA here is from genome assembly GCF_016433145.1 of Gracilinanus agilis. NCBI lineage: Eukaryota > Metazoa > Chordata > Mammalia > Didelphimorphia > Didelphidae > Gracilinanus > Gracilinanus agilis. Next base: position 268,865,644 of record NC_058132.1, on the reverse strand, counting down.
CTAGATTAGGCTGATGGAGTATTGATGAGCTCTGAGGTCAGATCTTATCCAGCTGACAGCAGAAACTGAATGTGTAGATGAAAGTGTGGAGGCTGAAGAGAGTTGTGCTTCCCACCTATTACAAAGTATTCTATAGTTGTTGCAGCCTTCCCCCTGGGAACTTAGTCAGCAAGGCTCTCAGCAGAGTCAGTGGGTAAGAGGTGTTGGAGATTGAGCTTCCCTGCCATCTGAAGGCTTCTTATCTTCCCTATTGATAAGATTAAGCCAGGGTGGAGCTTATTTTTTAGCAGGATGTTCCCTAAGGCCAAAAGCTCAAGAAGAGGTGGCAGCAGGTTGGGGGGGTGGAGAGAGGGCACCAAGATGGAGAGTTTTGGTTGCAACTAAGATTCCCTCTCTGTGCTTCTCCTCTAGCTGCCTCCCTGCCAACTGAGGTCAGCACCCTGATCCTGGTACAGCTGTGCCCTTTGGGCTAGAACCCTTGGCTACCTGAAGATCTTCATTCTTCCTTTTCCTTAAAAATTGTGTACCTTTTAAGTTGAATCCAGCAGGAGGGTCCCCCAGCTCTGTCTTGTTGTTAGATTTGGTTTTCTTTCCCCTCAAAGCATTCCGTTTTTGATTGGTATGGAAGAGTTTTCAGAGAGGTCTGGACTTTTGCTGCATCAAAGTGGCCATCTTGACTCTGCCTCCTTTAGGTACTTTTAAAGAAGAAAACATCTATATATAATAGAAATTTAGAATTTCACCTTTGTCAAGTTTATAATTAAATAAAAAGAAAGCTTAGAGAGGAAGGAAAGAGAGAGAGTAAACGGAAGGAAGGAAGGAAGGAAGGAAGGAAGGAAGGAAGGAAGGAAGGAAGGAAGGAAGGAAGGAAGGAAAGAAGTGAAGGAAGGAGGGAAGGGGAAGAAAAGAAGGAAGGCAGTAAGGCACAGAAGGACAGAGAGAAAGACAGACAGATAGACCCTACAGAGAGCTCTGAGCTTACTGAAATATTGCTATGAAGTCATTCCTTGTTGTAGTGGGGGTCAGGGAGGAGGGAAGGGAATAAGTGAATTTAAGTGAATATCCCTGAGTAAGGGCCCTTTTCCATCCTTAGCTAAGAATGACTGAGAACTGAACTTCTGTAGGTGATTAATATGAGAACTGGAAGGATAAGAGACTGGGAAGATTTATATCAACCCTTCTTGATTTCTCCTTAAGGAATTTTGTAGTATTCATTTAGTTGACCTCAAGAGATCTGCAGTAAATACAATTTGAAGAGAGTCAGTGAAATGGGGACCTTAGCAATGATATTTTATTAGATAATACAAACCAAACACTATCTAGAAAAAGGTGATGGTATATACATTACCTGAAAAGTTATAGAGATAAGAACTGAGAGGCATCCAACTTCTCTAAGAATTCCAGAGGAGAACAGGAAGCTTGGCAATTACCACAGAGCACCCTTATTTTCAGGTGGAACATAAAATAAGTGAAGATATACAACTATAATAACAATAATAATTTAAAATAGCAGGCAGAGAGACTTCCAGGAGTGAAGCCAAGATGACAGAGCAATCCAGAGCAGTTCCATACCACAATGAGAGTCTTCTCCAACCAAGACTAACATATCTCCACAAAATGAATATAGGAGTGAAGGAACTAGAAAGGAGACAGAATGAAACAACTTTCAAGAAAAGAAAATCCTAAAGATAGGCAAAGAGCATCTGAGACACAGGGGTAAGAGGAGAGCAGAGCCAGCAAGAAGCTGTAGAAGGTGGGAAGAGCAAGCCAAGAGCAAGTCACATCCCCAACCCCATATCTGCTGACCAAGGTTCTGTTGACCTATGTTCAAGCCAATATCCAGATCCTGAGATCCTGCCTGGGCAAATAGTGGGACAAACCAACCCAAATCCCCTTGAAATTTCAAACCTATGGAGAAGTCCAGGCCCTAGCCCAGGGAATCCTAGTCTGGGATTGATATAAAGACTTAGTTCACACTTTGGGGTGGTTGACAGTACTAAGTACTAAGTACTGATCTTTTTGCCAAAAGCTCAGGGTAGAGTTCCAAGACAGGACAATCAAGAGTGTGCCTGAGTAGATCAAGTACACAGCCCCTAATCTGATCAAGATCAGAGTGAGATTAAAAGTTTACACCTAAGCCTGAGGCAAGTCTTTAAACTATTAGCATCTCAAGGTTCAATTGAATCAGCAGGGGGAAGGGGCTCTAATACCATCGTATCATTCCCAAAAGCTACCTATAATTAGGTAGGGAAAATGAGCAAACAACAAAAAAGCACCTAATTCTTGAAATCTATTTATCATCTCTGATGATCTGATAAGGACAGCTTAGTTGATAAGGAAATAACAGGACATAGGAGACAGTCTTGATTGTTAACTCATAGCTACTTCTCTGAAGTGCCATTGAGTCACAAGTTTATTATATAAGAAATTCAAACTCCCTTTCACCCAAAAGCACGAGGATAGTTTCCCACAACTACACAGAGATGTATTTTTAAGATAGACAATACAAAAGCCTTAGACATTTCAAGGTGTAGATAAAACCTATGCTAAACTATCAACTATATTTGTTATCATTAAGCGAAGTCTGCAGCATTTTGGTAGGACGGAAAGCCCCTGAACTTCTAAGCCTTGATGGCATTAAACAATATTTTTGAGACCCATTAGTTTACTTTAAATCTGGGCAAAATGTCCCTGCTAAGGTTTTAGCTTTGGCTGTACCAGGCAGCTGCATTCCTGGCCAAAGGGAAAGAGTGTTAACCTCTTAAATTCAGGTTTGCTAGAAACTTAAAGCTTTTCAATAAAGCCACAATACTTTTCAAGAAGAAATCACAAGGATCACAAAAGGGGTCAAAAGAGGAGTCTCAGATGTTTATCTAGTCTCTTATTGGCTTCCCGCACCTAATGCTAAAGAATTTTTATGGATACAAAGAGAAAGGTACAAATACAGAAGGGGAGTGAAAACAAAGGAAATAACATACAAAGTCCAAAAGAAAATATGGATTGAACACAGATTCTGGAAGAACTCAAAAAAGACTTCAAAAATGAATTAAGAGGGGCAGCTGGGTAGCTCAATGGAGTGAGAGTCAGGCCTAGAGACAGGAGGTCCTAGGTTCAAACCTGGGCTCAGCCACTTCCCAGCTGTGTGACCCTGGGCAAGTCACTTGACCCCCATTGCCCACCCTTACCAATCTTCCACCTATGAGACAATACACCGAAGTACAAGGGTTTTAAAAAAATGAATTAAGAGAGGCAGAGGAAAAGTAGGAAAAAGAAATGAAAATGATACAAGAAGAAATGGGCCAATTGACAAAAGGAAATAAATCAAGGGCTAAAAGATAGGGTTGCACTGAGAGATAAGGGAAGGGAGAGAAAGAATGGAGCAAATTATATAACATAAATTGGCATGAAAATCATAACAGAAAGGGGAGGTTAAGGGTGGTGACAGGCAATGCTTAAACTTTACTCTGCTCATAACTGCTTCAGAGAGGGTAATATTCTATACTCAGCGGGGTGTAGAATTTTATCTTACCCCACAGAGAAATAGAAGGGGAATAAGACAAGGGAAGAGAGAGGGGGAAGAGAGAATGTGTGACAAAAAGAAAAATACTGCTAATGAGGAACAGAGAGAAGGAGAATATAGCAGGATTTAAAGGGGATAATATGATGGAGAGCAATACATAAATAGTAATCATAATGCTGAATGCAAATGGGATGAACTCACCCATAAAACAGAAGTGGATAGCACAAGGGATTAAAAATCAGAATCCTACCATATGTTGTTTACAAGAAACATAGTTAAGGCAGGGTGAGACAGATTCAAGGTAAAAGGTAGGAGCAGAATTTATTATGCATCAACTAAACTAAAAAAAAACAGGAGTAGCAATCATGACATCAAACAAAGCTAAAGTAGAAATTGATCTAATTAAGAGATGAGGAAGGAAATTACATTCTGTTAAATGGTACTATAAATAATGAAGTGATATCATTACTAAACATTTATGTACCAAATGACATAGCATCTAGATTTCTAAAGGAAAAATTAATGAAGCTCAAGGAGGAAATAGATAGTAAGAGCATACTAGTGAGGGATCTCAACCTTCCTCTTTCAGAACTAGATAAATTGAATGAAAAAATAAATAAGAAAGAAGTAAGGGAAGTGAATGAAAAGCTAGAAAAATTTGAGTTAATAGCTATCTGGAGAAAACTGAATAGGAATAAAAAGGAATATACCTTCCTCTCAGGAGTAAGGGCATAGAAATATTGCAAACAAATACAGAAAAACAGGAATAATAAATGGAACTTTTTCAGAACATAATACAGTTAAAATTATAACCATGTAATTATAACCATTATAACCATTTGCCATGGAAAGGCAAATTTAAAAGTAATTGGAAACTAAATAATCTAATTCTTGAAAACTGGTGGGTCAAAAAAGATATCATAGAAACAATTACAAACTTCATTAAAGAGAATGACAATGAGGAGACCACATATCAAAACCTATTGGATATAGCCAAAGCAGTACTCAGGGGAAAATTTATATCTCTGAGTGCCTATTATAACAAAATTGAGAAGGAGGAGATTAATTAATTGGGCTTGCAACTTAAAAAATTAGTAAAAGAACAAATGAAAAATCTCCAGATGAAAACTAAATTTGAAATCCTAAAAATTAAAGGAGAAATTAATACAATTGAAATTAAAAGAATTATTAAATTAGTAAATAAGACTAGGAGCTGGCACTTTGAAAAAAAAGATGAAGTACTGGTTAATCTAATTTAAAAAAAAGAAAGAAGAGAAGCAAATTAACAATATTAGAGATGAAAAGGTTGATCTCACCTCTAATAAAGAATAAATTAAGGTAATTATTAAAAAGTATTTTGTCCCTTTATATGGCAATAGATATGACAATGTAGGTGAAATGGGTGAGTATTTACAAAAATAGGAATTGCCTTGATTAACAAAAGAGGAAATAGAATACTTAAATAATCCCATCTCAGAAAAAGAAATTGAATAAGCCATTTAGGAAATTCCTAGGAAAAAATCCCCAGGGCCAAATGTATTCACAAGTGCATTCTAGCGAACATTTAAAGAACAACTAATTCCAGTACTATACAAATTATTTGACAAAATAAGAAAAGGAGTCTTACCAAATTCTTTTTATGACACAAAGATGTTACTGATCCAAAGCCAGGCAGACCAAAAACAGAGAAAGAAAACTACAGACCAATCTCCTTAATGAACAGAGATGCATAAATCTTAAAAAAAATACTAGCAAAAAGACTACAAGTTATCACAAGGATTATTCACTATGACCAGGTGGGATTTATACCAGGAATGCAAGGTTGGCTTCATATTTGGAAAACCATTCACATAATTGACCATATCAATAATCAAATCAACAGAAATCACATGATTATCTCCATAGATGCAAAAAAAGCCTTTGAAAAAATACAACACCCATTCCTACTGAAAAACACTAGAAAGTGTAGGAATAGAAGCAACATTCTTCAAAATAATAACCAGTATATATTTAAAACCACCAGTAAGCATCATCTGCAATGAAGACAACTTAGAAGCCTTCCCAATAAGAACAGGAGTAAGCAAGGATGCCCGTTATCACCTCTATTATTTAATATTGTCCTAGAAATGCTAGCAGTAGCAATTAGAGAAGAAAAAGGAATTGAATGGATTAAAGTAGGCAACAAGGAGTCTAAACTATCACTCTTTGCAGATGATATGATGGTATACATAACGAATCTCAGAAAATTAACTAAAAGGCTAATGTAAATAACTAACAACTTTAGCAAAGTTGTAGGGTACAAGATAAACTCACACAAATCATCAGCATTTCTGTATATTTCCAAAAAAACTCAGCAGCAGGAGTTACAAACTTTAAAAATAAAAAAAGCCAACAAGTGAATGTTTGATAGAAGGGAGACAGAGAAAGTCAGGATGGTGAGTCTCTCTTCCAGCTCTTCCTTGGGGCCAAATATACACTAGGAGGCTTTAAGGGAGTGTCACCCCAAAACTGGGTGACCTGGATAGTCATGCTGCCCCACAGGAGTTAGGGGCAAGTCTTCCCTATAAGACTAGGTATGTGGTACCCCAATCTGAACCTGAATAAGGATGGGATTCACACAAACTTCCTCCTGATCAGTTAATTTCACAGTGAGGGGGTCTGGCTTCAAGATGGAGGCAGCCAGAACAAGCTATGGTTCCCCTCTCCCTTGTGGTCTCTCAGACACTCTGGAATGCTATCTGACTGATGAATAGCTTATTCGCAATTCAGGGATTGGGGAAAGGGGTGAAGGGCAGATGGATTTGGGGGTGCCCTCTATGCTATTGCTATGGGGTCTGTCACTTGGGTAGGAACCCTAATGGTTCCCACACCTAAGCTCCTCCCCTCACTTTTTCTCCTTCTGTTTCTCTATTTCTGTCCTTTCCTATAATTGTAAGGTTTGACTGAAAAAGGGTCCCTCTGAAAGGTTAGGAATGGGTGGAGACTAAGAGATGGCTCCCAAAACAGAGTCCAAACTTAGCTTACTTGATGGATAAAGTCTTGTTGGGTGAGATACGATGGAATGGCTTTGATCAGGGAATCAGGGTTTCAATTTCCAAAGAAAGATCCTCAGGAAGCCCTCAGGACTGGATCTGAGCTGGGTTGTCCTCCTCCCTCTTCCCCGTCCTCCGCCTGAAGACCTCTCCTCTCCCTCTCTTCTCTGGAGAATCTCCCAAAATTCTCTCGGGTCTCAGCTGTCAGCAACTGTCAGCAACTGCTTTCTCTGCCTCCTTTTGTCCCATCCCCTTGTACAAATCCCATCCTTACAAAAGAGAAACTGCAATGAAAATCACTAGACAATATAAAATATTCAGGAATCTAACTACCAAGACAAACATAGGAATTATATGAACACAACTACAAAATACATTTCACACAATTAAAACTAGATCTAAATAATTGGAAAAATGTTAATTATTCATGGGTAGAATGAGCTAACATAATATAAATGGCAGTCCTACCCAAATTAATTACTTATTCAGTGCCATACCTATCAAACTACCAAAAAACTTTTTATAGAATTAGAAAAAAGTTATAACAAAGTTTATTTTGAAGAACAAAAAATCAAGAATATCAAGGGAAATAATGAAAAAAAAAATGTGAAGGATGAGGGCCTAGAAGTACCAGATCTTAAAACTGTATGATAAAGCAGTGGTCATCAAAACAATATGGTACTGGCTAAGAGACAGAAGAGAGGATCAGTGGAATAGACTAGGGGTAAATGAACTCAGCAAGCTAATATTTGATAAACCCATAGATCCCAGCTTTTGGGACAAGAATTCACTATTTGACAAAAACTGTTGAGAAAATTGGAAAACAGTATTACATTTAGATAAACATCTTACAACCTGTATCAAGATAAATTCAAAATTACTAAATGACTTAAATATAAAAATTGAAATCACAAATTATTTAGGGAAACATAAAATAGTATACCTTTTAAATCTGTAAGAAAGTAAGGAATTTAACACCAAACAAGAGATAGAGAACATTACACAATATAAAGTGAATGACTTTGATTATATCAAATAAAAAAGTTTTAGTACAAAAAACCAATTCAACCAAAATTAAAAGGAAAGCAACAAATTGGGAGAACATTTTTATAACAAAATTCTCTGACAAAGGTTTAATTTCCCAAATATATAAGGAACTAAGTAAAATTTACAAAAAAAAAAAAAATCAAGCCATTTCCCTGTCGACAAATGGTCAAGGGATACAAATAGGTAGTTTTCATATGAAAAAATCAAAACTATTGGTAAGCACATGAAAAAGTGTTCTAAACCCCTCCTGATTAGAGAAATGCAAATAAAAACAACTCAAAGGTACCACCTCACACCTAGCAGACTGGCCAATATGATGACAGCAAAGGAAAGTGATAAATGTTGGAGGGGATGTGGCAAAATTGAGACATTAATACACTGCTTGTGGAGTTGTGGATTTGTCTAACCATTCTGGAAGGCAATTTGGAATTTTGCTCAAAGGGCTTTAAAAGAATGCCTGCCCTATGATCTGGCTATACCACTGCTGGGTTTTGTACCCCAAAGTGATACTAAAGAAAAAAACTTGTACAAAAATATATATAGCCACATTCTTTGTGGTGGCGAAAAATTGGAAAATGAGGGGTGTCCCTTGATTGGGGAATGGCTAAACCATTTGTGGTCTTTGATGATGATGGAATACTATTGTGCTAAAAGGAATGATAAACTGGAGGAATTCCATGTGAACTGGAAAGACGTCCAGGAATTGATTCAGAGCAAAAGGAGCAGAACCAGAAGAACATTGTACACAGACTGATACATTGTGGCACAGTTGAATGTAGTAGACTTCTCTACTAGCAGCAATGCAATGACCCAGGACAATTCTGAGGGACTTATGAAAAAGAACGCTATCCACATCCAGAAAGAACTGTGGGAGAAGAAATGCAGAAGAAAAGCATGTGACTGATCATATGGTTTGATGGGGATATGATTAGAGTTTTGGTGTTAAAAGATCACTCTACTGCAAATATGAATAACATAGAAATAGGTTTTGAACAATGATACATGATTAACCCCATGGAATTGCTTGTCAACTCTGGGAGGGGAGAAGGAAGAGAGGTGAATCATATAACCATGAAAAAATATTTTAAATAAAAATTGAAATAAATTAATGGTAGGCAGCATTTATATGGCTGTTCAAAATTAGGAGGGCCTTTATAAATATTATCTTATTTATCCATACAACACAGAGAGGTCAGTGATAGTATTGTTCCCATTTTGCAGGTGAAGAAACTGAGGTAGCTACAGGTCATGTGACTTGTACAGGCTCACACAGCTCCTAAGTGTAAGCAAAGAAATGACTAACAACTCTCTGCTTATGGTCTAGTGCAGTGATTCCCAAAGTGGGCGCTACTGCCCCCTGGTGGGTGCTACAGCGATCCAGGGAAGCGGTGATGGCCACAGGTGCATTTATCTTTCCTATTAATTGCTATTAAAATTTTAAAAAATTAATTTCCAGGGGGCTAAGTAATATTTTTTCTGGAAAAGGGGCGGTAGGCCAAAAACATTTGGGAACCACTGGTCGTGGCTTATCTCCTTCTTTCACAGAAGCAAAACATTGATCTGAAAGAGACCTTTAAAAGAATGCAAATTGCATTCACATAACCTGCTATTTTAAGAAGAGTAGAGAAAATGAATTCACTAAAGAGAATCATAAGAATAATCAATTATTTCAAGAAAGCAGAGGGAGAGCTTAAGGCAAAGTACTTTTCCAAGGAGGTAGAACATCTTGTTCACAACAAAATGGAAGTTCCAAAGGTCACAATGGATGAGGATACTAGAAGAGTGGATGGTGATTGGTTGAAACTGAGAAAAAATAGATTGAGCTAAACTAACATGAAATTTTGAAAGGGCTTTGTACTTAGGGCAGTAATTCTGGGTAAAGAGGATTAAAGAAAAAGGAAATTGGACAGTGGAGGGATATAATATATTTAGGATGAAAAAAGCAGAGCAAGCAGAATTCAGCTAATGCAACTAAGAAAGAACTGATAGAATTTACTACTCACAAGGTACCAGTTAAAACACTTATATGACAGAATGTTCCAACGGTTTGGTCCTCAATAAACTTGCATCTGCAGGTGGTAAATTGAACCTGATGGCTGAATCACAGTTTAGTAGGAGGAAGGAGAGTGGAAGGAAAAAAGGAGAGGGGGAGCTGATGTCCCAGTCAGCAAAATTGCCTTCTTCTGATGTCCTAATCCCCAGTCTTCCCAACTTCTACCTAGACTCCTTCCCCGGCCTTCCATGGTATGAGCACATCTTGGTATCACCACCCAAATCCTAGTTCTGACTATGGGAAAGATCATTTAGTTTATTATTATTATTAGATTGACATCCAATTTTTGCTTAAAGACTGCTAATGGGGGCAGCTAGGTAGCTCAGTGGATTGAGAGTACAGAATAGAGACAGGAGGTCCTAAGTTCAAGTCTGGCCTCAGACACTTTCCAGCTGTGTGAGCCTGGGCAAGTCACTTGACCCCCATTACCTACCCTTAACACTCTTCTGCCTTGGAGCCAATACACAGTATTGACTCCAAGATGGAAGGTAAGGGTTTTTAAACAAATAAACAAATAAATAAATGAATGAATGAATGAATAAATGAATGAATGAATGAACAAATGAATAAATAGGCAAATAAATAAATGAACAGGCAAGCAAGTAAACAAATAAATGAATGAATGAATAAATAGATGGATAAATAAATAAAAATTTTTAAAAAGACTACTAAGGGGAGATTAGAGGGAAGGCAGAGGACCTGGATTTGAATACTGACTGCAAATTATTGAAAGATTTGAAACAAATCATTTCTATGTTCTTCACTCTATTAGGAGTAAAATAGATTTGTGCTTTTAATTAAGGGTTTGGTAAGCTAGTGACAGGAGTGTGAATTCCTTCACACTATCAAACTGCCTTGGATGGAACTTTGAGCTAAGGTTTTGCTTTGGAATTCTGTGGTGCTGTTAAGAGGTGGATTTTTTTAGCTGTCACTGTCTCTGGAACTAAGCAAGGTCCTGGAGGCTGCTTTTCCTGACTCCTTCTGGCTATTCCCTTTGAAAACCTTGGGAATACCAGATTTACAGCTTAGGAAGAGAGAAGTGGCAGTTTGGCAGTGACTGGAGTAAAGAATACTGACAGAAAAGAAGCAAGATCTTTTGTCTTTATCTCTGTAAGACAGCAGAGTGGAAACAAGGTTTTGGCCTTGTAGCTGGGAAACCATTTCTGGTTGACCTGGCTCAATTTTGACTAGGCTGACAGTACAGCAGTGACTGAAGAACTTCTGGAGACAGTGTTTTTTTTTAAGAAAAATACATATTAGTTTATAAGGATTTTAGAAATAGGCTATTTAGTTAGTATTTGGAAAAATAGATAGATTAAGGAGAATGTGAGTAGGTCTGGTTTTTGCCAGAGGGAAGTGGATCCTGTGAGAGACCTTGAGTTGGGTATGGTTGAGTTAGTCTCCTTCTTTTTAGACTTAGGGAACCCCTTATCTTTGACCCCTTATCAACTATCCTTTAATTCCTCTTACCTTTAAAACATTAAATAGAGGGTTTTGAATTTGTATATTTGTCTCCCAGACTCTTGTCAGCCAGTTTTTACTAGTCCCTAAAATCTATCAACTGCTCATCTCAGTTCACAAGACCCAATTTCAATAGACAACCAGCTGCCTTCTTACCAACAATTAAGAAGAAACTTTTAGATACAGTTTCAAAATTATCTTAACAACTCCCCTCATCTATAAAGTAAGATTAGATTAGGTAACCTCTAACATTACCTCCAGGCCTAAGCCCTATGATTTCAATGAATGACATTTCTATAAATCACGACAAAATTAACTTTGTTTTTTACCTTGGTAAATCAGAGTAATGGTGCCAGTAGCTGTATAGGGCAAAAGCACCTTCATTGTAGAGCTTCTTTTACTTACTCACTCTTCATTCATCAATGAAGATAAATGGGCATAACCCTAGGAAAAATGGTGAGTTGAGCCAAAACCTCTTTTTTTTTTTCAGGAATGCTTTGGACTCATCGGTAGGATCTCTCCTGCTCTCTGTCAACATACATATGATTCAGTTCTTCCAGTAGCGTGTCATCTTCTTGAACTTTGATCAGAGTATACATTAGGATCCCTAGTAGTTAAATGAATACTTGTAGACATTGCAACAACTGTGTTGTGATACTATGCCACACACCCTCTGGTCCCTTTACTGTTGCTCTATTACTGCACTGTGGTAGGTGTTGGGGATACAGAGTCTTTCCCCTCAAGGAATTTATGTTGTGCAAAGGAATGAGGCCCATTTTATATTTTTTCATTTACATTGTTTCATAGACCCTAGGTCCCCCCACTTAATTTTTTATCTATCTTTTCAAATTGCCTTGTATTCACTTACCTGTGGCATTTACACACACACACACACACACACACACACACACACACACACGAGCACATATATGTAGACAGAATGGTGCACATATATACACACATATATAGCTTGATATACATATGCCTTTATATATGCATATATGTGTGTGTAGCATTTCCACAGTAGAACGTAAGATCCTTGAGAAACTATACTATTCTCTTTTTATATTCTTAGTTGTCCAGCACTATGCCCTATAACTAATAGATGCTTAATAAAAAGTAATTAAATTAAATTAAATGTAATGGATCAATCTTCTGTGATACGTTTCTCAATATTTAGCTAGGCTAGTCCTTAAGAAAATGAATAGTAGTACTGGGTAAAATCTAAAAGATGATGGAACAAAACATGTTTACAAATGTCTTCCTTTCTCATAGAGGATTATGATGATTGATATAATTTTATCGTTCTAGTGGTTTGGACCACTGTGAATTTATTGGTATGGGGAACTTTCAATGAGGAAATTCCTCCTACCAGATCAGATGGGTTCCTGCAACTCCGAATCTTAGAGGGTTCCCTGGGGCACTGAAAGATGAATTGATTTGTTCAGGGTTGCATAACAATATATGTCAGAGGCATATTACAAACAGCTCAGATTTTAGGAGAGCAGATTTCAAAGGATTCTCAGAAAAGGTAGATAGCATTCTTTGTCCTAAAATTCTATAGTGACAGTCAACCTAGGAAGCATGAGGAATTCTCAAGAATGAAATATTGAAAACACATTAAGAAAAACAAATCTGATGAAAAGGAAAAGGGGGAGCTGCCTACAGATCAGTATAGATGAAAAGAACCCATTGGTTGCTTTGATTTTTAAAAGGGTTTTACAGAAAATAGAAACAAGGGCAGACAATGAAACATGAATACAAAAGCATGATATGGTCCTGTAAAAATAATGTCGGGAGGGTTAAAGTTCAGAGTGAACTAAGAAGGTTGTCAGGGAAAGATGAGGACAGCATATAGGATTTTTAGGATCAAAGAAGGGATAGGTCCTTTGATCAGAGAGAATGGTTATAGGAATGATGGAAAGAAAACAGGAGCAACTCAACTTTTATTTTGTTTTTCTCTGAAATGGAATACTTTTTAGATTAGTAAATCAATCCACAATTGTCTAGTAAGCACCTATAATATGCCAGTCATGGAGCTATTGTGATATTTGCCAGGAATCTCCCCTTCCTCTGACAACATGGGTTACTCCAGTTTTTCCCTAAAAGGGAACAAGCCTGTCCTGGAACTTAATTGGGCAGAGGGTGGTAGAGGTGACATTCAAGTTTTGCCTCCCTTGAGAGTTTCGTGGTGGCCATCCTCATGCATGCTGGCAGTCTTTAGACCTGGAAGATACCCCAAAACCATTCAAATCACCATACCTGGGCTGCTGACCAGGCTTTTATCCATATTAAGACAAAGGAAGCCACATCTACCTGGACTAAGGACAGGAATATCTTTGATGAATATCATTTTAATGGCTAAGTAAACTTCCTTTTATTAACTATTAAATAACATATAAGTGCCTCATTTCATCCCAACATTGAGCCTGAATTAACAAGGCCTGTCCCAAACAGCTAGTAACTAGGGATAAAAGTTAAAAATAAATCCATTCCTTCCTTCAAGGAGTTTATATTCTGTTAGGATGATAATGACTAATGGAGAGTTGAAATATGAAAAAAGTAAGTAGATCAGTGATAAGAAAGCACCTAACTTACCTTCAATGTCATGGGGCCCAAGTAAATGACATCCCAGTGTTCTGAAAGAACTACAGCTCTCATTATTCATGCATTATTGGTTATCTATGAAGTACCATAAAAATTGTGCAAGAGCCCCAGGCCTTGAGAATGGCAAATGTTATCTCAACTGTGTTTTGAACAAAACCAAAAAGACAAAAAAGTGAATTTTTATACTATATAGATCAGCAACTTCAATTTAAATTCTTGGAAATTTTCTGGAAAATGTTGTTAATGACTATGTAGAAAAAAAGGAAGTTATAATCACAAAGAATCAGAAAACTTTCATCAGGATCAGATTATGTCAGACTAATCTCATTTCTTCCTTTTACATATGCTGTATGTATAATTCGCCTACATTTTATCAAAACATTTGACAATATCTTTCACACTACAGAACCAAGATGATAGACTAGCAAGAAATTTAGTGCGATACCTTATCTACCATCTACCATGCACATACACAATTCCTCCAAACAGATTTGCAAAATACACCAGACCAAATGGAAATCAATGTCTTGTATCAAGCCAATCAAATTTGTGGATTTAAGAAACTAGAAAAAACAGTTAATATATTAGATAACAGAATCAAAATCCAAAATGATTCTGATAGCCTGGTTCTTCACTCATTGGATATGCCATATGGGAGATTATTTAAATAAGAATACAATTTTGATAGATAGCTTCTCAGATTGCTTCCAAATGTTGACTACTGTCAAATCAACAAATATTTATTAGATACTACTGAGTGCCAAGCACTGTGCTAAGAGCTGCCATTCTGTGAATGGCAAGCTGAAACTAATAAGATGAAATTGAAAAGAGATAAATATAAAATCCTGCACTTAGTTTAAAAAAACTTGAGTGTGTAAATTTAGTATGACAGAAATAACTAAGAAACAGTTGATTGTAAAAAAAGAAACACAAACAAAAAACCACATACACAACAATGTAGGGTGGGAAACAATAGATTCTAGTGGGCTGTAGAGTAACATGAATCAGCAATATGTTATGCCAGCCAAAAGAACAAATGAGAATTAATTAATGAAACAATGCAAATTAAGCAAATGTTAATTAATTAATGAAATGCCCTGTATTAAGTATCAACTAAGTTCTGGGCTCTAGGCCCATTTCTAGTTATGCAAATGTAAAAAAATAAGAAAGTCGGGGAGGTGGAGCTTTACATTTTAATATGGTGAAACAACATTTTTGAGGGTATGGTGAGTAAAAAAAGAAATTTTAGTCTGATGAGTTATAGAAATGATGATTCGAACCCTAGATCAGTTAGTTGTCATACCTTTGCTGTACCCTTTCTAGGAAAGTGTCATTTTGATTACTGTTTCCATAATTTGAAGAAAGAGCTGAGTGGAGCAGAAGGATATGATGACTGGGCAGATGGCAAAATGTTTGGAGTGGATATATGTGATACACCATGATCTTGAGACAACTTGAAATTGTAGGTAAAGTGAGTAAGCCCACATTCATTCTAGTTATTTACAATGCAAAAACTCCAAGATGAACTTGCAAAGCTGAATGGATTAATGCCCCCAAGAGGAAGGGCATGGTCTCTGGACTTCTTGTCTAGATGGTTCTCTTCCAGGGGAGGAGTAACATAGCAAGATATCTTAGGTTGCTTTTAAAAAAAAAAAAAAGAAAAATAGGGTAGGATATATATGCCCATGTAAAATAGATAAGTTCATGTGAATTGTCTAAATCTTAGGCATGGTTAGGAGGTAGCATAGATGGATATCCCTGGAATCTGAGCAACCTCTCTTGAAAGACAGCTACTGGATAAGTAACTGCTACACATGGGACAGGTATCATAGCCTAGCTGAAGTGTGGAATCCTAATGGAGAGCTAGGGCATATTATGTGCCAGGCAAGTCAAATCACCTCTACCACTTTGACTGCCATCTCCCTTTAGACTCTGATGAGGACTACCTAAAACCCTGAACCTAAGAGCCTTGGGAGCAGTAGTGCTCCATAGTTACTAGATCTGCTTCTATATAAGCCCCTGTAGCTATCATTGAGGGGATAAAGTATTATTGAGAGGGTGATTCACCTTCCTCATCCACACCACCAACAATTGCTGACCAACTGCCACCAACAGGCAAATAAGAACAAGATCCCTGCAAGGTGCAGCATGTCCCAAATTACCCTCCCCAATCATGTTTCCAGCTTATCTTCAGAGAAAGCAGCTCCAATTGAAAAGGGACCAAACATTTCTGCCACCTGTCACCAATTGCCATCCATATGATAGGCAAACCAGCTTACCTGGAGCAGTGAGGCAACCTGGAGGAGAGAAAGAAGGCAGAATGTGACAGGCAAGTCACCACTACTACCACCACCACCATCACCATTTCCCCTCAGACCTTAATGGGGACTCAGAATCTAAAACCTTGGGAGAAGCCTTGCTTCTAGCCCAGTGCCCTCAGCCATCATCCTGGGAAGCTACCCTTGTCAGCATGCAGCCTGGTAACTCTCCTATAGGTGCTACAACCACAGCTCCTAATGAGAAAGTTATAGCTACCGCTGTCAAATGGTTTAACATCCAAACCTGATATGATTTTATCAGTGGAAAAACATTAAAGGGGAGGCATTAACATTGGCTTTGCTCATCCTCCCTAAGAATAATAAGACTTGGCTTATTGCTGAAACCTTCCATGTGTGTTGTATTCCCCTTTAGAATGTGAACTCCTTGAGTGCAGGGACTGCCTTACTTTTATATTTATATCTTCATCAACCTGGCAAAGTGATTGGCATATAGTAAGTGTTTAATAAATGCTTTATCTATCTATTCATTCATTACAAGGGAGATTGCTATTTTTTCCTCAAGGAGAGCAGGAGAGAAGCCATGGCTGAATATTGTTCCTTTCCTCACCTATTTCTAAGAGGGATATCAGCTAGAATATCTATCTGCTTCCAAATATTTAGGGTTTCAGAAGAAAAGCTGCTTCCATGGTTGTTCTCAAGGCAAGGGAGATAGCCTTTAGCTTACACTTGCCAACTTAGCTCCTTGCCACTCAATTTTGGTTACACAAAATATCACAAATAGAGAGTAGACTATTAAGCTCTTTTATTTACCCTGAAAATAGAAATCAGAAAAGTCATACAAGTTAGAATATAACAGAAAATATAGAAATGAATTAACTCTTCAGCTAGGAATATGATGTCTCAGTTCAGATCAAGAGAAAGGGTCCAGGGCGCAGCTGGGTAGTTCAGTGGATTGAGAGCCAGGCCTAGAGATGGGAGGTCCTAGGTTCAAATCTGGCCTCGGACACTTCCCAGCTGTGTGACCTTGGGTAAGTCACTTAACCCCCATTGCCTAGTCCTTACCACTCTTCTGCCTTGGAATCAGTACAGAGTATTGATTCCAAGATGGAAGGTAAGGGTTTAAAAAGAGAGGGGTGGGATGGGGTCCAGGAGTAGCAAAGTGGCTCAGTTAATGGAGAGCCAGACCTAGAGACAGGAGATCCTGATTTCAAATCAATCCTCATATACTCCCTAGCTATGTGGCTCTGAGCAAGTCACTTAACCATAAATGCCTAGCCCTTGCCACTCTTCTGCCTTGGAACAAATATTTAGCATCAATTCTAAGACAGAAGGTAAGGGTTTGAGAGAGAGGAAAAGAGTGTGTTCAATATCACCTATTTTGAAGTCTCAAGATAGGCAATTTGAAAATCACAATCATGTTAGCAGGCAGTTGCCTTTACATATCTATTGCTTCTCTCCCCATGTTTTCTTTCCTGAAGAGTGCCTGGAATCCCCTGTTTCTTTTGTACAAGAAGTTCTGGTCACAGCTCTGTCCTTGTGCAACCACTCAATGTCATAATAACTGAGCATTATCTCTGCCAATCCAAAGTAGCATCTTCTGTATATCCTAGGGCCATGATGGGGAACCTATGACACGTGTGCCAAAAAGGACACACAGAGCCTTCTCTGTGGGCACACCTGCAGTCATTTGTTTTTACTAGAAAGCCAGAGGGACATGGGAGTGGAGCTGCTCCCCTCCCCTTCTCCATGTGCCCAACGACATTCCTCACCTCACCTACCCCTCTGCCCAGCAGCCAATGGAAGGACTTCCTCACTCACCTGTCTGAGGTAAGGCACTGGGGTGAAAAAAAGGGGGATTCACATGCTGCATGAGGGTGTGGTGCAGATGGCAGTCTATTGATCTGTGGTGAAGATGATTACTGTGGTGGAATTGGAGAGGAGCTAGGTTTGAGGGAAGCAGAGCTCGAAGTGTAGCACATAACTGGAGAGGAGTGGAGTGCTAGGGCCACTCTCCTTCCCTTATTCACACAAGCCTCTCATCACCTGCCCCTCCTGCTCAGCAGCCTGATGGGAGCGCTTCCTCCTTCCCCTGTCAGGGGTAAAGAGGAAGGTGAGATGGGAAGAAGGCAGGGGGCAGGGAGTGATGGGGGAAGGGCCCTTAGTTTTTGAGGAACAGAGGATGGCATTAAGTCTCTGGGAGAGCAGGTACAGCACTTGTTTTCTAAAAGGTTCACCATCAGTGTCCTAAGGTATTTAAAATGTCTTAGGCTTGGGAATAGCTAGGTGGCACAGTGGAGAAAGAGCCAGACCTAGAGACAGGAAGTCCTGGGTTCAAATTTTTGTCTCAGATACTTCATATCTCTATGACCCTGGGCAAATCAATTAACCCCCATTGCCTAGCCCTTGCCTCTCTTCTTCCTTGGAACCAATATAGAGTATTGACTCTAAGAGAGAAGGTAAGGGTTTAAAAAAACAAAAAACAAAATGGGGGCAGCTGGGTAGCTCAGTGGATTGAGAGTCAGGCCTAGAGACGGGAGGTCCTAGGTTCAAAGCCGGCCTCAGACACTTCCCAGCTGTGTGACCCTGGGCAAGTCACTTGACCCCCATTGCCCACCCTTACCACTCTTCCACCTAGGAGCCAATACACAGAAGTTAAGGGTTTTAAAAAAAAGCTCTGACTTTTTGGATGCCTGGTTATAAAAAATAGTGTTCATAGAGAGAATATATATAATGTTTAGTGTATTCTATCTGTAGTCTGACCATATAATTGGAGTATCATGTCTAGTTATGACCACCACATCCTAGTAGAGCCATGGACAAGCTAGTGTTCATAGACTCAAAGATTTAGAATTGGAAGTTACCTTAGACATCATCTAATCCAATGCCCTCATTTTACAGATGATGAAAATAAAGCCTTTGGATGATAAGTGCCTTTGCTCAGTGCCACATAACTCCTAAATGTTGGGAGCAGAATGTGACCTTCGGTCTTTCTGACTCCAAGCCCAACATTCTATCCCTTGCACCAATTTAGTGGCCCTGCAGGAAGGACCCAAGAAGGATGGCAGGAATGGTGTGAGTACTAGCAAACACACGATCTGAGAATTGTTTAAAGAAACTAGGAATGTTTAACTTTGGTATGAGAAGATGAAGGGAGGAGAGGCTATGCAGGGTACATGCTACCCATCTTCAAGCATTTGAAGGATCCCCATGTGGAAAAGAGATTATATTTCTTCAATTAGATCCTGGAGGGCAGAACTACCTACCAGTGGGTAGGTAGATGTTGAAGACAGACAGCTTTCTCTTCATTTAAAAAAGAAAAACTTGGCTACATCTAGATCAAACCTATGGAATCGCACAGTTTCATAGGATAATAAGTTCCTCATCATAGGAAGTTTTTGAGCTGACATCTTTAAGACAAGTTTCATGATTTAGGTAAGGCCTAAATTGGAAGAACATCAACATCCTTACCCGTTCTGTGAGCCTAGGATCCTAAAACACTTCCTTCATCAAAGAGGAAAGAATCTGAGATCTATCATTCGCATTTACTAATTAAACTTCACCATCAGCAAGTGTAATAATACATCATGCTTCCTCAATCAGGCTTTGGTAGTTCTAAGTCTTTTATATCTAACTGTGAAATGAAGAAGCTTACTGGACTGGGAGTTAGGAGAGATCTAGAGTCAAATTCCACCTCTGGTTCTTACCATTTGGGTGGCTGTGGATAAGGGGAAGGAAATAAGCATCTGTATAGCACATAGTGTGCCACAATGTACCAGGCTCTGTGCTAAGAACTTTCAAAACATCATTTCATTTGATGCTTACAACAACTCTGCGAAGCAGGTGTTATTATCCCCATTTTGCAGTGGTGGAAATTGAAGCAAACAGAAGTTAAGTGACTTCCTTTTGGTCCCACAGTAAGTAAAGTGTCTGAGGCTGGATTTAAACTCAGGTTTTCCTGACTCCAGGCCCAACTGTCTATCCACTGTGCCATCTAGCTAAATCAGATAATTTATTGATTCTGATCCTCAAATGAGGCATCTATAGAATGAGGGCAATGATAACTTTACAATAATTCTCTCATCAAGTTGTTAAGAACAGATGAAATCATGTGTGTGAATTATTCACATTATGTGAATGTCTCCTATTATTATTATTACCTGGCTAGATCATTTCAAATCTCAGTAGGTAGTTAGGGAATAAGTCCCTGAAATCACCATACATATAAGGCTGGTTATACATTAAACTGAATATACTTCTTTCCTGGTGCATTTTCTGGGGGACTGCAGACTAGGACTAGGACTAAGACCCACATGTACTTTACATGATCCCTTGTAAAAGGAGAAAGAGGAGATTGCTGTTGCTGTTACTTGAGACCTATTCCAGGGGACTTTCTGAAGACCAAAGACCCTCTGACTCATGATCATCAAATTATTCCAGGCCCAGAACTGACTTAATAGAATATAGTCTGTCACCTCCTTGGATCTAGCTTCCTCCACTTCCTCTAACTACTCCTACCACGAGATACTCAGATGCATATTTTGTTTTCTGTAATATCTTAGTTTCAATTGAACATTTTCTTACTCCCTCCTACCCTTCTTCTGACATCAAGAATCTCTATATCTCTTCTATTTATTCCTCTAATAATGAAGTTTCCAGCAACAAAATGAATCATTTAACTATAGCCTATTTATTAGAATCAGTATTTCTGTATATTGAATCAATGATGCTCCATACACCTACTTGCTTTTTTAAGTGTAGCTCATGGGGGATGGGGCAAAACTGGGACACTAACACATTGCTGGTGGAGTTATGAATTGATACAACCATTCTGCAGGCCAATTTGGAATTATGCCCAAAGGGCTTTAAAAGACTGCTTATCCTTTGATCCAGCCATACCACTGCTGAGCTTTACCCCAAAGAGATAATAAGAAAAAATACTTGTACAAAAATATTTATAGCCACACTCTTTGTGGTGGCAAAAAATTGGAAAATTAGAGGATGTCCTTTGATTAGGAAATGGCTGAACAAACTGTGTTATCTTTTGGTGATGGAATACTATTGTGCTGAAAGGAATAATGAACTGGAGGAATTCCATGTGAACTGGAAAGACCTCCAGAAATTGATGCAGAGTGAAAGGAGCAGAACCAGGAAAACGTTGTACATACTTTTCTATAAGTAGCAATGCAATAATCCCGGATAATCCAAAGGAATTTATAAGAAAGAACGCTATCCACATCCAGAGAAACACTGTGTGCTTTTCGAAATCTAACCTTGACACAGATAAATCTATTAACTTAAATGTATCCTGCCTTAAATAGTGCAAGGCTCTATATTCTTGTCACTAGGAGAAAACTAGGGATATGAGAAGCAAAAGAGTGGGGAGTTACTCTTTCTTCCCTCTTCCTCCTTATATCTACTCATTCCTATTTTCCATGAGAATGACAGTGACTTATTTGTATTGTGTGTGCATAAGGAAGAAAAGGACAAAGAAAGAGCACAGGCCTCATCTATAAGACAAAGTAAGCTGAGTTGCTTTCTCCTCCAATAAATCAGAGAGACTGATAAGAGCAAAATACGAACCTAGTGAACAATGCATGCTTTCTATATGATTCAGAGCCTAAGATACTCAGCCTTTCAATGCATTCTACTTAAAGAATCCCACTTTCCATATCCTCAAGAAAAAAAATCCATTATCTGCTTCACAAACTATTTCAAGGCCCAATTAGTTAGTTCCATTAATCCCTCATTTTTATCAGTTTTTAAGCATAAACTGTATCATTTTAAAAAATATGTATTTGAGTGCCTTACATGTAGTGGCATGTAACGTATATTTGTTGATTTTAGCAGAGGGATTGGGCCTTGCTAACAAGAAAGAGGATCTTAATGTGAATGGATTCATAAAATCTATTCTGACTAATCTTTTTTAAAAAATCATTTAGTTTGAGTGGGTGTGGAAAAATTGTGACACAAATGTACATGTTGGTGGACTTGTAAATTAGTCTAACCATTCTGAAGAATAATTTGGAACTGTGCCCAAAGGTATAAAGTTGCCCATACCCTTTGATCCAGCAATATCACTACTAGATCCAGATCCCATGGAAACCAAAGAAGAATGAAAAGCACTTTTATGTACAAAAAGATCTAAAACAGTTCTTTTTGTAATGACAAAGAATTAGAAATGAAGGATATCGCATCAATTGGGGAATGGCTGAAGAAGTTGTGGTATATAATTGTGATGAAGTGCTATTGTGGTACAAGAAATAATGAGGGAGATAGTTTCAGAAAAACTTGAGAGGACCCGTATGAACCAATGCAGAGTATAATGAGCAGAAACAAAAGGTTATTATAATGAGTAATAGCAATATTGCATGAAAGACAGCTACTCTGATCAGTACAATAATCCAAGACAATTCCAAAGGATAGGAGTCATGACGAAAAATGCTATCTGCATCTAGAACAAGAACTGATGAACTTTGAGTGCAAACTGTAATATGATTTTTAAATTTCTTTGTTTTTCATGTTTTTTGGAACATAATTTATATGAAAATGGTTTACATTATTTCAAATATATAACTGATATCATTGCTTGCCTTTTCAATGAGTTGGGGAGAGGATGGAGGGAGAGAGATAACTTGCAACTCAAATTTTTAATTTTAATTTAATTTTTAATTTTTCCATGGTTACATGATTCTAATTATCTCCCTCTACTCTTCCCTTCTCCCTCCTGGAGCTGACAAGTAATTTCACTGGGTTATACATATATTATCACTCAAATTCTATTTCTATATTATTCATTTGCAATTCAAATTTTAAAAAAATATTTAAAATAATAATAAAAATTTTAATTCATGTAAAAACTTTGTTGAGAACAATTCCTCAATTGATAAATGATCAAAGAAGTAAGAGCAAAAATATGAACCAATTTCTCTAATGACTACTGATGAAAAAACTTTAAATAAATTTTCGTAATAAGATTAAAAGTGAAAACGGATGTCCCTCATCACTACTATTATTCAATATTATACTAAAAATGGTAGCAATAGCAATAAGACAGAGAAATTAAAGGAATTAGAATAGACAATGAGGAAATAAAAGTACCACTCTTTGCAAATGATATAATGGTATACTTAGAGAACCCTAGAGAGTCAACTAAAAAATGAATGGAAATAATTAACTTTAGCCAAGTTGCAGGATATCAAAGAAACTCACATAAATCATTAGCATTTCTATACATTATCAACAAAACCCAGCACAGAAAAAGATAGAGAAATTTCATTTAAAACAATTACAAATAGTCTAAAATACTTGGAAGTGTGCCAAGATGCACCTACAAACCACATGAACACAATTAATTAAAAAATACTTTTCATACAAATAAAGACAAACCTAAACAACTAGAGAAATATTACTCATGGGTAGGTCAAACAAATATAATAAAAATTATAATTCTACGTAAGTTAATTTACTTATCTAGAGCCACCAATCAAACTACCAAATAAATATTTTATAGACCTATAGAAGAAAATAACAAAATTCTCCAGAAAAAATAAAAGGTCAATAAACTCAAGGGAATCAATGAAAAATGTGAAAGAAGAAGACTTAGCAAAACTAGATTTCAAACTATATTTCACAGCAGTAATCATTAAAACAGTTTGGTACTTGATAAGAAATAGAGTAGTAGATCAATGGAATAGAGAAAGTACATGTTATACAGCCGTAAATGATCATAGTAATCTAGTGTTTGATAAATCCACAAATGAAAGAATTTGGGGCAACACTCACTATTTGTTAAAAAATGTTAGGAAAAGAGGAAAACAATCTGGTAGAAACTATGCCTAGACCAAATCTCACACCATGTAACAAAATAAACTCAAAATTTAGACATACAGGGTGATAACATAAATAAATTAGGAAAGCATGGAAAAATTTACCTGTCAGATCTCTGGATAAAGGAAGAGTTTTGTTTTAGGTTTTGTTTTTTAAACCCCTACCTTCCATCTTGGAGCCAAATTTATAAAATTAAAAGATATTTCCCAACTTTTAAGTGGTCAAAGTATATGATAGACAGTTTCCAAATGAAGAAATCAAAGTTATCAATAGTAATGTAAAAGTGCTCTAAATCACTAATAACTAGATAAATGAAAATTTTAAAAGCACTGAAATACCACCTCATACCATTCAGATAGTCTGACATGACAAAAAAAAGGAAAATAATAAATACTGGAAGGGATGTGAAAAAATAGATACAACTGTTGGAATTTTGAACTGGTCCAATCATTCTGGAGAACAATTTGGAATTATGTTCATAAAATATAAAACTGTGCATACCCTTTGTCTCAGCAATACCACTACTAGATCTGTATCTCAAAAAAAAATAAAAGAAAAAGGGGGAAAAACCCATATGAACAAAAATATTTATAATAGCTCTTTTTGTGGTGGCAAAGTTGGAAATTGAGAGTATGCTCATAAGTTGGGGAATGGATGAGCAGGTTGTGATATATGATTGTAATGCAATACTACTGTGATATAAGAAATGACAAGGGGAATGGTTACAGAAAAACCTGAGAAGACTTGTATGAACTGTTGCAAAGTGAACTGAGCAGAATCAGAAAAACACTGTACATAGTAATAGTGATGTTGCAACAATGATCAACTGTGAAAGACTCAATATAATCATTCAAGATAATTCCAAAGGAGTCATGATGAAAAGATGCTATCCAACCCCAGAGAGAGAACTGATGAACGCACAGTGCACATTGGCATATATATTTTTTTACTTTAATTTTTCTTTCTTTTTTTTTTTGCAACATGGCTAATATGAAATGTACTTTTCAAGACTTCACATGTATAATGGGAATCATATTGCCTGCCTTCTCAATGTATGGGGAAAGGGTAAGAAAGAAGGAGAAAATTTGTAATTCAATGAAAAATAATAATACTAATTTTAGAAAATGTAACCAACATGTTTGTAAAATAAAAAAGAAAATTTAATCCAAAAAAGAATAATAGCCAAAGGATGAAAAGGCAGTTCTTAAAGAAAGACATACAAGCTATTAAAAGCCATCTATAAAAACATTCCAAATCATTCATAATTAGAGAAATCAAAATTAAAACAATCATAGGCTCTACCTGACAATGGCAAATATAATACAATATGATGATGATAACAAATATTGGAGGGGGTTCATAGCAAATTCATTAATTCACTCTTGATGGAGCCTGTGAATTAATCCAGCTGTTTTGGAAAATGGTTTGGAACCATGTCCCCAAAATCACTAAACCGCATATATCTTTTGATCTAATGATATCTTTACTAAGCCAACACCCCCCCAAAAAAAAGATTAAAGAAAGAAGAAATGGACCCACATGTATTTAGACTATCTCTTTTTGTAATAGCTAAGAAATGAAAACTAAAGGGAAACAGCTGGACAAATTATAGAAACTTAATGTAACAGAATGTTATATT
Organism: Gracilinanus agilis; assembly: GCF_016433145.1. Taxonomy (NCBI): domain Eukaryota; kingdom Metazoa; phylum Chordata; class Mammalia; order Didelphimorphia; family Didelphidae; genus Gracilinanus; species Gracilinanus agilis. Next base: position 268,840,179 of record NC_058132.1, on the reverse strand, counting down.
GGGCTATAAGAAATGGCAAACAATTTCTGAGAAACCTGAGAAGTCTTGTATAAACTTACACAGAGTGAGGTGAATTAAGACAATTTATTCAATATTAACAACTTTATAAAAGCAAATAAAATTAAGCACTTTGATCAATATAATGATTCTAGAGTACTGATAATGATCTATCTCTTGCCTGAGAGGTAATGGATTCATGATGCAGAATGAGACATACATGAAAATAGCCAATATTATTATTTGTTTTGCTTGATTATGCATATTTGTTATAAGGTTTTCTTTTTCCTTTTTTCTTTTAAAATTGGAAGTGAGCTGGGGGAGAAAATATAAATGCCTATTACTTGATATATAAAACGACATTAAAAAAAAACAAAAAACCTTGGTGAACCTACATTTTCATCACTTTGAGTTGTTCATTCTTCATTGTCAAAGAGAACCAAGGACATCATGAAGGTAGATTTAAGCAAGGCAGAATTGCTCAAAATCATCAGCCTCACTCTCTGAAGTCTGGTGGTAGGACAAAATTCAAGGCAACTGTTGACAGCCCAGAATGCAATGGATCACCTCAGTATCTTCCATGTTTGACTAAGTTCTCATCTGTCCATTCCATGGCTGAGGGATTGGGGCAGGAGGGAGTCTTCACATGCTTGGGGTAGATATACCCCTTTAACTTGCTAATGGGTTTGAGATCTGCTGGTTAACCTCATCCTCATTTATCATGTCTGCTGAGATGGTTTTTACCAAGGTATGTCTACTATTCATGTTATAGCTTTTTGGAACCACAGATGAGATTTGGGAGCCACAGGGAAGAGATCCAAATGTGAATGATTAGCCCTAAAAAGGACTTGGTGAACCTCACACCAGTCTCCCTGAATACCCTCCCCACTCTATTAAGTATAAATAGTGCAACTCTCAGCCCATCTCTACCTTCTCATCCTCCATGATTTTTGTTCACACTTTCCCATAAAACCTACTGAAAAAATAAAATATGTGGGTGGGTATAATAAGTATTGATAGATATTAATAGGCTAGTGGTATAGAGATTGAATGATGTTAAATGATTTACTAGATTCTTAATAGTCCTTGGGCCAGTAACTTAAATCCTATTGATCTGTGTAAGGATTTCAGGGAGAGACAGACCGTCAAGGTAACAACAACAAGGGTTTATTAATTAACTGGGTTAGGTAAGGGAAGGGATTGGGATGAACTAACTAGGACAGATCTGGATTCCCTCCCACCAAGGTCCTCCAGATTTTTTATCCTGATCTCTCTAAATTACCCAGCTGCCTAATTCTATCCTATCCAGAATTTCCCCTTTGATAGTATTTTTAAAGTAAGGGAAAGCTGGAAGGTAAAACAGGTCCACTGGGCTGGTTGGGAGATCTCATGTCTGTTGTCCTTCAAGGGTCTGTCAGGAATCCAGTAGGGTCACAGCAATTAATGCAAAGGAGAGGGAGTAAGGCTCTTGACCACACCGTCCACCAGTGTGTCTCACCAAACTCAACCTCTTCCAGGCCAGTGAAGTTTTGATCCACAGAGACAGGATATGAGTTTCCATCTGTGGTCTCTCATTCTTACTAGATGATAGACCTTTTAATTTTTTTAATTGATGCTTTGCTTTTTTTTTTTTTGCCATTTTACTTAACCTATGGAGACCATGCAGATGTATTCAAAAGGAGGCAAACTCTATACCTCATTTTACCCTCCTTTGCTCCTCAAAAGTCCTAGCTCTTCCAGTAAGCTTGCCACTTGCTACTCAGATGGCTGTCTTGACCTAAAGACCTACCTTCTGAAAGAGGTTTATAACTCCATTTTTAAAGATGTGGGAATACAGCCAAGCTTTAGTCTGAAATTTCCTTGCAGGAAACAACGTCTAACCTCCAGAACTAGTTCTGAATATATATTTATATAAAGACATCTATATGGACATATTATATATATATATATGTACATATACATAATATTTAATGTTATACAGATATGCTAACCATTTACTATATTAATTATTATATTAATATCATTGATATATGAATATATTATGTCTATTACATAGAGACTATATATGTATACATATATCAGAGAATTCAGAATAATGGTTCCCAGTTATTATAAATTACATTCCAATTCAGGTATATCTAACACTTTACCCGAGATATATTGGGTACTTAAAATATATTTCTCACTACTTATATCAGAATGCAGTGGATCTAAAGAGGTAGAAATTTCTCTTTCGGTATTCATTTTTTTAAAATGTGTATTGTGCAACCACAATGTAACTGCCACTGAATTGAAGGAACTAGGCGAAATGCAAGGAAAATTTAGATCTCCTCCTTAAGAAACTTACAATTTCCTTATGAAGACAAGATTTGTATTGGGGGGTGGGGCGTGGCACATAAAGAATAAGATTATCCTTCTCTTATTCTTACAGGTCTTTGATTCTAGAGCCTTGGAAGGCCTCTTCCTTATTCTCTTCTTCTAGCCCTCCCTCCAAAATTATCTGAAGAAGTCCATGTCTGAAATAATCGTGTTTTGGTAATCGGATATGTTCTGACTTCATTTTAGAACATTTTCTCACTGCCAGTATAAACAGTGTTCTTTTCTTAAGTTTCTATGCTGTGACATTTAAATGACTTTGTTTTAATCACAGTTTAAAAACATTTCAAAACATCTTTGAAATAAAAAGGTTAAGTGATTTTTCTTTTAATGTTATTAGGTGAAAACATCCTTTAGGACAAATATACAATAAACATGCCACTTTGGCTTTTTAAAAATTGATTTTTATTTATGCTTTTTCCCTCTAAAATTAGAATCATTTCCTAACATACCCCTGCTACTGACTCTTTCCTTGAGAAAAGATAACTTTGAGCAGAAACTCAACCTCCAAAGCGACCCTAGCTGAAAGTGTATTCAGAAGTCCACACCTATTGTCTGTTAGTTCTCTTTCAAAATAGCATATGATTTCCTCCTCTTTTTTCTGACTACAATAGTGATACTAAAATGCTGTCCAGTGATACATTCAAACTGTAGGATAGCACCTTTTTCTATGAAGTTCAAAAGTTGTTAGGCTCCTTTTTTTCAGTTGTAACAATGGGTCCCATTCCGTGATTTCCAGATAACAGATGGGGAAACTCAGGTACAGAGGTATTATCAAATTGACCAAGGTCTAGTAAGCAATAGTGAAGTTCCAAATGTGATCCAGAGCCTAAAAGGAGTCCCTACTCATTGAATTTCATTTTCCTGACAATCCAATTCTAGCCTTCTTGCTCCCTTCACTAAGAACTTTATTTAGGTTTATGGAATATTGTTTCATTTCAGAATATTAGCTCATTTGGTATATTTGGCATCACAATATTGCTATTCAAAAATGTTATTTTTAATGAAATTTTATTTTGTATGGGACATATGGCTGTCAAATTGAGTTTATATTCTCCTTCTAGTCCTAGTAATTTTTAAGGGTTTCAAAAAAACATAAAATGAATTTGAATACTAATTAATCCTAACAAAGAAAATACTGATTAGTAAGGTGAACAGTACCAGAAATGATCATCTGATTCCTCAAAATTTGTTCAAATATAGCTTCACAATTTACTAGATTTTACCATTGCCAAGTTATTTCATTTTTCTGAACCAAAGTTTCATCAACTATAAAAAGGGAACAATAATTCCATTCCTACCTTCATTATAACGAGTAAATTATATAGTATAGTATATATAAAATGCTGCCTCAATACTTAAAAGATTTGTGAAGGTTATTATTTAGTAAGAAGCATCATAGATAGATAGTTGGCTATAGAGTCAGGAAGCTGTGGAATCCAGTCTTATCTCTGACATCCATTACCTATCTGTATGGCCCTGTACAAGTCATGTACTGCCCCAGGCAACTCTGCAAGAATCTGATGAAGAGGAACAGGGGATCTACTTTGGAAGAAGGAGTTTCTCACAAGGAATTTCTTCAACCAATGAAATGACATCTCATATAGAAAACAATTAAGTCAATGTTGACTTTAAATCAGTGGGAAAATATTAACTATTTGCAAACAAATTAATTACCTTAAAAAAAAAAACAGAATTTCCCTAATGGTAAAATTCAGTGATCCAAGACAAATCCAAAAGAACCATGTTGAAAAAATTCTATCTACCTCCAGAAAGAGAGCAGATGAATGCACAATTCTGAGTACAAATTAAAGTATTTTTTTCACTCTGGGTTTTTTTGTGATAGGGCTAATACAGAAATATGTTTTGCAAGATTTCACATATATAATTGGTATATTATTTGTCTTCTCAGTGGGTTGGATAGGGGAAGGAGAAAGTGAATCTGAAACTCAAAATTTAAAAATAAAATAATGTTAAAAGCAAATTTAAAAAAAATCATTGGTTGATGACTTTTTATGACACATCAACTCATAAATCCCATTTACTAGAGTACTTTAATGTTATTATCTGTGTTACTGTGAAGAATTTATCTACCAAGAAAATACTATATGTATCGTATTTTAAAATTTAAAATATATTTCTCTAAGATTGAGAGGTACTTACTTAAGTTTTATTCATGCCTTGTGTGTCTTCATCACAGTAATTTCCATCCCTACCCTGCCATACTTCCCCAACGGTCTAACAAAGAAAAACTATTATGAAAATACAAATAACTCATCATTAAAATCCAATAGCACATATAACACTAATCAACCATAGCCCCCTTTTCAACAATTGGAGGGAGATACATTCTGAGGGTCACATTTTATTAGTAAAACTTTTAATCTAATATCTGTGAGTGAAACTGACCAACAACCCTATTATTTGGCTTAAATATGACAACAAATTTCATGCTAGAAGACTTCCATTAATAAAACCATGTTCATTTCTGATGTTGAACCATTTAAGGATGCCAAGGACTTTGGTGGTGAGCACATTCTTTTAGGGTCTTTAGTAGTTGAAATTTTTATATTGGACACTTTTTCTTCCCTCCTTTAAGGAGACCCTATACATAAAAGAGAATCCAAGAGATTTTCCCCCAGGGTGCCAGGATGCAGGATATAATGAGCCAAAGATCACAAGAAAAGAAATCTGTTCTCTCTTATTGAAGCTATACTTTCCCAGGACTGAAACTAGACCAGACCATATGCATGAGTCCAAAGGATAGAGGACCACTTTGTGGAGAATGTCCCAGTCTCATGGTCCTTTCAACAGTTCTTTGCATTACATTTTTATTAGGAAGAACAGCAGGAACTGAATTTTCTCATGTAAAAGCTGGAAAGACCTAAAGAGAATACATTCATGCTACTATTGTGACACAAAATTTTTCCCCAATCCATAGGGATATACTGATCATTTATCAATGGTGTAGCAGGATGCAGGAGGCAAGTCTTGTCTTATAAAGACAAGCAATAATAAAAGCAAGCCAAGGAAACGCGACAGCCAGACATGATGTCAGAAAGGAGGTCATTATGAAAGTTGACAGTGTCTATAATCAGTAGTTCCAACATTAAAAACAAAATGAAAAAACCCTTCTTTCTATATCTTTTTTAGCCCATTTGGCACAATGCTTCTGAAAATCCAGAATTAATAATAATCATGATAAACACTTATATAGTGCTTACTATGCAACACGCACTGTGCCTGATACCTTATTAGGTCATTGATCCTCACAACAACCTTGTGAGGTAGGTGCTATTATTTTCTTCCATTTTACAGATGAAGAAACCGAGGGAAATGGAGGTTTAATGACTTGCCCAGGGTCACACAACTAGGAAGCATCTGAGGCTAGATTTGAATTTTGATCCTCTTGACCTAGACCCAGGACACTAGAAGTGCTTTTAAAATGAGTTTTATGGGGGCAGCTGGGCAGCTCAGTGGATTGAGAGCCAGGCCTAGAGATGGGAGGTCCTGGGTTCAAATCTGACCTCAGACACTTCCTAGCTCTGTGACCCTGGGCAAGTCACTTAACTCTCACTGCCTAGCCCTTACTGCTCTTCTGCCTTAGAGCCAATACACAGTATTGACTCCAAGATAGAAGGTAAGGGCTTTAATTAAAAAATAAAATAAAATGATAAAAATAAAATGAATTTTACATTCTATCATCCTCAAGGAAAATGTCATTTCCAAAACCAAACTGTAGACTATTTTCACATTCTCATGTAGACACACACACACACACACACACACACACACACACACACACACACACTGGTTTTTAATCCATTTCCTTTGCTTTTGACATGGACACAAATACACATTATTTGTGTGTTACAACACATGAGCTCTGGAAATCTTAAGAAGAAAAAAAAACTTTAAAATGGGATAATAAAGGAAGAAATCATAGAGGAGATAGCTTTTGAGCCAAACCTTTAAGGATATATAGGATTAAGAGGGTATTATTAGTTTTATTTTCCCTCTTCAAATTATTTTGTGTTTACTCCTCTGATTAAGTAAATTTGATTATATATTTAGAATTGACTTAGAAATCATTTAGTTCTAACCTTTTCATTTTATAGATAAACTTGGGGCCTACAGAGGTAAAATTTTTTTCCCAGGCAAAAAATTTAACTCTAGTAAATATCTGTGGCAGAAATTTAACTCAGGTCTCCATGACTCCAAGAACAGTATTATAGAAAATTGATCAAAGTAGGTTAGTCAGTTTGATGAAGTCATAAGGAATTGAACTGATTTTTTGAACTCTATATCTCTTTCTGGAGAATACGGATATACCTACTGGTATGTCCTTGAAAGAACTGAGAACATCTCCTGAACCTAGGTGAATTTTGCAGCTCTTTGAGGATGACTGATTAAATATCATCCTCCGGGGATGATTTGGTCAGACATACTAAGTGTAAGATCAGGAATCATCATGACACCTTACTATGACAGAGTCAATGCTGCAAAATCATATTATAGTTTAAATGATGGGCAAAAAGTATCTTGGAGATCTGAGATGAATCCCAAATTCTTCACTCAAGCAAGGAAGGTTTTACAGAGATAGCCTATTCTTTCTCTTTAAAGCAATTCTAATGAACTTTTGCAATTTGTTAACATATAAAGAAAACAGTAGAAGATTAAAACAGCGCAGTTACATTGAAATTGTGAAATTGGCTTGACAATTTATTTGGAAAAAATCATTGCATAATGATATTGCATTCCCTTTTTCATGAGAATGGATGAAACATTGTTTCTTAAATGCAATAAAACTTATGGAACCATAAAGTTTTAGTGATAAAAGGACCTTAGATGTTCCTTCCAGTAGCGAATGGCCTTCTGGACTCCCATAAACTTTTATCTATTTTGAATATGCCTGTTTATGTACATGTCGGCTCCCTGAGTTCCCTGAGAAGAGAAACTGTTTCATGTTTGTCTATTTCCTGAGCATTTAGCACAGTTCCTGATATATAATCAATGTCTGATAAATGCTTGTTGATTGATTACCTAGAGAACTTTTCTTTAGTCTGGTATTTTAATAAGCCCTCTACCATTTTACTGCAGTCTAAAATTTCCAGCCTATTCTACTATTTTGCACTATTCTAACCCAAAATCTGTGTTGTCAAGCTGAATTCATTTACCTTCCCCCAGAAAATAACAAAAATTTCTAAAACTTCCCTCAAGCTGATTTTTGAAAGTTGCAAGTGAGCTACTCTTCTAGGCTGTCCTATAGATCACCTTAAATGACAAGCTAACATAAATTAAAGCACAGAATTAGGTGGTTTTATTTGTCTGTTTTAAAGCAATGTACATAAGGGAATGAATAGTGTTTTGTTATGTCAAAAATGAAATGTGTGAATACTTTTTTTTAATTTAAAAAAAGTCACAGGAAAAAATATGAACAAACAAAGTGAAAACATTGAAGAAAAGTAAAATGTAACATTGTGATAAAAATTATTTTTAGTATAGAGCATATAATTAGTTACTAATCTCTTCTTGCTTTTCTCAGTTTTCACATAACCAGAGTCCTCTCCCAATACTTGGCCATTGTCTTCCTTCCCACCCACCAGGAAAAGAGATGTTCATGCCATTTCTCAATCATCAGGGTCAATAAATTACTTCTTTTTAAAAGTGGGCCATTTATCCAAATAGGTTATAAAAACATGAGACTGGCAGTGAGAACATTTAAAAGAGAGTCTAGGGACCTACATTCTACTCCTGGGGCTCTCCCATTTTGACTTACTCTACTAACCTTGGATATTACTCTTCTTTATGTGTCCAAGTTTAAAGTCCTACAAAGTGACACAAATATCCTCTTCCTACTTAACACAAGGAAGAAAACAGAAGCTAATGTTTACAAAGGGTCCTCCCACCCCCATTTGAGATCAAAAGAATCATATTAATGGAGTAATATGGTACTGAAAATTTCCTAAATTTATATATCTAAAGTTAAGTTCTTTTAAGAACTATTAGGCTAAACTCATGGCAACAGGGGTAGTATGTCACTCCCAATCTGTACATAGGAATGTGATTCAATTAAATTCTGGCTTGGGGGAGCCTGCCTTTATTGTCTGGAATCCTGTTCTCATATCCACTGTCTTGATTCATAAAACATCAACCCAGATACACTGGGGATGATTTTACTTATGGTTACCTATCTATTATCTCTCCAAGAGATAAATAAAAAAATTAGTGCTTCATGTACAATAAGACTCAGGGAGAGGGAAGGTAACAATCCTTTCCCCCAACTCCTGTGGGGTGGCACAACCATCCAGGTCACACAGTTTTGGGGTGACACACCTCAAAGTCTACTGCAGTGCATATTTGGCAAGAGGGGAGAGCTAGAAGAGAGTCTCACCTCACAGGCTCTCTATCTCTCCCTTCTATCATAACATTGGTTACAGGCTGGCTCTTATTATTATTCTTATACATTCCCTTGAATATGGTGTCTATACTTTCTGTTTCTTTAAATTCATAAATTCATAAAATTGATCACTTCTCTCACCATGGCAGCAAATCCACATACCAATGTAAAAATAATGACAACAATAAAAGTGATAATAATAATAACTGACATTTATACCATGCTTTAAAGTTTGAGTTTTACATAAATTACTTATTTGAAACACAATAATTCTATGAGGTGAGCTCTGTAGATATTAATATCCCTATTTTACAGATGGTGAAACAGGCAAAGAGAGGTTGAGTATAGTAGGATATGACAACATGAAACAACTTAGGCAACCTTCCAAGAAACTCTCATTTTGCCAAAAAGTTATGAAACTCCAGCCTAATATTTTTTACCTCAGGTCTGTGTCCCATAGGGAGGGCACTGATGTGAAATCAACGGCAACTCTCCAAGGTTTCTGAGGTCTACTGTAACTAATAGTTAACTGGTGCTGGTAGCAATATTAAAACTCTATACACACACAAATCAGTTAAGGGAGAGAAGACAGGCTATTTTTAAAGCAACTAATTAAATTCTATCAACTAATTGATTATTAAGTCAAATTACTTGCACTTGGGAATTGGTCTCCATTCCACTAAGCCATTCTGTTTTGTTGACCTTACCTTTTCTCATCAACCTTTGGTCATTCTAAGACTTCACCCTCTTAAGGGTCACCAGCTTCTGTGACTTCCTTCAAATCTTTATTAAAGTCATTCTTTTTATAAGAAACTTTTCCCAGTTCTCCTTAATCTTTTTTAAAAAGTGTTTGTTACTTTAAAGTTCCTAAGTATTTCCCTCTCTACCTTCCCCTCCTCACACTAAAGAAAGTATTATTTGACCAAAACAATAACAACTATGTCTTGAATGTTTTAATTTAACAGTTTTTTCTCTGGAGCTTCTCCTTCACAGTTATTCTTCAAGCAATATTTCTGTGGTAGTCCTCCTCAATCTCCCCCTCGTTAGACTGTGAGCTTCTTGAGAACAAGAACTGTTTTGTTTTTGTCTTTGTATGTCCAATGCATAGCACAGTCATTGGCACGTAGTAGACACTTAAGAAAATTGCTGTTGACATACTGATGACAATTCTTTTAGGATTGTCATGCTTTTGTATACATCCCTTAAGTACCCTCAGAGGGGAAGAAGTTAGAGAATTAGCTGTGTGTTTTAATGTAACAAATAAACAATTAATTTTTAAAAGTTGGTTTATGAGTTCCTTGTGCTTATGCATTAATATCTTTTAGATAATTCCTTCTTTTCCTCCAGATTGGAATTTTCATTTTTTTTCTTCAGAATTTAATTCCTGAGAGATACATTCCAGCGGACTCTTTCTTGAATACTCTGTAGGCAATGGGTTGCAACCTCTTTTCTCTCTACCCTTTGAAATATACCTTCATAAGATCAAAAGATCTTGCCAGACTATACTGAGATTTCTTCTCCTTATCTATCACAACTTCTAAGATGGAGTGGTCACTTCTTTTCAAGATTCCTCATCAGGATTATATTCTGACTGTGCCAGACTTACACTTATAATCTGTTTCTTACACTTCTCATATATTTCCTCTAGTCTAGTCTAGTCTGCAAGGTCTATACTGCCAGAGCTGGTTCAGTGTTTGGCAGACTAAAGGAAAGCATGGAAGAGAAGAGGTATTGGGCTGCCTACATACTGAAGGTCTACAGAGACATTGTGCTGACCTCATAATTGTTTGGCTGTGAAATCTGGACAGTATACCAGTGCCACAGCCAAAAATTGAACTGCTTCTATTTGAATTGTCTTAATAAAATACTGGCTCTACTACAGAGAGCACAACTCTGATAAATTGGCCATGTTGTTCAAATGCCACACATACATTTGCCTAAAAGACTATTTTACAGGGAATTCATACAAGGCAAGTACTTACCATCAGAAGAAGTGATATAAATTCATTCTCAAGATCTCTCTGAAGAACTTTGATATTGAATATGAGACATGGGAGACACTGGCAAGGGACCTTCCAGTATGGCATGCTTGCATCAAAGAAGTTGCTTTGCTTTATGAACAAAGCAGAACTACAGTAGCTCAACAGAAATGTACAATGTGCAAAATTAGAGACATCTCTATCCTAAATGTACATATAGACTATTTGTATCTGACCTATCCTAGAGCCTTCTGAACTCGTTTTGGTCTGATCAGTCACAGTTAGATGCACTATACATTGACCGTGTCATTCTGGTCTTCCTTGAGTATAAAAGACAACAACCTGATTATACTCTGATAACAATTTTCTTCTGTATCTGCCTCCACTAATCTTCATCCTAATACTCTCCATCATGCTCCCTCTCTCTCTGCTTCCTAGATTTTAAAACAATTATACCTTCTTGACATGCCATGATATCATATTCCTATTTTGTTTCTTTTGCAAAAGCACTTCTGGAGTTAGGTTTCATCCTAGCACCTATGAGATCAAATTTGTTCGTCAGGCATGTTAGGCTCTTGCTTTTTACCCATACTTTTTGCATTTGTGAATATACATGGTTTTTATTGTCAGCTCTCCCTTCCTCTGTTACCACTGCACAATCAGTTAGACCATTGTATTTATCAAAATCTCTATTCCCCTTTCTGCTCTGTGGCACTGTTCTATGTACCACTACACATTCACACTCATCCCTAAAATCATGCCATCTCCCACAATACACAGTGGCTATGTCATCTTCCCTCATTAGAATAGAAGTGCCTTGAAATAAGGAACTAACTTGTTTATATTTGTATCCTCAGCACTTAGCACAGTGCCTGGCTGAGTATTTATTTATGTTCTTTCTATCTACTTCTCTATCTATCTTGAATTTTATCTCCTGGAAGTTTCTAAGTGTTTCTCTACTGCTATTCATCATCCTACATTGTAGATATTTATGATAGAATCTAGCTGAATGGCAATATGTAGGCAGTTTTCTTCCTCCCCCTTTTCATTTTAAAAGCTTCTTTATTAGATTTTCAAGATTCCTTGGAAATACATTCTTACAAAATATTTGTTAAGTGTACTCCATTCCTGGCTGGGAGTCCATCATTCCCATGTTTAAGTGAGGGTAAAGACAAAAATAAATCTGATTCTCAGATTCCATTTTTTTTTTAATTTTAAACCCTTAACTTCTGTGTATTGACTTATAGGTGGAAGATTGGTAAGGGTAGGCAATGGGGGTCAAGTGACTTGCCCAGGGTCACACAGCTGGGAAGTGTCTGAGGCCAGATTTGAACCTAGGACCTCCTGTCTCTAGGCCTGACTCTCAATCCACTGAGCTACCCAGCTGCCCCCTCAGATTCCATTTTTTAAACTCAATTCTTTAGTTCTCACATTTATCGTTCTCTTCTGAAGCCCTCTCCTTTGATCCACAGTAAGGACAAAAGTCACTTGTCCTGCTAAGGTCTTCATTTTCTTACCTAGAACTTCACAATCTTTGGCAAGGCATTCTAGATTCCTTCAGATCCATTTAACTTAACAGAAGTGGAAAGTAGTCATTCATTTTTATATCATGCGAGATTCTCTATGGTCTTAGATATGCCTGGAGAAGACACCAGACCCCTCTGTTATTATTGTTAGGTCTATAGCTTATGAATGAGGCAGCTTGGTGGCATAATAGACACATCACTAGACTTGGAGTCAGAAAGACCAGAGTTTGAATCGGGCCTTAGATATTTGCTAGCCCAGTTTCCCAAGGTGGGGGAAAACTGTAGAACAATCTGAGGGAAAACAAGGTGCTCCTTCAAAAGCCTACATTCTTAGACCCAGCAAGAAGTATTGATGCAAGTGGAATGCTAGGAGAGGGAAGAGACAAAAAGAGTAAGGAGTAACCATGAACAAGCAGTTTAACAGAGGTTAAAGAAAGAGTTCCTGTAGCTACCCAAGTGGCCTCTCATATGAGGCTCAGGTACCAGAATCAAGTGGAAATTTAACAATAATAGAGGTGTATTTTTTGAACTGTAAAACTTATTGAGACATCTATCTTTATATGGACCAATGTTAGGAAGCAGGTCCTCTAAGAAAAGTGACACGTATTATATGCTAAAGGGGAGGAGAAATGTCATACTTCAAAAAAAAAAATAGTGAACAGAGTTGTATGCAGAAGAGAATGGATAAAAATTAGATCTGAAGAATAGGAAAATGTACTTTCCTTTCATCATTTCTTATGACATAATAACATTTATCTATTTTCATACACCATAATTCATTTAGTCACTCCCCACCACAAAGGGAGATACTATAAATATTTTCATGCAGATTAGTCTTGATCATCTTTCTTTGTTCTCTGAAGGGAATAGATCTAGAGATAGTATTACTGGGTCCAGAGGTATATGCACAGCTTAGAAATATTAACAAAGACTTGTTAAAAGAGAAAAGGCAAGCTAACAACAATCATATGAAAAGAGTACCTTAAAAAATATAAATGAAAATAATTCTGAAGGTTTCACCTCATACTCATTAAGTCATTAAGGGAGCAAAAATGACAAAAGATGAAAACAGTCAATGTTAAGCATGCTATGGGAAGATAAGCACACTAAAATCCTACAGATTTAGCTGTGGATTGGTTCAAATATTCTATAAAACAATTTGAAGTTATATGAGAAAAGTTACTAAATTATTTATACCCTTTGATCTAGCAATCCCACTATTTGGCATATGTTCCTAGTGAAGTTAAGATGGAAGGAATAGTTTTATATAGATTAAAATATTGGCTTCAGCACTTTCTGTGCCTGAAAAACTAAAACAAAACTGAAAATAAAGTGGGTTCCCATCACCTAGAGAAGAGCTGAACAAATTATAATAGAGTGTAACAGGGTACTCCTGCACTATAAAAAATGACAAACATAAGAATTCAAAGAAAACTGATATAGAGTAAAATACACAGAACTCAGAGAACATATATAACAATCACAGTAACATAAAAAATGAAGGCAGCTGAACTCAAATTAATTGCAATGGTCAGAGAATAGAGGATGGTCATGTTATGTATGTCTTATCCTTCACATATATGTTCACATATATATATACATATATATATATATACGTATATATATACAAGCTTCCACGAACACTGTTAGACAGTCATTTTTGCCCATTTTTTTTATTGTTACCATAGTTCAGTTCAGTAGTATGGGGAGTAAGCATATGTCAGAGAATGACTGGTATGTTAAAAAAAAAAGTATAAACTTTTTAGAAACTTCATAGATTATTGCTCAAGATACAGACTATATTTATATAAATCATAAATATATCAAATATAATTCCTATAAAGTATTAATTTAAGAGCTTATAGAGAGTGATACAGTTGCCTTTTTTAGAGAGAAGAATCTAGTACTAGGATAAGAGAAATAAAAAGCTAAAGGGAAAAAAATCTTAGATTCATATCATAGCATTTTCATCAAGCTAAAGAAATCTTTAGGTGAATCTAATTTGAAACTATCATTTTATACATGAAGATACTGAGTTTCCTAGATCTTTTTAGTTAATACTTATCCTACCTAGCTTCCTGGATATTGTCTTGGTAATGATTGCTCCAATTACAATCTAATTCAAAGTTTGTTCAATCTCTTTAGTTAACACCTTGGGCATAATCAACAAGCCATAAAATAAGGCTTGTTTACCACTAGTACTTCATGTCCTTGGCTCTGGGTTTCATTGTAATTTATTAGGGGGCTGTTTATTGTTGATAAACAGATCTCATTTTAAATTGTTCTGTCCTTTGCTGGTTAGAAATGCAGCCTCTCTACCCTGGTAAATCACTGAAATGCTACAGTTCATATTGGGGAAACGTGGTTGAGGATTTGTTTGGTGGTAATGGACTTCTTCCTTGTTTTGGAACATGTAGAATCATACTGTACTATGGCTAACCATAATGTCAGTAGGGTTTTGTGAATTATGCTCAGAATGGTATCATAAGAACATATAAATGGCTTCTGTTGGGTATTCTAAAAACTTGTGCTTTATTGTTCAGTCTTTTTTGTCATGTCCAACTTTTTGTGGCCCCATTTTGGTTTTCTTGGCAAAGATACTGGAGTGGTTCACCATTTCCTTCTCTACCTCATTTTATAGATGAGGGAAACTGAGGCAGAATTAAGTGACTTGCCCAAGAGTCACATGACTAGTAAGTGCCTGAGGTCAGATTTGAACTCAAGAAGATGAATCTACCTGACTCCTGACACAGTGCTTTATCCACTATAACACCTAGCTGCCCTAATTTTTCTTTAAAGTCATCCAAATAAATTGTGGATCATATAATGTGCCATAAAAAATTCCACACTGTTCCTCATATAACCAGTTACATAAACATTTGTTCAATATCTAGGATATCAAAAGCAAAGTGCTAGGCACCAGGAATAAAAAAAAAAAAGTTATACAACACTACTCTACCTCTAAGGGTCTTATAGTCTAAAAGGACATATCATGTGTATGAATAAGTATGATACAAGCTAGAATATGTTAAGGTTAAAGAGTCTATATAATGTGATATGAGAGGAAGGGGGATAAAGTGAAAGGAGTTCTGTTTGTGGAATCGGAGAACCTAGGCACTAGTCCATCCTCTGCAGCTTAACCTTTCTAGACTTCAATAAAATGATGGGCTTAAACTTGATGGACCCTGAGATTTCTTCTCAGTTTAGATCTATTATCTTTTTATATAAGTAAAGAAGCTTCAGAGAATTCTTTAGACTCGGAGGAAAAGAAATTCAATTAGGTATAATTGAAGGGAAATCCATTTCAAGCATGGAGGAAAAGGTATAGGTGTACTCAATTTAGGCAGGTGCAAAGAGAATAGGTAAAGGGCAGAGGTCCCATCTGGCTGATATGTAATAAAAGGGAAGCAGAAAAATATGGAGATCATGCTTGAAATTAGGCTGGAGATTGTAGAGGGCTTTGAGTGTCAGAGCCAGTTTAAATATTATTCAGTAGGCAATAGAGAGCCAGTTAAAGGTGGGGAACATAAGGGGAAGGGGCAGCACAGAAGCTTCAGATATGGGCAGTTGTCATAGTGGGAGGGGAATGCACAAGTCATAGAATATCAGAGGTCATCTAGTCCAACATATGCCTAGGCAGAAATTGTCCATATATCCCCCTTACAAGTAGTCACTCAGCTACCAAGATCTATTATAAACTCATTATCTCTCAAGGTAACCATTCAACTTTTGGGCAGCTCCAATTATTAAGCAATTTCTTCTTATGTTGAGAGATTATATTCCCTATATTGCCTCTTGGTAGCTTCCTCTCATTGCTTCTAGTTAGGTCCTCTGGGCTTAACTAGAACAAGTTTCATTGTTCTTCCACAAAACCCTTCATGTCTTCTGTCATCTCTTCTCCAGCATAAAAGTTCCCAGGTCGTTTAAAGAATACTTTTATGCTAGGATTTCAAATCTGCACTTTAATAGCCTTAGGCCTATTCCTTTGGCTACCATCAAACTAGCTAATGTCCTTTTAAAGATGTGGCCCCCAGAACTAATGACATTACAGCTCTGCTATGCCCAGGAGAGAGAATAGAAAGTCTCTTTCAAGGAAATGAAGTCTCTGTTAATACAACCTATGATCATATTAGCATATTTGGCTACTACATCACACCACTGACTAATAATGCATTTGCCAAATGCCAAAATTCCTAGGCTTTTTTCACCCCTATCCTTGTCCTTGAATACTTGATTTTTTTTTGAAGCTGAGCACAGGATTTTGCATTTGTCCCCATTACATTTTATTTTATTAGTTTTGGCTCATTCTCCCAATCTCTCAACATCTTTTTTGCATCCCAATTCTGTCATCCAAAGAATTAGCTATCCTTCCCAGTTGTGTGCTATCCACAAATTTTGTGAGTATGTAATCCATCTGTGCCTTTATTCAAATCACTGCCAAAAATGTTGAACAGAGCAGGGCCAAGGAGAGCATCCGATGGCACTCCATAAAGCATCAAGAGCTCCTGGCCCCTTTTTCAAAAGTTTTATTTATGCCTTCTGGTTTTGTCATTAGAGTCACTTTCTGATAAATGCCCCTCTCTACACTCAGAATCTTCCAAGGTCATCCTTTCAGAACAACTAAGTTCCTCACTTATCTTGGATTTCAATCCTATTAACCATCATTGTTCTGCCTTCCACAGTCAGAAAATCAGATTCTTTAAAAGAAAAAAAATGGAAATCAAATAACACATGTGAAAGTGCTTTGTGATTGTATAGCATTATGTTAATGAAAGAGGTTAAGATGAAAATATGTGACTAATGCGGAAATTTGTTTTGTATAACTATACATATTTGTAATGGGTTCTATTTTTCATGCTTTCTCAATGGATTCAAGAGAGAATTTGGAGCTAACAAAATAAAGTTGAATTTAAATAGATACAAATATGTCTGATGTAAAAATATATAATAATGGTAGACATTTGTATAGTATTTTAAAGTTTACAAAACACTTTCATTCACTATTTTATTTTATCTGTACAACAACCAGGTACTCTAGGTATTTTTTCCCATTTACATATGAGGAAACTAAACTCAGTGTCAGAATACTTAAATGACTCGTCCATGGTTTTAAGGAATAGAGATTGGACCTGTGATTCCATTGACAAAGATATCTCCCAGGTGAGGTAATTTTCTCTATTAATGAAAGTTGGCACCTTTTTCACAACTTACATTATTAGAGCAAGGGATCTTAGTTTGTGATTGCTTTCTACTCCTCCCTCCCTCCCCCCACAATGGGTCAATGAATAAATTTCAAGGATTCTGTGAATTTGAATGGGAAAAAATACATCCACATTTCAATATAATTAGTTTATTATGCAAAATTATAATATTATCCATCTTATTTTATCCATTTTAAAACATTCTGAGAAGAGCTCTATAGGCTTCCCCCAACTGTCAAAGAGCTACAGAAAATGATTAAGAACACCTGTCTTTGAGAGTTGTCTGTAGTATTGCACGACAGAAAGGACTCATTCAGATTCACGCAGTTAATATGTATCAGAAGCAGAACTTGAACTCAGTTCTTTGCCTTTGAGGTCAGTTCTCTAAACATTATAGCATGCTACTTCTCATGAGTAGGTTCATACAGCACCTAATGAAAAGTTCTGATTCACTAGAGTAAGAAAATGTTCTACTATCCAAAATGGGATGACATCCTAGAATGTGAACAAAATCAGGGTACGTATGACAGATTATAGGCAGACATCCTATTTCCCAAGATTTGGGCCTGGAGATGAAGAAGAAAATTCCATTTTATAAAGCAGAGGCTAAAAGTAGGTGATGTTAGAGCAATAGAAACTTCCTTCTGACTTGCATCTCTAGTTCATTGGTCATTCTTGGACCAACAAATATGTTCAATTCATAGAATGTTAGAGCTTCAGAGAAACTTAGAGGTCATCCCTCATTATATGGATGAGGGAAATGAGCACAGAGAAGAATGATGACAGGTATAAAGAGTCCAATAAAGTTAGAACTATCACATAGGTCTCCAGAGTCCCAGAACCATGTTATTGCCAGTATATCAAACTTGTTTATAAGGTTAATTAATTGATTAGATCATTTCTAGGGAAACACAAAATGGAAGACTAGAGGTGAGTCCTAGAAGAACAAAGAATTGGGAAAGATAGGTCTAAGGCATCCTTTCTTAAATTTAGTTTATTAAGCCTTTTTTTTTTTAATTTTAAACCCTTAACTTCTGTGTATTGACTTATAGGTGGAAGATTGGTAAGGGTAGGCAATGGGGGTCAAGTGACTTGCCCAGGGTCACACAGCTGGGAAGTGTCTGAGGCCGGATTTGAACCTAGGACCACCTGTCTCTAGGCCTGGCTCTCAATCCACTGAGCTACCCAGCTGCCCTTATTAAGCCTTTTTGCCTAGTTAGGTCACAGGAAAGTTCAAAAAACATTGCAGAGTATAAGGTAAAAATAAAGTTAGATATTCATCTTATGAAATCAATGAAAATGTGATACAATGGAAAGAACATTGACTCTGGAATCCAAGGACCTGTATCAAATCTTGTCTTTGATTTTATTACCTTTGTAAACTTAAGCAAGTCAATTAATTACCCTGGGCCTCATTTTATTCATCTATAGCATAAAGGGGTTGGACTAGATGGTATTTGATATCTCCACCAGCTCTAAACCTATAAACTCTGTCTATCTGGAATAGGACACAGGATGAAGAGTTGAGGATTGAAAGGGATAGATTTACAACTAGGGGCTGTCTGAAAACAAGAATTTCTGTGGTATTGGGGAATAATAGTAGTACTCCAGAGAAAAATGAAAGTCCATTTCTCTTAATTGAATAAGAGACTACTGTCATTCAGTATTTAGATATTATTACCAGACTTTTTGACCTCCCATATCAGATAAAAGTACTTATTATTCTTTATTCCCTTGTCCTTTCCAACCTTTCCTCAACTAAATGGTTAAACAGCTTCTAATTGGCCCTTTTCTACACAAGGACACAATTATTGTTGTCTGCATTTTTTCCAAGGGAGGAGAGCCTACTGAGGACTATGACAAAAGAAGGCAGGAAATAGAGATTACAGATACATACTAACTCAATGGCCTAGACATCCAATTTTATATCTTGATCTTGGCAATAGGCAATTGAGTCAAGCACAATATAATGTGCAAAGAAGAACCCAATCTCTCCTAGCAATACCTCCCCCATTGAACCATGCACAAGACCACTTCCATGACAGTAGCAGACACCATTCAATAATTTTTTACTGTATTATGCCTAGTTTAACAATGATTAGAAGGTTGATATAGAGAGCTATCTCTCTTTTATCAAAGAATCTTCTGTGATCCTAACTTATGTATGGGAAATACTTTGTCAAAAGAGATTCTTTAAGTTTATATTTTACTCTGCTGAGTTAAATGCCTCTTTGTAATCAATAAATTTTCCTTTGATTCAAAGGTTTCCATGACCAGATTACTCATTACCTAGTAGCCAATGAGTCAGTGGTGAGCCTTTCTTTCCGTTCTTAGTTAGGTTGGGCCTTGGTGAAGAGTCTTGTTTTTGTCAATAAAATTATATTTGAGCCTGTACAAAATGGTAGATCTTACAAGAACTTAACTTCTGCTGGCATAATTCCAAGAACCTAGGGTCATATTCATGCCATAATGAGGCACCAAAAAAGGCCTTTGTGAAAGAGAAGCTATTTATGCAAATGAAATTTGGTTATTTGGTTGATAGATTTCCTCATATTTTCTTCTATTATCTTCATAAAAAGTTTATCTATTGAAATTTTCCTCCAATGTCCCATCATGTCATGGGTTTCAAAAACTATGCCAGAGGAATGCAAGTTTTGGAAGTTCTCCATTGTTGGAAAGACTTCAACTATAGGCCCAATGACAGAATGAATGTCTGATGCCTGAGGATTAGTCTGGCTAAGTTTAGAGAGTTTAAATATCACATGATTGGCCAACAGAAGTTGAATATTTTTGGTATAGCAACTCACAAAGAATGTCTGATAAGCCATGTAGGGATAATCCATCCATAAATATATTTGGAAGATACCTTAAGAGTTATCTAGAACAACCCCACCCACACATTTTATAGAGAGGGAAACTGAGACTCAGGAGGTTAAGTGACTTGCCCAAAGGAACACAAAGAATAAGCATCAGAAGTGGATTTTGAGCCCAGGTCCTCTGATTCCAAAAACTGTTTTCTTTCCATCAAACCATGCTGCCATGGAACAGAGGATTCTGATCCATTTTTAGGGGTATGTTAGAGCCAGTTTGAACTTACTCATAAGAGATGATTGTCATATTTTTATTGTGAGCATTTATGCCTCAAAAATCAGCAAATGCTAAACATCAAGATTATTTTTTGTTAGCTATATCTAGAATTAAGAAAGGAATGGAACAATGTTAATAATGCAGATTGAGCTTAAAAGAGTGTTGTGGGGGTATAATATAGTTGATTTCTCATCATTTGTAGTAGTAATTTACTATAAAGTCATAGGAAACCCTGAATTAGTGAATACTGAACCATTGCACCTAGGGAAAATACAGGTTTAGATTCTTGGGAACCTCAGTTCACATTTAGTTCTGTACCTTCCAGAATGGCCTCACTATATAGGTTGGTAAATTTCTTCTTCCCTTTTCTGAGTGTGTTGAATCATTTCATTAACATTTAACTCATCCAATAGCACTATTACTCATTCCTGAACAATGCTTACCTAACAAACATACTTTCCCCATAAGACACATCATAGACTTCTTGTACTTAGGAACACTAGATAGCACTTCAGCAGCTTGGGGCCATTTTAAACAGTAAAATCACCAACAAAAAGCACAAAAAAAATATGGAAAAAATGGCAATAAATAGATGACAAAAAGGACATTTGTTTACTCTGTGAAAACTGAAACAAGAAGGCAGATTCGCCTTATTCAACCTCAGCTGGGAAACTGCCCATTGTGTGCCTCAGGCAACTCGAATTTTTCTCTGTTTTGCATATGTCCCAGAATGAACTCAAAAACCCCAAGAGTATTGATTTGTGGATAATGAAGAAATTTTAGTGAGTAGGTAAATTTGCAAAAAAGGAATTCATGAATGAGGATTGATTATAAGCACATGCACACATGTGTTTGTGTGTGGGTGTATACATTTTTTTAAAGTGAGCCAATTATTAAACATTTACTGGCACACAACTGTGAACATCACTGGGGGTAAGATGGAGGGCAGGACTACAATGATGAAATTGCCAATCTTTGTTGTAAGGACATAAGGTTATTTCTTCAGTTTCCCAAGAAAATAGCATTGCTATTCTAGCATGTTAGATCTTTAAAAAAAAAAAAAAAAATATATATATATATATATATATATATATATGTATATTGTATAACCATGTTGGTAATCATGCAATAGTAATTTGAGTGAATCTCTTTGGTCCTAGATTCTCTAATTAAGTCCTAGAAGGAGTTATAGTTAAATCTGAGGGGAGTTAGATGAGAACTAGGTATGTTGACTTGGGAATCATCAACATGCAGTTGGCAATTGATATCTGAGAACTAAGAAGCTCTCCAGTTTTCCATAGAGTGGTTTTATTCTTAAATTTATCAACCAATTATTGAGATTTTCCCTTCAGATCTGGTCAGTGAATTGGGTTGCAGTTTCCTATAATGACTAGATAAGTTAAAAAAGCAAACCTGAGGGCAAAATCCTACTTCCTAATAAAATTCTGGACCTATACAGTCTTGAAAACAGTTTGCATGACATAACACCAATAGGGTACAAACACATATGGCTTTGTTTCCTTACTGAAAAGTAGATCAAATGAAGGTTTTATAAAAATTTAAATTTTAAGTTTTATGTTTAATATGAGAATTCTAAAGTAATATTGTGGTTGCTGATTTAAAAATATTACAGCTTAAGTCAAAATGACTTTTAGCAACTTTATTTACAAAGAGGTAGAAAGAGTGAAAGTGGAAAAATGTAGCTAAAGAGATAGATTTTAATAAGCCTACCAGTCCTTCTCTAATGAAGTGAGGATCAGCCCTGAAGGGGCTTCCCCATGTCTCTTGTCCCCACATGGATTTCCTGGTAATCCTTAGTCAGAAGTCCAGTGGTGTCTTCAGCTAGAGTTCCACCAAAGCCAAGGCAGGAATCTCCAGAACAAATCTCTCCAGAAACCAGGAAAGGAAGGCCAGCTACTCACCCAGCAAGCCGACACAGGATCCAGAGAGAGAGAGAGTCTCCTCCTTCAGTCTAGCTCACCGATGCAGTGTCCAAAGATGAACTCCAAAGGGAAAGGAATTCAAAGAAGTCCAAATGAGAAGTCCCTTGGACAGAAAACTCAGGACTTTTTATAGTCCTTTTTCCACATCACTTCCTATTGCTCCCCCACTTTATGGAAATCAATCACAGTCTTTCAATTTGCCTAGCACTGCCCAAGGGGTGGGACAGTGGCCTCAGTCCCTCCTCTATCAAGTGACTTGTGAACTCTCATACTTGGTGAATAGTAAGGTACTAAGTAGGGGTACTTAAGTTTTTGCTTGATTAACTTAAAAATAGGCTAGGGGAGTGTTAATCCTATCTTCACAGCAGAAGGTCACTTCTGTTCATTACTGATATTCTTTTCAAAGTACATAGGCCCCTGATGGCAAACCTATGCCATGCGGGTCAGCACTGACATGTGTAGCCATTTTTGATGACACACAGAAGTACGGGGCCGCATGCTGAGGATGAAACATTTGCTCTTGTAGATATTGAATGTAGACATTCTGTGCGGAAGGCTAAAACAACTGTCACTAAGCAGGTAAGTTAAATAATTAGTTTTTGGTTTATTAAATACAGCTATATATTATAATTATACATTTTTGTTATTTAAACTAGAAATATCTCAAAATTATGGTTTTTTTTCTCGAAGTGACACACCACCCGAGTTATGCTCAGCTTTTTGGCAAATTTTGATACACCAATCTCAAAAGGTTGCCCATCACTGACATAGGTACTCAAAAGTTTCTCACTTTTGAGAAATGGGTAGATTTTTCAAAAATCCAGACACAAAAATCTCTGGGTTTGCTACACAAGAGGGGAAAGAAAGCATACAACCTGTAGGGCTCCTGCACCATGTGTAGTATAAAAAATGGCTAAGGGTACTATAGAATTTGGCAGTACAAAAATAGACTATTCATATCCGATAAAGAGAAAAGAAACTAAAAATGAATATTATTGGCAGTTTCTTCATTTTCATCATGGCTTACTATCAACTTTCTTTCTTTTAATATATAATTACCTGAGTATTACTATGTTGACCTTTTTTGAGACATGTTTCCCACATAAATCTTAAAATTATAACTATAACAAATAGGTTTATAAGATTTAGAGCTGGAAGAAATCTTTGAAACTAAGGCCCAGGAAAATGAAATAACAATGAAACTATCTTGAGAAATCTGGGGAAGTGTGATTTTTGTTTTGTTTTGTTTTTACTTTAGAGCAGTGATGGGCAAACTTTTTAAACTGGGGGCCAAACGAAAAGAAATGCTCACCTGTCAGTCTGTTTCTAAGGCAACTCTTTCGAAGTTTCATTGTATTGTATCCTACTCATTGTATTCGTCAGATTAGAAATAATGTCGCCCTGTGGAATAGAACATTTCAGGCTGCCACATCTGACCTGCAGGCCATAGTTTGCCCATCACTGCTTTAGAGGGTTAGCAGCCTCCTTAAATCAATTGAATAACAGTTGATAGATATATCATGTCAACAATTAGTCATCTACTAACCAACTGAAGCCCATAGTCTTTCAATGGAAAACATAAATCACCTATTAAGAGTCATTTTCATGACAATCATTTAAAAATATATATAACCAATTTAAATTACTTTAAAACTAAACAATAATAATTTCTGAATGTGGTCAAGAACAAAATTAATAATAATAATTTTTGTGCTACTTTCCTTGCAAATATCTACTCTCTTTAGCACCATTTTGTATAGGTGCTACTAATAGAATAAAACTAGTTTTCAACTATGTGGCTCAAAAGTGAATTAACAACTTTTCCCTAAAGGATCTGGAATAATTTTCAACATTTATTTACTCCAAAAATGGGTAAAAAAAAATTTCTTTGGCAGCATACAAAAAGCAACCTGATGGTTTAGATGGTTATTTCTTATATCAATAAAATAGAGAAAGAACTGATCAATGAACTGGGTATACAATTAAAAATACTAAAAAAACAACAAATTAAAAATCCCCAATTAAATACAAAGTTGGAAATCCTAAAAATTAAAGGTGATGTTATCAAAATTGAATACAAGAAAAGTATTGTATAAATAAATAAAACTGAGTTGGTTTTATGAAAAACAACAAAATAGATAAACCATTGGTTAATAGTTTAAAAAGAGAGATGAAAACCAAATCACTAGCATCAGAAGGAAAAGGATGAATTAATCAGAGATGAATATGAACAATAGTATAAGTTATTTTTCCCCTTTATAAGCCAACAAATTAAACAATTTAAGTGAAATGGAAGAATATTTATAAAAATTCACTTATTTGTACTTAAAAAAATAAAAAATTAATTGCCTATACCAGTGATTCCCAAAGTGGGCGCCACTGCCCCCGGTGGGTGCTGCAGCAATCCAATGAGGTGGTGATGGCCACAGGTGCATTTATCTTTCCTATTAATTGTTATTAAAATTTAAAAAAATTAATTTCCAGGGGGATAAGTAATATTTTTTTCTGGAAAGGGGCCGGTAGGCCAAAAAAGTTTGGGAACCACTGGCCTAGACTAATAGAGAAGGAAATAAAATACCTAAATGAACCTGCTTTAGAAAAAAAAGCCAAAGAGACCACAAATGCACTTCCTTTTTTAAAAAAAGCATAACAGATTTATAAGTGAATTTAACCAAACATTTATACATCATCCAATTGAAATATTAAATAAATTATTTAGAACAATTGGTAAATGAGTCTTGCCAGACTCCTTTTAAAATGAAACAAATATTGTGGCGATACCTAGAGCAGGAACAGAAAAAACAGAGAAAGAAAATGATAGGCCAATTTCATTAATTAATATTGATGTAAAAATCCTAAATAAAATACCAGCCAAGAGACCATCATTATCAAAATATTCCTTCAGTGGCCCTTCAGCCTTGAAACCTTTGGATGGCTAGCCCATTCGATATCTCTAGTACTTGGTAATTAAAAACATTCTACAATTATGGCTTTCTTTTGACAATATAGAACCATTTTCCTGTGAAGAAAATAGCAATGGCCTAAAAGCAATCACTCTCATCAACTTGTATAAATTTAAATTCTGGCTTCTTTTCCATTCCCTCTTCTCAAATTCATTTGGGGGTCCTTGTTCTTGTATGGCCAGCAAGCACTCCAGGCACTACTTGACAATAATTAAGTCTGGGTTTCCACTCACCACAACATGCCTGCTCCAAAGCAGATGCTTGGGCACCTCCCCCTACCAGTTATCAACTCAGCTCAAGAACTAGGATTTATTTAGCCCTGTTTCCAAATAACCCACAGGAAATCCATGAACCTAAAGCAGAAAAGTGACTCCAATTCACAAGAGCTTTCCTTGTCCCTGGGGCATCTTGAATTCTGCCCTGCCCCTTTAACTCCTGCTGGTTTGTGAATATTTGCCTGGACTTTGACGTTCTCACCTTGCTGTCCTCCAGTATTCGTGTCCTTCTGGTTCTTATCTATCTACCTGGCTTCTATCCTGCTGTTTGCCTTGACCCTTGCTATTTGTGCAGACCTTGATGCCTGCTTGCCTGCCTGCCTGCCTGCCTGCTTCTACACGGCTGCTTGAGTTAGGTTTCTTTAGTCTGCATTTCACAAAGCCTTTTTACTTAATGAGGTCATTGAGGTAGCTAGCTACTAAAGGAGCGTTAGGGCAAAGTAAATTCAGGATTCATTCTTCAGTCTAGCTTGCTGCATGCTACAATGGGCTACTTTAGCAAGTTCTATCTTCTATGCTGCCATCTCTCAACCAAGAAAACAGAGAAGGTTTGTCCTGAAATAACACCGGGAAAGTTAATGGAGCCACTCAAATGGAAGGTCCTACTCAGCCCCCACAATATTACCTCTAGAATAAGGTAACCTCCATTATAGCAACAAAAATCAGGACAACAGAGCTGGAGGAGACCCTAGAATTCTCTTTAATGTGTCTTAAAATAAAGACTGGCTTCTTATTTTCAATTACCTACTAATAAATTTCAAAAATTATCTGGGAGGTCAGGAAATAGAAGGCTCTAAGGATAAGTATGGAAAGTCTTAGGTCTTATTAGAACATTTCCCTTAATAGAAGAAAAAGATATTTATTAAACATTCACTGGGTGCATAGCACTGTCTTGAGGGCTGGGGATTGGGGTGGGATGCTATGAAATAGCCTTCAAAGAGTTGATATACTAGTTGAGAAATAAGATTAAAAATTATAAATTATGAAAATATATAAGTGTATTAGAAATGGGAGATCTTAATTCCAGGGGGTTATTAAAAATATACTGCCTTGGGGACAGCTGGGTAGCTCAGTGGATTGAGAACCAGACCTAGAGACAGGAGGTCCTAGGTTCAAATCTGGCTGGAGATACTTCCAAGCTGTGTGACCCTGGGCAAGTCACTTGACCCCCATTGCCTAGACCTTACCACTCTTCTGCCTTGGAGTCAATATACAGTATTGACTCCAAGATGGAAGGTAAGGGTTTAAAAAAAATTTTTAATATATATACTGCCTAAAGACAAGAGTTCTAGGGTTCAAATCTGGCCTCAGACATGTCCTGGCTGTGTGACTCTGGGCAAGTCACTTAACCCCCATTGCCTAGCCCTTACTTCTCTTCTGCCTTGGGACCAATCCACAGCATTGATTCTAAAATGGAAGGTAAGGATTATATGCATATGTGTGTGTGCGTGTGTTTAATATATATATATATAATAATATAATATATAAAATATATATACATAACACACACATACATATAAAGTGCCCTCCTCTTGGTAGAAAGGTGGTAAACTATAGGAATGGAATGTTGGGTATTCTGTCAGACATGGTCAATATGTTAGTTTGTTAAAAGGCTATTATCTGTCAATTGTCCATTGGTAAATAAATCAGAACTACTAAAGTAGTTATAATAAGGGTCTTTAATCAAAGCAGGCAGATAGAGTATAATCTAGAAAGCCACAAAGAACCATAGTCCTGGGACTTCCAATGACCTACACAGAAAGGGGAGCTTATATAGGAAGGGAGGGTATCAATTGGTTAATTGAATTCACCAGAGCTTGGACGATTAAAATATGCTCGAAGGGCCTTCAGCTGAGTTCTGGCTTGGGTCATTGACAGGTATTTAAGGATTTAATATTTGATCTGGGACAAAGGTTAATCTGAATGTTTCTTACAGACATGGTTTTTCCCTGGAAAGGGCCAATCTAGGAATTTCAAAAGACAAAGCTATCACTCTCAAAGGGATTATTTGGAAGTTGAAGTGATATGAAATACCTTTTAAATCAGTAAAATATAAAATATAAATGCATCAAAGAATTATAAAATGTCATTAGAGATCTGAGAGTAAAAAAAGTTTATAGGATAAGTCAGGGAAGACTTTCTGGAAGAGGTGGCATTTTAATTGTACTTTAAAGGATAAATATAAATTCAACATGCAAAAAGAAGGAAACAAAGAAAATAGTATAAAAGCAAAGATTTATGATGACAAAATTCATATTTAGAAATGGGATCTTCCAGTGTTACTTGAATTTAGAGTATATAGTGGGAGAAATCTGAGATAAAACAGAAAGATAAGCTGATAGGTTGTAGATGGTTTTAATGCCAGGCAGCAGTCTGAACTTAACTTGATAGATTATAGGGAGCCACTAAGTATTTTTTTTTCAGAGAAGGGACATGGAGATGATCCAATCTATCTATGCATAAAAAAGGATTATTCTGTCCAAAAAATGGCCCTAGATATACTGAAAAATTCAATTTTGTGATACCAAAAGTCTGGAAATAAAGCGAGAGACAATAATTTGGGAGATGGTTGAATAAATAATGGTATATAATGAATGTTATGGAATATTACTGTACTTATAAGAAATAACAAATATGAGGAATTTACAGAAACATAAGATGACCATTATGAGCTAATGCTGAGTGAAGTAAGCAAAACCAAAAGAATATACAAAATTATTGCAGTAATGTAAATGAAAAGTGCATTAAAATAAAGCTGAAAGCTGAGTGATTATAATGGGCAATTTTGGTCTGGGAGAAGAGATGAGGAAATGCATCTTCTATATTTCAGCAGGAAAAGTGGGACACTCAAGTTTAGAATGTTACACACTACAAGACACAGTCAATTATTATATTGATTGTTTTTGTTTAACTAAATTTCTTTGTTATTCCTAAAAGTTCACAGGGTGGGATTTAGAGGGACATACAAAGAGAATACATGGCATTGACTATTCTGTAAAAGTATTTATACGTTTTTAAAAATATTTTTCTGACAGCAGCTTGAAAAATAAATTATCTAGAAAGGGAATGAAGTCAGAGAGTTCTAAAAGGGGGCTATTATAGTCATCAATAAAATCCCTCCCAAATAAAACTAATGTAGCCAAGATTAGAAGGAAAACAGAAAATCATGAAAATTTTTAGTTTCTTTGATAGAGGTGTTATATCAAAAAAATGAAAACTGTATCAAATTTATAAGAATAAGAGCCATCTCCCAATTGATAAATGGGCAAAATATATGAATAGAAAGTTTTTTGAATGAAAAAATCAAGGTCATATGTAGATATATGAAAAAATGTTCTAATCACTAATGATTATGGAAATGCAAACTAAAACAATTCTGAGATGTCATCTCACACTTATGAGATTGACTGAAATGATAAAAGAGCAAAATGACAATTATTGGAGGGAAGTTAGAACCTAATACAATGTTGGCAGAACCATGAATTCATCCAACTATTTTGGAGAGCAATTTGAAATTGTCCTCAAACAGTTATAAAACTGTATATTCTTAGACCCAGTAATTGCTGGATCTGTTTCCCAAGGAGATCAGGGGAAAAAAGAAAAAAGCCTTTATGTTCCAAGATATTTATAGCAGTTCTCTTTGTGGTTGCAAAGAACTGGAAATTGAGGGGATGTCCATCAATTGGAGAATGATTGGACAAACTATGGTATATGGTTATGATGAATTATTACTGTACCACAAGAAACAATGAGCAGGTTAATTTTTTTAACTTGGAAAGATTTATATGAAGTAATGAAGAATGAAACAGATAGAACAAAGACAATACCATGTATAGCTATAGTATTTATATTTGAAGAAAACCTTATGAATGTCCACCTCCAGTGAATGAACAGGTAAACAGAAAAATAAAAAACACAGTCTGTACATATACATATCTTTTTTCTGGGTGATACTTTCTATGGTGTTGGTAGTGAAGGAAGGCATCTGGGAATGAATTCTATTGAATAAATAAAAGTTTAAAATTTAAATTTAAAAAAAGGAAAAAATTGATCTTTACAACAATCCTCTGAAGTAGGCACTGTTATTATCTTTATTTTACATTTGTGGAAATTAAGTCAAACAGAGGTTAAATGATTTGGCCATAGTCACACAGATAGGAAGCATCTGAGGCCAATTTTGAACTTGTCTTCCTGACCCCAGGCCCAGCTCTCTGGCTATTACCTACCCAGCTTGCAAAGGATTAAGTAATACTCATAACTGTCCAGAGTACTGACTGCTTATAGAAGCCTACACTTACCCACTACTCCCACAGCAACATCTACAGAGTTTTCCCCTCCAAAGTCAATGTCTTCATTAACCTGCAGGGTTGAAACCCCAAAAGGGTCAAAAGAAATATTTAGACTTCTAGGAATAAACCAATTGGGCTGATTATTTTCTTTGTTCTGTCCTTAGAGGGCTAGCATAGAGCTTTCTTCTCTTCAAAAGCTTCTGGTTACTTCTACTTTCTCCTACAGGATAGGTTCCATACACCTTAGACCACAGCCAGAGAAACAACACTTTTTCCTTCCCCTGCAAATCAAAAAACTTATGATCTTCCTTATAAGCAATGATCTGCTTATTCCTGAGGTATTACTTGGCCACAATAGGACATCGATTAGTTTTGATAAGCACAGAACATGTTCTATCACCAACTCCCTAATTCAATAAATATGGAAACTGAGATTCAGAGAGTTAAAATGCCTTTTCTTATATCTTGGGTCCAATTGGAGATTTTGAATCCTCTTCTTGGTTTCATTACAACATATATTTATGATTATTTTTTCAGCCAAAAATTATTTGGGATCTCAAGCCAACACTTAACTTTGAAATACAATTAGGTGAAGTTGTATGGGTGGATAGTAAGAAAGAAGAATGCTTGATTATTATATACATATACATTTCTAAATCTGGTTATGTATAGTTAATGGAAATGTTCTCAAAGTATGAAATAGTGAATAGGAGTTCAGGACTTTTAAATATTTTGATTTAAGACTGGTGCCAAATGAAATAATTAATAGGGCACACAGGGTTTCCTAGACTTTTGCAAAGCTACAGATCACAGTGGGACCAGCTTAAGGATTCAGTCACCTGGTCCTGTTTGTGACAAGCTCATTATCCAACGAGGTAGTAAAATGTGCTCCTTCTCCTTTTCCCTCCCATCAGTTCCATAAATATGACAGAAACTCAACAACAACCAAAAGAATTCAACAAAAGAAGAGAACAAAAGGTTCTCTTTCATCACTAAATTAAAAGGATGTGTGAGCTGACTACAGGGTTAAATCTAATCTTTCTATGTTTATAGTCCAACCAAAGAGTGGGATCACAGGATTGAAGAACAATATTAGCAATCAGATAACTGATAGCCACAGATCATTAAAAGCTAGCAGGCTAAAACATGAAACCAAATATTTTCTTATCTTATTATTTATAATGGATTCCATATTGAATACAGAGAAACCTACCAGAAATGCTAAAAATGTGTATAGTTGTCACTTCTCTTTCATTTAATAAATGAATATGCTTGGCCAATGCCTATTCTCGTGGCTATATGTGTTTTCTCTCTTAGATTGTAGACTCTCTAAAGGCAAGCATCACATCTAACTAACTTGGGTTGTTTTATTTTGATCCAATAAATATTTATTGAGTGTATACTATGTAACCATCATAAGAATTGAGAGATACAGAAATACATAGTCTCTTTCATCCAGGGGCTTATAATTTAAATAGAGAGGCAAGACATATAGTTCTGAAAGTTTAAAGTGACCATATAAGATATAATGAGTTTAAAATGAATTGCCTGGACTCATAGTCAAATGTAGAATTAAAAGATTATTATGGGCTAAAGGGGGATGAGAAGGTCTCATGAATATAGTCTCAAGTTAGGCATTGAAGGTTGGGCAGATTTGAAAAGGAACAAGAAGGTCTTTAAAGATATCCTGGATAAAAATTGCTCAGATAAGACTACTTCTCAGACATCTCCATACCATGCTGCATGTACTCTGGTCATCATCTCAAATCAAGTCAACAAGCATTTATCATATGCTAGGCAGTTTAAGGATATGAAAAAAGGCAAAAGATAGTCCTTGCTCCCAAGGAACACAATCTAATGAGGAAGATAACATATAATCAACAATGCATTAAGAAGGATGTGTAAAAGCTTTTCACAAAGGGTGGACTTTGAGTTAGGCCTTGGAGGAAACCAATGATAGCAGTAGGCAGAGATGAGGAAGGAGAGAATTCCAGTCATAGAAGATATTCAGTAAAAATGCCCAGAACTGGAGAATGGAGTGTCTTGTTCAAGGAACAGTAAAGAGGACCTTCCTGATATTTGGATACTACCCATGGTATACCAGGGTCAAATAGGTGGAACTTATACTTTATCTTTTCATGAATCAGGATTCAACCCATTTCCTGACTATCTCCATGTTATGTCACCTTGACATGTCTCTCTCACCCACTGGCACAACCATGCCACATATTGTCTTTCTTCACTATAATGTGACTTCCTTCAGGGAAGGTCTAACTTGCTTGTTTGTCCATCACTTTCAGCATATAGCACAGTTCCTACCACAAAGTAAGTATTTATAAATTCTGTCTGTCTGTCTGTCTCTCTCTTCTAACCCTCCTTTTCTCTCCTTGACCCACCCCTCTTGCCTTTCCTCTGTCTCCATCTCTTTTGGTCTCTATGTCTTTGTCTTTCAATATATATTAAAGAAGGTTTTTTATTCAAGTATGGGTTGTTCTAGATTTACTCTGATGTCATTTCTATAATTCTGTAAGAAAAGTCCATAAATTAAACGAGCCAATTTGGATAGATCAGGATTTATAATACATATTTAATGACAAAAAAAATTAACTCCTGCTTCAAAAATAGTTTGATGTTTTCCTTCTTATACCATTCATTGCTATGAAGAAAGGATTTCAAACCTTAAAATGCTATAAAGTCAGGGCAGCTGGGTAGCTTAGCGGATTGAGAGCTAGGCCTAGAGATGAGAGGTCCTGGGTTCAAACGTGGCCTCAGACATTTCCCAGTTGTGTGCTCCTGGGCAAGTCACTTGACCCCCATTGCTCAGTCCTTACTGATCTGCCTTGGAACCAATACACAGTATTGATTCTAAGATGGAAGGTAAGGTTTTTGTTTTTTTTAATACTATAAAGTTTGTGGATTATTATTATTGTTTTATTTGAGTAGGCAGGAAAAGTTATCTTGTCTCTTAAATTTTGTGTAGGAAGGTAGCATTTAGACAATGAGGTGACATAGGCCTGTTTGAACTCAGAGAACTTGTGTCCACATCTGCACTATGAAACTACCTATGTGATCTTGGACAAGCCACTTCAATTTCCTGTGCCTTAGATTCCTAATCTGAAAAATGAGAGATTTAGACTAGATCACCTATAAGGCCCTTTATGGCTCTAAATGCATCATCCTATGCTCCTCAAAAATAGAAGTCTAATTTCTACTAGAGGAATTTTTCTTGAGATTCATTGAATCATAGTTGGAAGTACTGGTTTCCTCAAGCAGATTGTTTTAGTAAATCATTGTTTCTAAGCCTGTTGGTGACCTACCAGACAGTCACATTTTGTTTACTGAGGTAAGAAATACTTTTTCATCTTTGGTGACTAAGTGGACACTTTTCAGAAGAAAGCAAAGGAAATGAAAACACAATAAAGATGACTAAATCTTCCTTTATTGTCAGTCCTAAAAAGTAAACATCTACATCACCGGTGAGCATCTGCAGTCTTACAATCTGAATAAATCAGTATTTTATTAATATTAGTGATTTAACAGTTAAGTAGCCAACAATTGTAATTAGTTATTATAATACTTTGGGTTTTCAATTAATCAGTTTGTTACATTAAAATTTCCAGACACCTCCCCCGCTTCCTCATTCTAGAGCAACGGTTGGCAACCTTTTTGGCCCTGAGAGCCATAAACGCCTTCAGAAGGAGGAGGATGGAGGCAGAAGGCGCTGGAATATGGGGTGGGGGCTGAAGGGCCCCCTGGGCCACATCCTGGGGCTCTGCCCAGACTGGCAGGTCGGGAGGTGGAGCCAGATATGGCTCAAGAGCCATATGTTACCAACCCCTGTTCTAGAAAAAGCATCATATACCAAAAAATATATACATATATATTTAATACCATGTCTTCCTATGTTTCTATTATTTCAGTCCTTTTCTTGGAAGTGAATATACACAAGTCATTCTGAAAACAATATTTATATTGCTGTATATAATGTTCTCTTGGTTCTACTCATTTCCCTTTCATGTAGTTCTTTTCATGTTTTTAAAAATTAATCTGCTCATTGTTTCTTAATTCCTAGCATTTATATAGCATTCAGGTTTACAAAGCCCTTTGCATGTCATTTTATTTCATCATCACAACAACCTTCTGAAATAGATGTTGTTGTTAACCTTATTTTACTGATGGGGAAACTGAAGCAGATAGAAGTTAGGTGACTTACCCAGTGTTCAAATTTGAATTCAGGTTTTCTTGACTCTAAGCTAAGAGCTCTCTCCCTTGGGGATTAGTTATTAACCTTACCAGAATTGCAGTCCAAAGCTCATAAGGGACAAAATGCTCCTGTGAGACAACATTCCTATAGGACAAAATGGTAGATTGCATGCAGGAGAGGTCTTTTGCAAAAAAGGCCATTTACTGTGGTGGAGCAGAAAAAAGAGGGAGCTCAGGAGCTCATTTTAGTAGTCAAGGCTTTGTTCCATTTTTGCTTTATCTTTGTCATTTGGGACTCTGCAATAGCAGCAATTAAAAAAATCTTAGGCCGAAAATACTTCAAAGTACATCAGTGATTTGGAGGGTAGGAAGGTTCCAGATGTGTTATTTCATCAGTGTATGGAACTCCCAATGTGTAAATTCCCTTCGCTGATATAAGTCAGCAATTCACATGATGTAACTTTTAATCTCAGAGGCTCATATATATTATATAATTTTACACATATGATATATATATATTATATGGTTTTATATAGTTTTAGGGAGTTGCTTACAGGCACTAAGATGTTAAATGACTTGATCTCAGTCTTATAGACAGCATGTCAGAGGTTTCATTTAAACTCAATTCTTACCTTAAATGAATACCTCCATCAAATTTGACTTTTAAGGAGTCGGCTTAGTACCATTGACTTAGAGCTAGATGGGAATGTAGAAGCTATCTTGTCTAATCCCCTCTAGAACTTGAGGCCCAGAGATATTAAATAATTTGCTCAAGTTTTATAGATGGTTGAGAATTGTAACCTGGTCCTCCAACTTGAAATCTACATCGCCACCCCCAAATAATGCCAATAGCTTATATTTATATAATGCTATACAGTTGACAAAACACTTTACATCTGTTATTCTATTTACTCATGACAGTAATCTTATATTACAACTACTGCTATCCATATTTTGAATATAAGGAAACTGAAGATCAGAGAAATAATATGAATTAACCAAGAGTGCATAACTAGGAAATGGTAGCATTGGATGGGACTAGATCACTAGTCTTTTGATCCCCAATATGGCAAGCTTTCTACTATATTATGCTGGACTTTAAACAGGCTTCACATCATTGACAAGTAGTGTATAAATCTATATGTATTTAACTATCACTATAGCATTATCTAGTGAAATTTAGTGCATCTTTCTGGAATTGAGAGGATCTTGAGTTACTGAAGTGAATGCTCTGGCAGGTCCTTCAATAGGATAAAAAGACTTTATGAACAGGCTTTGGTGATGAGCCATACCTTAATTCAAGAACCACTTTGCAAAAATTCAGAGGGGCTCGTTGCCAGATTGGACAAAGGTTGATGAATATTTTGGCTTCAGCAGAAGCAGACAAGTACCTACCATGTTATTGGAGGTTGTGATCTATACTGATTAAATCACAGATCATGTTTTACTGAGGTTTCAGTAAATAACAGAACTTCAATATTTTACAAGTCTACATATGAGTAAAACTTTTGTTTTAAATCAAGACTTTTTAAATTGAGGCTGCTGAAGGAATTAAGGTGAATTTAATTTTATGATTTACTCAGAGTCAACATGAATCCTTTTCTAGGCAACTTTGCTACTTAAAATCTGGTTATATTACTTTTCTGCCTTAGTTGGCAGATATTTAAAAGTCCTAAAAATTCTGATCCACACAATGATAATTTATAATTCCAGAGGAATATTTAAAAAAAATTTTAAAACCCTAATATCTCTTATATATATATCCTTCTATATTAATTTTTTATTTGTTACAGGGCTAGGCAATGGGGGTTAAGTGACTTGCCCAGGGTTACACAGCTAGGAAGTGTCTGAGGTCAGATTTGAACCTAGGACCTCCTGTCTCTAGGCCTGGCTCTCAATCCATTGAGCCATCCAGAGGAATATTGATGAAGTATGTTGGACACCTCTTGACAGAGAGGGATGATGGATTTTGGGTGCAGAATGAGGTTTTTTTTTTTGACATGAACAATGTAGAAATTTTTTTTCTTGACT
This sequence comes from Gracilinanus agilis, assembly GCF_016433145.1. Taxonomy (NCBI): domain Eukaryota; kingdom Metazoa; phylum Chordata; class Mammalia; order Didelphimorphia; family Didelphidae; genus Gracilinanus; species Gracilinanus agilis. Next base: position 268,803,909 of record NC_058132.1, on the reverse strand, counting down.
ATCTATATCTGATTCAAGGGTTTTGTTTTTCTTTTTTCCAACAGTGGGAGAAGGGGGAGGAGGAAGAGAATTATAAATAAAATTTAATTTAAAAGTAGTGATAGTTGACAGGATTTAATTCTTTTTTGGTTTAGAATTTTGTCTCAGACTCTCATTCCTTCAGGAACAGTCTTCTGTTCGCAAAAACATAAGAAGATACAGGAAAAGAGTTTGCATCTCTATTGATCCCTTATTTAAATACCTATACACAAGAAAAGAAATTATTTGTCCTCTAAAATGTCCAATCTTAGGGAAAAAAATCCAAGTTATTGAAAAATGGAGGAGCTTGTTGGTTCAAGTCAGACTATACTATGAAGTCGTAAAAAGATCATAGATCTCAGAACTGGAGCAGGAAGAGACTTCACAGACCACCTAGATCAACTCTTTAATTTTGTTGTTGAAGGAACTGAGCCTTAGGGCAGCTGATTAGCTTGCCCAAGGTCACACAAGTAGCAAGAATCTGAGGCAGGATTTGGACCTAGGTCTTCTGACTTCATAGCCAGAACGCTTTATACTCTGCCCCACCACCTTCAAGTGATATCAGAAATTGCATATCTAAATGTTTTGCTTCCCCTCATTCTGTGCGACCCTTTGGGAACCTTTCTGTGAACTGTGGGTCATGTAGCTCATGTTTAAGAAAAGGTACACTAGATCTATCTTTACCAGTCTTTGTTATTCTGTGACTCATCTCTAAAGTTCTAAGAGTCTCATGACACACCATGAGGCAGAATCTCTCCTGAGTACAAGTTGATAGAGGTTTATGTATGTTAATATATAGGGAGGAATGATAAGTAAAGGCCATTCTTGAAGGGAAGTATACATTTGAGCTCAATATAGGAAGAATGGAAAAATAGAGGGAAAGGGTGAAATGGGAGAGGAATTGAGATAGGAAAGAAGAAAAGAGAAAATAGAGAGCTGGAGGGAAAGTAAAGGGATATAAAGAAAAGAGAGAAAAAAAGCAAATAGAATAGAAGGACAAAGGGAGATGGAAGGAAAGGAAAGATAAGGAAAATAAAAGAGTATATGACTAAAGAAAAGAACTACAAAAGAAAGTAGAGAAAGAAGGGACTGGCAGGCTAAAAAACGGGAAAAGGGAGGAAAGAAGAAAAAGGATAAATGAAATGCAAACAAAGGAAAAGAAAATGACAGAAGAACATTAGGGCAGAGGACTATTCTGGTTGTTTCTGTCTAAAGTAAAGGGCCGCCTTGAGGGGAAGCAGACAGATCCATTTTAGATAGATATGAAAAAGATTTGGGGGGGTGGTGATTTCCCATCCTCCTATCCCAACCACCTCAAAGCCCACATTGGTCTTTAACACAATCTGACTCTTGCAGACTTAAAAATAGAGACAATTGAGCACCCCACGCTGTGATGCACGGCCTTGGAATTGAGTACAGAACTTGGTGGTGGGAGTTCTGATTTGCATTAACTTAGTCATGCCCACCTTGACAACTTAGATAACTGAGGGTGGTTTCCCAGAGGTCCTGTTTCTGGAGTTTCCTGGGAAACCAAGTATGATACAGTGAATAGATCACCCCAGCCTAGGAGCCACTAGGTTATAACAGCAGTAGCAATAATAATAGCTTATATTTTGCCTGATGGATATAGTGCATATTACATACTTAAATTTTTTGATCCTCAGAACCATAATTCAAGAATTATACCCATTTTATAGTTATGCAGTTAGCGGTAGCATATGAATTTCAATCCAAATCTTCTGACAGGAATACCAAGACTCTTCCTTTACAGTGAAATTTTTCTATAGTCTTGACTTTACCACTAATACATGACCATAAACAAATCATTTGACCTCACAAAATAAGAATGTTGGAGGGGACATCAGAGACCATCTAGTCCAAGCCATACAACAAAGGAATCCCTACTGAAATATCCCCAACTATCGCTTCTTTGAGTATCAGTTTTTTTCACTTGTAACTTATAGAAGGAGCTGCTAGGTGGTTCAGTAGTTAGAGTGCTGGGCCTGGAGCCAGGAAGTTCTGAGTTCAAATACAACCTCAGATACTTACTAGCTGTGTAACCCTGAGCAAGTCACTTAATCTGGTTTGCTCCAGTATCCCTGTCTTGGAAAAGATGGAGAAGGAAACAGCAAGCCCCTCCAGTATCTTTGCCAAGAAAATCCTAACTGGAGTCACAAAGAATCAGACATCACTGAAACAACTGAACAAAAACAAATATAGAAGAGAGTGGGATTGGATGAGATGCTGTTGTAGAGCCTGTTTCTGAGTGTGATTGAGAAGTCCATCAGAAACTATGAGAATGAATTATGCTTAGGAAAAGCAATACTATTTGCTTAGGAAAATATCCATGTTCCACAATATTCCTTACCTTGCTAGACTTACTTCATATATCTTCCCCTCATTAACTATATACATTTCATCCAAACTGGTCTACTTGACTATTCCTTGAATATAGTATTATACCTCTTGCCTCCATGGCTTTCCCTAACACCTAGAATGATCTCCTTCTACAACTCCATCTCTTAGGATCTCTAAATCCTTTTAAAGCTTAACTCAAGGACCATTTCATATAAAGAATCTTGTATTGATTACATCAGCTATAGCACTCTGCACAATTACTTTGTATCTATTTCTCATTTATTTGGCCCAGGTAGAATGTGAATTAATAAATAGAGGGATTTTTCTTTTTAAATGGCTCTTCATTGCTTGGCAAATAGTAGGTGCTTGAAAAATACTTGTGCAACAAATTCAATTCCAGTGACATGGACTCATTTCTCAGATCAAAGCAGTATCTTGGGAATCACCAGTGAGAAAATGATCATATGAAAATAAAGCATATAATGAAGAAACAAAGAAAATAATGAAGAGGTCTCTTGATTTGGAGAGGGGAAATAGGGAAAAAGAAGCCCAGGGATAACCAGAAATTGACAACAAAGGCTTTAAACCCATATCAGCCATGATTAACTGAATTTTTTACATTTTACTTATTTCTAGTGGTCAAATGGAGACCATACTCTATAGTTGGGAGAATGAAAAGTGATAAGCAATGTATGTAGTAGTATTCTGTAAATAAAAGTGTTTCCTAAGAATGAAATTATGCTTTCCTCTCTAGGTCAAAGAAAATACAGTTCACTTTATTGTATGTGTCCCAGCAACCAAGATTAGAGCCATGATAATTCAGTCAACTGTATGTAGTAGGGCTTTTTCAGAAAAAAAAAAAACAAAACAATGCTGATGACAAAGCATCCTATCTATTACTTTAGCAACAGCATGAATCACTGCAGCAAAAGTGAGGTCTCTACCTCTATTCTCAGTCTCACAGCCGGCCATAATATTCCACTGGAAAATTAAATTCATTAGGAAGTGGCACATTGCGCAGCTGATTCTCTGAATGGAGTTTGAAATTAGCAATTCATTAGAGGCCAGGCCTTTATGTTCTGTGCTGTCTTTTATGCACTGTCAGGGCTCAAAAAAAAAAAACACTTAAAACAAGAACAGAGCAGGAAGCATTGTCCTTCCTTGCATAGGAAACCAGAATACAAATTCTTTTAGCTGCCATTACTACAGATCAATGGGCCTCCAACTTTTCCCATCTTGAATCTACTACAGTTCTTGTGTCCAACATCATCTTTCCTTTTATTTTTTAAAACTAATCCATGATTTCATTCATGCAATCAGTGGTTTCAAATAATAGTGAGGGATCCCTGGGCAAAGTGGCATTTTGATTTAGAAAACCACACATTAATATTATGTAGTATTATTGTATTTTTATTTATTTTGTTAAACTTACCCCAAGTACATTTTAATTTGGTTCCGTCTTCAAGCTATATGTTAGATACATCTGATATCAGGTTCTTTTTCAGTGGATATTCATCACAATGAATCTCTAATTCCACGGAAGAATTTGAGATAGCCTTTAGAGGTTGTTTTGGGTGGAGATGTATTACAGCAAACAGTCCAACATTCTCAGGTCAGACACTTTAAGTCTAGCTCTTCATCACTTGTTTATAGAGTATAGAGGTATATGTGGGGACTTCTTGCCCTAAGGATTCAGAGTTCTAATGATTTCTGGAAGAGTAAAGGAAGAATAAGGAAGATGCCAAGAAAAGAGAGGGAAAAGGGAGATGGGCAGTGAGGGAAACCAAAAGCTGATGATGAGAGGCAGGGAAATTTAGGAGTAATTATCTGAAAGTAGGGTAAAAGGCAAGAGAGCATCTCAGGCTTGTGTACAGGAGAAATTCATGGGCTCATTGATATGATGGATAGAGCCATTAGTTAAAGGTAGAAATGGGCTCAAGAAACTTCATAATCCTTACATACCCTTCTTTGCACATGAAAAACTTCAAGGATTACAGGATCTGAGGTTTTGAGCTGGAAGAAACTCAGATACTTTTATAAATATATAATGAGCAAAAATGGTTAAAATTCAGACAGTCTGAAGTCTGATTGGAGGGTAGGAGCTGATACACATTTCACTCACCAGGTTACTTGAAACAAGTTACATAACTTCCTATAATTTTACTGGCCTGCTCTACCCTAGACAGCTTCATCTCCATTCTTTTATCTCAGGCCTTAATCCGCATTCTAACACCATCCTCTTCCACTTGACAAAAGTTAGTTTCCTTTGTTGTACCAAAGATACAGCCAAATCAGAAAGCCTATAAATGTTTCTGATTTAAATCCATGTCATATCCCGAAATATGTATAGTCAACTTTCAGATTTTTAAGGAAAGATGTTCTAGGTTCTAAGTCCTAGATTCATAGTATCATACATTTCAAGATAGAAGGGACACAATATGTCATCCAGTATGACTCCATCATCTTACAAGTAAGAAAACTGAAACAGAGGAAAATTCTGTAATTTATGTAATATGTCTCACAGGTAGGAGGCATCAGAGGAGGCTTTTTGAATCTAGAGCCTCTGATCCCTTCAGATTGAGAGCTTTTTCCAGTGTTGCCTTAACCCTTGATTCTTTCCTTTTCCCTTCTCATTATTTAAAATTAAAATAGATTTTTTACATCTAGAATGTCAGTTGATCCCAAATCCTCTTCATTTTAGATATAACCACTGTTGGGAATGTTGCCACCCACTCATTCTCAAACAATGAGTCTTACTCATTCCTCCTTAAGGTCAGCCATAAATAGATTATCCAGTGATTATGATCCTGCCTTGTAAACATATGTCATCACTAGAAGAATATTGGCATTTAAAAAAGTGAGTGTGTGTGTGTGTGTGTGTGTGTGTGTGTGTGTATGTGTGTTAGGGATTAGCTCAGAATTTTCCAAAAGCACCCCCACCATTTTCCAGATGCAATCCAGACCATTTTGTCTCCTATTCAATTCAGGACCCAGCTCATTGGTCCATTTATAATAATTGGGCTAAGGAACTAACAATGTGCTACCTATCCAAATATATGTCATAAACTCTATGATATACTTTTTTCATCCACTTGGTTTTTCCTGTGTAGATAGTTAGACCAAACTCTTTCCAGTGGTTGCCAAACTTGTCAAGAAATATACTGGTTCTCGATACAATCTATAAATAGGAGGCTTTAAAGAACTTCACCCCAAATGTTAATAATGGGGATTTAAACATATATAGAAAACAGTAGGAAGTTTAGAAGAGGACAGAGATAAACAGTATAGTGCTAGAACTCCCCCGCTGAATTTGAAATACACTTAAAAAAAAAACCACCAAGATCATTGTAGTGGAGATTCAGTTTCTTATGTAATTCATTTTGTTTTGTTTTGTTTTCCTATTCTTCATTTTAGAATGAAATGATCTTTGGTCTGAGGTCTAGGGATGTATTTCAGAGATTCAGTGAATTTGGATAACAAAAAATAAAACAAAACATCCTTATTTCAATATAGTTTCTTTAATAGTCCTACATATTTAAATTTATGCATTTTAAAAATATTCTTCTGAGAAGGGTTTCTATGGCTTCACCAGGCTGCCAAAGGGGTCTGTGAAAGCTAAAAGGTAAAGAAGTAGACCAGGGAACTGTTCATGTTTATCAAATTCACAATAATAAAAATGTCCTTTTTTAAAATTCAGAGCCTCAAATATTTTTAACCTGAAAAATACTGCCTAAAATTGTTGCTATCGCCTTTGCATTTCCTCCCTCTTCCTTCATTTCCCATTTTAAACTGAGTCTACCTGACTGTTAACCTCTCTCTCCCAAATCCCCATGTCCAAATTTTCAAATGTCAAGACACCACACCTTGTAAATCTGCCTGTTCCTGTACTTTGCCTTTCACTTATGACTTTGAGGAAGTTCCTTTGCTTCTTTGATCCTAAGGTTCCCCATCTTTAAAATGAAGGGAATAGGTTAGGTAGCAAGATTTCCTCCATATCCAAATCCTATCATCATATTTATTTCTTCATCATTCTCCAAATTTTCCCTTCTTCTGAATGCTTCTTCTCTCTCTGATTCCCCATTTGAGCTGCTCTCCTCTATTGCAACGCTAATGGAGGAAGATGGACTATAATGCTCATTTTGCTGCTTTTCTTCATGATAGTGTTATCTTGTGGACATTTTGATTTGTGTCAAGTACTTCTTGGAATTTTTCATAAGAGAAAACTCTAGTAATTCAAAAGGACAGTGTAATTCAATGGAAAGTATGTTATATTACTACTGGGAAACTTATTTTTTATAACAAACACCGACTCAGCTCCAGGAAACCAAAATTGAGTACTAGCTTTAGAACATGATGGAGGAAGTATCTTGTCACTTGAAATTCCAAGATTTTAAATTGGTTACAATTTTGTTGCCACTTTCTCCTGATTCTTCTCCTATATGTCTGACCAGTCCTTCTTAGTCTCTTGCTAAAGAATTATTCCTCTTCCATACATCTAATCAGTTTTCTCCAAAGCTTTATCTTGGGGCTTCTTCTTTCTCCACTAGAAGCCTTTGCTGATCTTACCTACTTCCAGGGGATAGCCTTTCTTTGAAAATTATTCCAATTTCTATATGTCCAGTCTAATTTTCCAAATTACTAAATGGATCCTGGGCATCTTCACCAGAAGACTATAATGGCATAGGACCTACTGTAACAAATAAAGTTAATATAAAAGGACAGAATTAAAAATACCATGGTTTCAAAAGGTTTATTGAAAGCTATTTAGAAAAATGAAGCCACGTGCCTATTAAGATTTAGTTCAAAAGTCATGCCATACCTCTGCCCCCTGGCTGCTTCGGCAGGAAAGAGAGAATGTCTCAATTCCAATCTCCCTATTTAACCTTCTGTTTACATTGGCTTACATCACCATGTAAGACAGGAAGCCAGTTGAATCATGGGAAATGTAGTTTGAAAGAGATCTAAATGTCCACAGGAAGTTTAGACCAGGGACCTCAAAATTAGTTCAAGGACTCCTAAATTTCCAATATCACATTCCCCCCGAAGAGCATGAGGGAGACCAGTCTCCCCAAAAGCTCTTATAAACATAACTAACTTATAAATTACAGAAATTTGGGGACAAAAGAAAAGAGAACAAAAATAATGATCCTATGATTGCTAGGCACATTGACAAAAAGCCAATTAGGGGCAGTCCCCTTTGGCATAAGTATGTACATTCAAAACAAATGCATTCAACTCCCCTTAGTTCAATCATCTGCACCCCAAAGTTCATTTTGGATCTTCATGATGCAGTGTAGGTTCTTCAGGCATCTTTATGGTGCCTTCTCCAAACAGGTTCATTGTCTGGATTCTGAGGAGATGGCAAATTTCTTATCCTGAAATTACTCTCAAAGAATTTAAACTTTACATTATAGATTATAGAACATACATTCCCTTCTGAGGAGAATTATACATTACCCCCTGAAATTATTCTCAAAAGAATTAAATTTTACATTATAGATTATAATACAGACATTCTGATTATAAAACATATACTCCCCCCCTCCCCGAGGAGAGTTAATAACACATTCTCCCCACAAGAAGGTACCCCAGATCAGCTAAGGATACATGGCTGAGTTATGGGGTTGTATGAGTCAATTGGCAAAAAAAAAAATCTAAAAAGATAAAAAAAAATCCAAATAAAAGAGAAAAAATAACTTGTGAATGAAATGTAAAGTATCAAAGTCTTATGTGCAAATGTAAGGAAAAATAAACTTATAACATGTCCTTAAATCAAGGCCCAATTAAAGTGATTTAAGTAATTGTTCAATTACTCATTTCAATAGCCAGGACTACAGAAAGTTGCCATACTTGTAAAAGAACCAAATTTGTGTGCAAAGGAAGTATCTTTCCCTGATTGCCTACACTTCTCAAGGATAGGGTAAGCCATAATGATAGCCAACCTTTGGTGCTTGGCTAGGGATGAAGCTCAGTGAAGTCTGGCCTCTAACATATGTCAGAAAAAGCTGCAACCCCCCAACCCCCAAACACTAGTTTCAAGCCCTTCAGTACTGGCATAGAAATTCCTCAATCCCACCTGGATTGGTATGCTCTCCATGACCTTGTGCCTTCTAGCACTGTTTAGTGGCTCTTGAGTTCCCTTCTCTTGGTATCAGACAGAAATCATTAAGCAAAGTCCCATAATATTTATCAATCCATGGCAAGTTTCCATAGACTAAAGCTTTTTGGGTATGCAATAATATTATAACAAATATATATTTATATTAAACTTATTATTGTAAAATCAATTAATATTGATTATATGTTCTTTCAGTACAAAAAATGAGAAAAAAGGAAAAAATAAAAAAATTGAAATATTATATTGCACATAGAAGGGAAAAATGATAAAAGAATGTTTTAAAAATCAAAAATATATATATCTTAGAATTAGTGAAATGTTTTTCACCCAAAAATGAGATCCATTTCCCTGTAAGCTTTTCCATGAACTCCTGTGAGTGTAAATGGCTTTTATAAAATAACAGATTCATAATGCACACTACTTCATACTTATAACTTCCTCAAAGACTGTTATGAGCCCCATTTGAAATAATCTCAGAAACAATGTAGTAAAACATTTTGTAAACTTTATTTAAATTTTAAAATTTAAAGTTTAAACTATTTAAACTTTAATTATTTAAAATTATTAATAATTTATTATATCCCAATTATTTTAGTCCCAACATTTCCCCAAAAAAAGCCTGAATATCATTGACCTGAAGATCATGGATTGAAAGCTGAAAGCATCCTTAAAAGTCATTTTGTCCAGTCCCCTCATTTTATCAACGAAGAAAATGAAAGATGTTAGATGACATGTCTGAAGTCATCCAGGTAACCACTTCTCCAAACTTCCCTCTTTCTGTCAATATCACCATGTTCTCCCTGTTGCACAAGTTTATAATCTTAGAGCTTTATTTCTCTCTGTTCCTCACCACCTCCTGGAGTCAACTGATAGACATATCCTATTGATTTTGCCACCAAATTTTTTCTAATTCATATTTTCTCTGCACATGTGACTATCAGACTTTTTTTTAAAAATACCTTTAACTTCCACTTTAAAATCCATACTATGGTGGGGGCAGCTGGGTTGCTCAGTGTATTGAGAGCCACGCCCAGAGATGGGAGGTCCGAGGTTCAAATCTGGCCTCAGACACTTCACAGCTGTGTGACCCTGGGCAAGTCACTTAACCCCCATTGCCTAGCCTTTATCATTCTTCTGCCTTAGAACTGATACCTAGTATTGATTCTAAGATGGAAGGTAAGGGTTTAAAAAAAAAAATCAATACTATGTATTGGTTCCAAGGCAGAAGAGCAGTAAGGGCTAGGCAATGGGGATTAAGTGACTTGTCCAGGATCACATAGCTAGGAAGTATCTGAGGTCGTATTTGAACCTAGGACCTCCTGTCTCTGGTCTTGGCTCTCAATCTACTGAAATATCCATCCAGCCCAGTGGCTATCAGTCTTAATAACATCTCTATTGTCTCTTACCTGGTCTATTGTAATAGCCTCCTGTCTAGTCTTGCTGATTTCAGGGATTTAGCCTGCTTATTAATTGGAAAAAGAAGAAATTGAAGCAAATAAACATTTATCCCCACAACAACCAAACGAAACCCTTCAAAACTATTCAACAACTCATTGGATAAAATTACTTTTAAAAACTACTTTAAAATTTTAAATAATTATTTTTAAACTTTTAAAATAACTTTCTGTACAAGAAAAATATTATACAGGAAAATTAAATCTTTGAGAGAAAATCCTGTTCTACCCACCAGCAGCAAAACTACTAATTGGAAAATTCGCACAAGATTCAATCTAAGGAATGGATGGGAATAAAAACGTAGAAGAAGAATAACCTTTCCATAAACTACACAGACCATATTCTCATTCCTTCCTTATGCTTGATACATGGTTAAAGTTTAATACTGACTTCTTAATTTATTTAATTTTATTTTTTAGAAAAAATTTTCCATGCTTACATGATTCATGTTCTTACTCTCCGCTCCATCCCCCCAACTTCCCCCCACAATAGCCAAAGTGTATTTCCACTGGTTTCTTCATGTGTCATCAATCAAGACCTATTTCCATATTATTGATAATTATGCTAGGGACAAGCTAACATAATAAAAATGACCATCCTGCCCAAATTAATCTATTTATTTAGTGCCATACCTATCAAACTACCAAGAAACTTTTTTACTGAATTAGAAAAAAACTATAACAAAATTCATTTGGAAGAACAAAAGATCAAGAATATTAAGGGAAATAACAACAACAACAAAAAAAAAACATGAAGGAAGGTGGCCTAGCAATACCAGATCTTAAACTATAAAGCAGTGATCATTAAAACAATATGGTACTGGCGAAGAGACAGAAGGGAGGATCAGTGGAATAGACAGGGTAAGTGATGTCAACATGATAGTGTATGATAAACCCAAAGAGCCCAACTTTTGGGACAAAAATCCACTATTTGACAAAAACTGCTGGGAAAATTGGAAAACAATATGGGAGAGATTAGGTTTAGATCAACATCTCACACCCTACACCAAGATAAATTCAGAATGGGTGAATGACTTGAATATAAAGAAGGAAACTATAAGTAAATTAGGCGAACACAAAATAGTATACTTGTCAGATCTCTGGGAAAGGAAAGATTTTAAAACCAAGCAAGAGTAGAAAAAAATTACAAAATGTAAAATAAATAATTTTGATTACATTAAATTAAAAAGATTTTGTACAAACAAAAATAATGCATCCAAAATTAAAAGGGAAACAATAAACTGGGGAAAAAATCTTTATAACAAAAACCTCTGACAAAGGTCTAATTACTCAAATATACAAGGAGCTAAATCAATTGCATAAAGAATCAAGCCATTCCCAATCGATAAATGGGCAAGGGACATGAATAGGCAATTTTCACATAAAGAAATCGAAACTATCAATAAGCACATGAGAAAGTGCTCTAAATCTCTAATAATTAGAGACTTCTTAATTTATTGATTGATTGTTGATGTTGTACATAATTCATTATATACCTTTTTACTTCACTTTTGTGCATCTAACTTATAAAACAAGGTCAAGTTATATTTCTCATGAGCGAACCACTAAGAGTAAGCCACATTGAAGAGACTGGGTCACCATATCTGATTGAAAGAAGAGGAGATTTACTTGAAAGGTAATCAAAGCTGAATTCCCTGCCTTCACCTCACAAATGGCTTGGTACTGAGAAAGCATTTCAATCAACTAACCAACAACTCTTGTATAAGTGTCCATTATGTGCCAGTCATTATGGTAGGTGCTGGAGATACAAAGACAAAAATAAAATAAAATTTTAAAATCCCTGTCCTCAAAGAGCTTATTTTCAAGACAACTTTCAACTTTTAGTGGTGAGTTATCTTTAATCATCTAATGAAAAATCACATATTTGTAAACATTAACAATGCATAATTCATATAATATTTTAACATTCACAGAGAACTTTCCTCCCCAAAACTTGTGAGATTACCTTTTCTTTTTAATTTCCTTTTAACAAATGAAGAAAATGAAGATACTGTGTTTAAGTGGCTTGTGTAGGGTCACACACCTAAGTAATGTATATGTTAGGGTGCAGTCTTTCCCACTTCCCTGAAGTTGAAATATTTTACTTATTTTTGTATCTCTCCCATCATCTAGAACAGTGCATGCAGTAAACACTTAATAAGCCTGCATTGCCACATAGATTATATCATGAATTATTTCTAGTTTGGGCTGTTATGAATAATGAGTACATTTGTAAATTCAGGGCCTTTTTCTGCCCTACTGTTAAGAATATCTTTAGGGCTTATTCCTAGAAATGGGATCACCAAGGCAAAGGGCATAAACAATTCTTTAGTGCTTATTGTAAAATCTCATATTGCTTCCTGAAAAAGATTGCACCAATTCACAGCTCTTTTAGTCCTGTAAAAGGTTGTTTGTTTCTCCACAACCCATCAGCACTGAATTTTATAGTGCTTATCTTTGCCAAGTTGATAGGTATAAAGTGGCATACTAAAGTTGTTTTAATTTGCATTTCTCTGATTATTAGAGAGTTGAAACAATTTTCAGGTGGTTAATTGGTTTTTCTTCTTTCAAGAACATTTACATTATTATTCGAGACACTCATGACCTTTGTAGAAAATTTAGTCAAAGCATGTAATAAAATCACTAATAAATAATAATGATTATAATAATGATATATTCTAATAATAATCCCTTAAGGAGCTTTCAGATGGTCAAATGATCATTCATTGTGCATTTAATTCTCCTACACAGCCCTACAATAAAAGCTAGATAAATATATAACTACTTCACATGATCTCTGTAAACTCAATAAATGTACACACACATTAAAATGAAATTCATGGTTAATCCCTCCTGCCCCGACTAACCACCATTGCTTCAGGTACTGAGCTAGCTTTGTCAGCTGCAAGAACCACATGGAGATGTTTTCCTGTTCAGTAGAAGTAGTGAACTCATTTAGCAAATGCTCAATGGAGAGTACAGGCTCTTTCTAACTACTCTCCCTCAATGTTCTTCAGCTAGGAGGAGCTTAATAAAAAGTAGTGACTGATAACCAGCAAATTATCATTTGAAGTGCTCATTAATGTCTATTAGAACAAATCTTAATTGTTTTTTTTTTCTTTCCTCACTCCAGCCCTTCATGGAAAGAATCACAGATTTATAGAACCAAGGTCACCTTGTCCAGCTCTTATGTGAAGCATGAAACTCCTCTACAAAATCTCCAGCTTCTGCTTGAAGACTCCCAGTGATGGATATCCACTATTTCCCCAAGGTAGCCCATTTCTGCTTTTGGATAGTTCTAATTACTGGGAAGGTTCCAAGAAGAATTCACTAATGGGAGAAGGTAATCACAAAAGAAAATCCCCACCCTCCAAAAGCTTAAGTAGCTAAAGGGAAGATTTGCACTCAGGTCTTCCTAACTCCAAGTTCAATTAAGTGTGCAACTTAGCTGCTTCCACATATGCATACTCGTATATAAGATGTTGAGTTAGTCTCTGGAGATTTGAAGACAAAAAGCAACAACAACAAAAACAGTTTTTCAAAGAACATACATTCTAGGGACTGGGGTAGGAATACAACACTTATACAAATAAGTGCAAGAAGTGGAATAAAGAAGAAAAATAGATTTGGGAGGGATGAAACAGAAAGGGCAAGAAGTTATGGTGGGAAAAGAATTTCACAGTTCAACATCATGGAGATAACACAATTATTTGTAACGGTGAAACCTATAGTATAACCATCCCTGGGAAATGGCAATGGAATGAAAGGATAGGTCACAAAAATTGAAAAAATGGATGAACTTGGAGACCAAAGTATTTCAAGGGATTGTATATATTAAAGTCTCCAATTTCTAACTTAGGACACATCACTCCATTTATTTATTCAATAAACATTTATTAAGCACCTACTATGTACCAGGTACACTGCTAAGCACTGGGAACATAGAGAAGCAAAAGACAGCCTGTGCCTTCAAGGGGTTTATAATCTAATGGATTCATCTGTCTGGACCTCAATTTTCCGAATCTGCAATATGATGGGATTGGAATAGATTTTACTAAGGGTCTGGGGACTTCTTTTTTTCTTTTCCAGACTACATATCAGTTAATCACATTACAATTTTTAATATTCGTTTTCTGGTATTTTGCAATCCATGTTCTCTCCCTCCCACTTCCCCTCCCCAAGAAGGCGGGTAATCCAAGGGGTATAGGTTGTACATAGATTATCATATAATATCTTTTCCCCTGTTCATCATGTTGTGAAACAAGACATATATTGCTTAACCTAGAGAAAAATTCACAAAAGAAATAAATCTAAATTTGAACTCTTTCTGCTCCTTCTACAGCAAGTGAATATCCTTTTTCATCATGAGTCCCTTAGAGTTGTCCTGAATCCTTACCTTATTGAGAATAATTAAGTCATTCACAGCTGATCACCATACATTAATGTTGTTACCGTGTATAATATTCTCTTGGTTCTGCTTACTTCACTCTGTATCACTTCATATAAGCCCAGGATTTTTTGTGGACTTCTCTAAGAAATTTTTAAAATAATTTTATTTGGATATAACTGGTTTCTTTTATAATACCACATATTTTATCTTATGTATTTAATGAAATTATTCCGAGAACTCCTAATCTTTTAGACTAGGACTCTCCCAACTTTTATACCTCCATCTCTGCTGCCTTCTCAAGCTGGAGATGCATTTACTCTTGCAATCTTTCCTCTGGATGGTGCATGGGGTACTCCATTTGAGGAAGTATTTGTTTCAGCCAGGCTCACTCCTTACCTGGCTCATCTGACTTTCCAGTCTTTTACACTTTGCCCAACCTGAATACCTCTCCCCCAACCCCACCCTCACACTTTTCACCTCCCTTTTCTTTGTTTTCTTCTCTCATTAGAAGTTAACCTCCCAAAAGGTAGGCACTGTCTTCCTTTTTACTTATACTAGTTATCACTCCCACATTTCCCATTAATGGCAAGGGAGCCTCTGGGATCTGGAAAATCAGAGTAAAATCTTTTGGCCCTCCCTTCGTATCAGAGAAGAAGTCAGAATTTTTTCTTTTTCTTTTTCTTTTATTGGGTATTTATAGTACCTCATTGTAAATCTTGGGTTAAGTATGCATTTCTGAGTTTCTAAAAGTTTTCTGTATCATCTACTGGCCTTTGCATGTCATCTGTGGCTTCTGTAAAATGCCCAAAAATTCCAATTTAATTTCTTATGCCTACCTGAGTTATATTAAAACTGGGATAAGGAAAGTTGAGATATGGACAATATAACTATATTTGTATAAATGCTAGATCTATCTACCTATTGGAGAAGAGGTCCATAGCTTCAGCATGCCTATGGGGTCCATGACACAAAAAAAAGGTTAAGAACCCTTGGACTATGTGATTTCTAAGAATCTTCACTATTCCAAAGTTTATAATCCGTTGTAAATATTTAAAACTGACAAGATATGGAGGTGAGTTGAAGGGTCTCCTGTGTATAAATTTTTCTGCTATAATGCTGTTTCAAAGGAGTCAACATTTTACTCCCTGACCTTTCGCCACAGTGTTCACAATTAGCCAGAAGGTCTGGGAATGATGCCATTCTAGGGCCATATTATGGGGTTGCGGCAGTTGGCAAAAAGTTAACAAAGCCATGGGCCTTGTTAAATTTTAAGACATCTACTTAAAGAGAAAAGGGATGTTGTTTTTTAAATATCGGTTTTGCAATATTGAAGATTGCAAGACTCACTAAGCATAAATAATAAACCTTCACAACGAGAAATTGGCAGAGTGGTTCTATCAGTCAAAAGTCAGTGTCCCTCCCCCATTACCTCTATTTTGCAACATTTTTGAAATTTTTCCTGAGTCAGTATTTTCCCTCCAATCTTTCCATATCAGACTAAACTTTCTTCGAAGCTTTCATACACCCATCTTGCCTTCAGACGATGCCCAGACTCACCTGTTAATGCCATTTTACAGTGAAACTTTTGAATATGTAAAAAACTCAAGATTCATAAGAAAATTTTAAAACCATCTCTATGGGAGAGAATTAAACATTAATAATCTGGAAAATACTACATGCCCTAGTGAAGACAGTCTTTTCTGTTCAAAATAATTGCATTGCAGACTTTGGGCTAAGTTTATAAGTAAAGCATATATCCATAGGCACCAGACCACACCTCCTGCAATAATTCTTACCAAGAGATCCTCTTGATCCCTTGGCCCCTTTATCTTTTCTATCTGCTGAGAGTACATAGCATGCTATTAAGCATATTAACCATAACAACTAGATGATAAGCAGCTAGGTGATGCCATGGATAGAGTGTATAATATGGAGTTAGGAAGACCCATCTTCCTGAGTTCAAATTTGGCCTCAGGCACTTACTAGCTATGTTACTCTGAGCAAGTCACTTAACCCTGTCTGTCTCAGTTTCCTCATCTGCAAAATGTGTTGGAGGAAATGGCAAACCACTCCAGTATCTTTGCAAAGAAAACCCCAAATAGGGTCTTGAAAAGTCAGACATGACTGAACAACAAACTATTATCTTTCCTCACTCCACTCTACTCTCTACTCATTTATCAAATTTGTCTTTTTTAAATGAAATCTAATGATGTCACCCTTCTTCATCCTAAACCTTGCCCCCACACACGTTCAAAAATCCTTTCTTTGATTTATAAAATACTTCATTACCTTGCCCCTTCCTGTCTTTTCAGTCTTCTTACAATTTAGCCCCTTCTCTCTCACTATGGGTCTTACAATCCAGTGCCTGATTTCTTTGCTGCTCTTCCCATATGACATTCTCTCTCAAATGAGCGATTTCATAGGGTTGTGTCCCATGAATGACCTCCCTCCTCATCTCTTCTTTCTGACTTTCAAGCCCTACCTAAAACCTGTCTTCTACAAGAAGCCTTTCCTAGTGCTTTCCCCACTTAATGCTAATGCCTTCCCTCTCTAAGTATTCTATCTGATTTATTCTATAACTATCTTGTTTGTACATAACTGATTGCATGCTATCTCCTCCAATAGACTGTGAGCTCCTGGAGGGCACGGACTGTCTTTTGTCTTTCTTTGTATTTTCATCATGAATACTACTACTAATAATAATCATATTTGAACATTGTACGACAGAGTAGGTGATTAGTAAATGTTTACTGATTGGTTGACAGTGGATTGACCAAATGCTAGCTCATTGACTTAAACATTACATCAGCATAGCAAAAGCTCTCCATTATGGCACATGAGATCATGAAGGTAGTCCTAAAAGAGGCCTTCCTGAGGTAACTAGACCAGATGTTCTTATTTTGTAGATAACAAAATGAGGTCAAAATAGTTTAAGTCACTTGTCCAAGGCAAAACAGGTAGGAAGTGGCAGAACCAATGTTCAAACCCAAGTCCTCTGACAGTAAGACTTGTTCGCCTGTCCTCAACTTGAGTTGCCACTGCTCTCATCCAATCTCACTAAATCCAAAACCCCATCTTTATTGCTCTCCCCACAAGCTGTGAAGACCAAATTCCTGAATTGACTCATCTCAACCTGCCCTTCTTCACTAATCTCATTCAGTCACCTAAGTTGTCCTCTGGTCCTGGAGTCTGGGCTGAGACATACACTTTGACAGAAGCACTTGGATCTATCTTTCCCTTGACCTTGTCTCCCTACCTTGTATTTATTCACTGGCATACATACTGAATTCCATTAGCAGAATGTAAGCTTCTGGGGAGCAGAGACTGTTTAATTGTTATCCCTTCATAAATGTTTGTCAAATTAAAATAAACTAGTAATGGCTTCTAGGTCCTAAAGGAAGCACTTTTGTCCATTCCTCTCTGTAATCTTGCCTGCAAAAACAAAAACACAACATAAAATAAAATAAAACCCTATACTTAAAAAAAACCAAACCTTGCATTTTAATCCTACTTTCCATTATATGTGTAGTTCTTAGAGTTTGGTCAGACACTGAAGACACCAAGGTCATCTACTGCATCTGGGGCCATGTCCAATTGTCCTGACTTTTATCCTGTCACTGGACTTTGATGACTCGGGAAAAGAGAGATTGACGATATTGTGCTACTTGGTTTCACTTAAATCCAACTCTCTATTCCTTAGAAATCAGCAAATATTACAATTTAGGGCTTAACTTGTTTTGTTGGTGGTCTAGATTTAATAAAAAACCTGGAGGAAATGTTAATAACACAGATTAAACTTAAAAGTGTGTTTAGCATGCGTTTTTTTCCCTCTGGGGATATGGTTGTTAAATATTTACTAGCCCACCAATGCTTAAAAGTTTAAAATTTAACACTGGGAAGAATAGGATTTTTCAGAGAAAAGGAAAAACAAAAACCTAGCCACTTTCCTCTCAAATGGTTGGAAAAGGCCTTAACTCCCTTTTTTTACAGATGAGGAAACAGATGCTGAGAAAGGAAAGATACTTAAGGCAAGTGTATTCCCTATTTAGTTATCGCTAGGACTGGCTTGGTCTTAAAATAATCTTAACTCAGCTTTATCATGATCTTACACTACATAATGAAGGAGAAGAGTCCTTTCCAAGGAATCAAGGCAGCCAATTACAGGGAGAGGCATAGGTGTGGTAAGACCTGAGAAGTTGCCAGTAGTCTTCTTTGCCCTTAAATATTTCCCCTACTAGTCTAAAATGATCTTCTAGATCTTCTCAAGGTTTAAACTACAAAATTGAAAACATTGTCTCCTCTCAGAAGGCAATAGTAGATGCTAATTTCCAAAATATTCACAGTGACA
Source organism: Gracilinanus agilis (assembly GCF_016433145.1). Lineage (NCBI taxonomy): Eukaryota > Metazoa > Chordata > Mammalia > Didelphimorphia > Didelphidae > Gracilinanus > Gracilinanus agilis. The sequence goes on along the minus strand of NC_058132.1, from coordinate 268,785,223 downwards.
ATTTAACAATCAACTCACTAGTTAGAAGAAGGCTTCAGCACACTCCTGAAAGATACTTTTAGAAAATGTTGCCTTTGCATTTACAGCAGAAACAGGTTTGAAGGCTACTCTGGTCACTTGGAACCCTGACACCAGCTGATACTACTGAATACACAAGTTTTCCTACTTCCTTCTTTTAAAATGTCCTAATAATTTCTGGCTCTTTTGCCCTGCCTTCTACTTTTTAAATAAATAAAAATAAAAACAATCCAAATAATAAATGCATGTTATTGGCATTAGATAATTAGGATAATGAAATGCCCCCTTTCAGACCTCAGGTGTGGGTATGCAAAAGTTTCAAACATTGTCAGTTTGCCCAAGGGATGAGTAGAGATGTAGTGGAAGGAGTTTATGAACCTGTCTAAATTATGACATAAGCTACTATCTTGAACTACTATGTAAGATGGTATGTAGTACTGGCAGCTATTGGTACCATCTCAGGTTTACTACACACCTTCCCGCAGTTGATTGCCTTGGTTCCTCAGAAAGGACTCCTCCTTCCTTAATTCCTCCCACTAATTCAAAAATTCAAATTCAAAATTCAATTTAAAAAATTCAAAAATTCAGAAAATGAGAAGCCAACAGGCCAGTCAAGTTCACAGAGAGAATAATGTTGGAAAGGTAGTAGGAGGATCTTTTATCCTTCTCTGTGCAAAGGAGAAAATCCCTTAGAAGAACAATTTGGAGATGACTCAGTTAACAAGAGGCCTGCTATTAGCCACTAGTTAAATACTACTGTTGTATCTGTGATCTCATTGAAGTGGGTTGTTCCCTCCAATCATTCAGATCTCAAGCCTTTCATACCTGCCTGTCATATGCCCTAACCCAAATCTTGTCAATGCTATTCAGAATTTCCCCACAGAGGGTCTATTCAATCCTGGATACTTTCTTCTAGTTCTTTTTGCAATGCAAGGATACCAATAGAGCACACAAGCTGTCCATCTGTTTATCTTTGGCATGACTGTCCCAAGCTTCTTCCCTCCCTCTAGGTCATGCATGTCTGATGATAACCTTCATTCAATTTCTCTTGCACAATCTTCACGTGTCATGTGTTTCAGCCTGTTCATGCCCAAGGCATACATGATGGCAACTCATTTTGGATTATATTTTTAAAAATAAAAATTTCTGTTGTTTGACTTTCATTCCCTTGATCAGTGATGAGGAATTCTGGGTATCTGACTGATATTTTTCTTCCCTTAAAATACCTAGAATCTCCCAGACCTGAGATTCTGGTCTGAATCAACTTTCAATGTTTTTCCAACCTCAAAATACCAGTTTAAGGCCCTGTTTGCCCCAATGCCAATCTTTCCCTGACTAACTTCCTCTTTTTCAAACCTCTCTCTCCTTTAACTTGTCCCTTCACTAGGTACCTCTCTGCCATCTTCCTTTCCAACTGTCCACTTTCCAGTCTTCCTAATACAATAAATCCAAAGGAACCTTGCTTGCCCCATCCACACTAAGACTGATTTACTGTCTGACCTTCACCAAATCATTTTGACATTTCTGCAACTCAGTTTGTGATGGAAAAAGAGATCAACCTGTAAAAGAGCCTTCTGGGGCATAACGACAAAGGGAAAAATGCATACTATGTTGCATAGTGATAAATATATCACTATGATAAAAATAAATATAAAAATATAGATTTTATATCTAAATAGCATGCCATTTATGAATATGATAACATTTACAGATTATAATGACATTTATATAGACTTTTACAGTTCACAAGCCCTTTATATACTTCCATGAGTCCAACCACAGCACAAAATAAGTACCAGAAGAACTGTAAATCTTGATTTTGCAGTTAAAGAAACTAAGGTTTAGAAAGGTTATGTGATTTACCCAGGATCACAAGCAATGTTAGAGGAAGCTTGTAAACCCATATTTCTTGGATCTTTCTGATTATATATCAAGCAGTTTATCAATGATGCCATATCTAAGCCAACATATATGTTATATATACATAGAAACTATACATAAGGCCATGTTCTGAGGCATGTTGCCATAGCTGGGGATGTAAACACACTTAATCACAGAAACATAAAAGACATTTACTCATAAAACCATGATACTAACATTCTGGCACATTTGCCTTCATTTACTAAAATATTTTTTAAAATTCAAAATAATAAGTGTTTTCTATTAATCAAGGCACTATTTGGTACCTTACCCCGATTAATGCCCAGCAGGCTTTTTGTTCTGTTGTCTAAATTCCTCATTCTTTCAAAAGCAGATCAGGCTACAAACAGTGAGGCCTTTTTTTTTAAGCCAGAGACTGTTAAGAGACATTTAAATGTTGCATGAGAATTATTTACTATTTGTATAGTACCTGGCACTTCCCAGGTTATAGTTATTAATTGATGAATTGATTTATTGATTTGTGAAATAGATTATATCCATGGGAGTTCTTTAAACTCTGAAGATGGCTAGTCATTAAAAAAAAAAAAAAAAAAAAAAAAAAAAGGGTCATACCTATCATCCATGAGGAGCCTAAAAGGGCATTGACCAGAAAACGGGAACTATCTGGTGATGGATGACAAGTTTGGTGCAGTTGGAAGATCACTGTTCCTTTGCAGTCAAAAGATCTAGCTAGGTCTAGTCCCAAATTTGTCACCTACTAGTTAGTAGATAGTTAAGTCACTTATCCTTCCTAGACTTTGTCTCCTCATCTTTAAAAGGAAGAGGTTGGGCTCTTTTCTTTCTTTTTTTAAGTGCTTATCTTCCATCTTAGAATTAATGCTGTGTATTGGTTCCAAGGAAGAATAGTAAGGGCTGAGCAAAGAGGGTTAGATGACTTGCTCATGGTCATATAGCTAGAAAATGTCTGAAGTCAAATTTGAACCCAGGTCCTCCCCTCTCTAGGTCTCAATCCACTGAGCCACCTAGCTGTCCCCAGTCATCCTAGGTTGGAGTGAGTGGGAAGCAGTGGACAAGTCACTTTCATTACTGCTTAATTGCTAATAACATGGTATCAAGAAAAAACAAATTTAGTTCATTTCCCTTAGCTCAAACAGAACATTTGCCTCCTATGATTACATCAGCAGGGAGCTGAAGCTGGAGGAAAACTAATAAAATGATCCACATGAAGCTACAAATAACAACAATAAGACAACAGTTTTCCTGCAGGCTGTCCTCTGGAGAGAGAGCCACTGATTGACCCATCAGTCCAATGGGAACTAAGGACCTCTGTCCAGTTGAATAACCAGCCTGAAAGGACATCTGGGCATGAACAAGCACAAACCAAGAACTAAAAAATTGAAATTTCATGTAAAACAAGTAAACAGGAAATAATAGTCACAGAAAAAATAAATCATAGAAAATCATGATGCTCAAGACCTGAAGTAAACTAAACCATAGGGTCCATGATAGATCTCCAATCACTAAAAAGAAATCTTATCTTGAGCACTCTTCTTCCCTTCCCCAGATAAAATTAATCAATAGCAAATGTATTTTATATCTTTCTGACTGCATCAATAGTACATTCAATTTTAGAAATTCAACATAGGGAAGAAAAAAGATGTCACTAAATGATAAGGTACCATTCTTAGGTTTGACTTCTTTATCATTGCTCATGTTTTGGGTGAAATAACTGAGAATTTAAATTCAAGTAATTAAATTCGAAGCAAAGCCAAACAACCTAGTTTTCCTTCTGTCACCATTATTATCTCAGAACTATTGAAAGGAAGCTATGTAGCTGAATTGGCTAAGAAGTCATTTCTCATAGCTCCTTAACTAGTCCCAAATTCTAGCTCTATGATTTAAGTATAGATGTTCCTTAAGAAAACTGTAGGGGGATGGAAGGTAGCTAGGTCAGAGGACTGAAAGCTAGGTCTGGAGGCAGAAGGTGCTGGGTTTAAATCTAGCCTCAGATACGTCCTGTGTGAACCTGAACAAGTCACTTAACCCTCATTGCCTAGCTCTTACTGCTTTTCTGCCTTAGAATCAATATTGATTCTAAGATGGAAGGTAAAGGTTTAAAAAAAAAATACTCTAGGTCCTTTGTCCTAGGTCAACGTTGGTGAAGGTTTTCAAGTTTGTATGCCCAGACTGCAATTTCAAGCTGCCTGTGAGCCCCCAGCATTACCTCAAAGAGTGAAGGGAGGAAGTGCTCGCTTTGGCTGGCTGAACAGAAGGATGGGGCATGCAAAAAATGTCCTCGGGCCCTGGGAAAAGGGGGAACAGAACAGCTCCCCCAAGTGCCGGCTCTGCACATGAGCTAATACTTCACCAATGCTGTCCTAGGTCCTCTTCACTTCTCTCTCTTTTCTCTCTTCCTTATTAAAATCATAGTTTCGGTTTTTAGTTCTATGCAGAATCTGCCTCTCCTAGGGTAGTTAGGTGACATGGTGAGGAGAGTGATTATCTCAGAGAAAGGAAGACATCTTCCTAAGTTCAAATCTAGCCTTGGACCCTTACTAGCTATGTGACCCTAGGCAAGTCAATTAAGCCTGTGGGCTTCAGTTTCTTCATCTGTAAAATGAGCTGAAAAGGGAAGTGGCAAACTCCTCCGGTATCTTTGCCAAGAAAACCCCAAATGGGGTCACAAAGGGTCAGACATGATTGAAATGACTGAACAACAGCCTGTCTTGACTGCTTTGAGAAGTACTATGTTCACTCGTAGGTCTATATCCTAATAAGATCAAAGATGGGGAAAAGAACCTAGTTATACAAAAATATTTATAGTAGCTCTTTTTGTAGTGGGAAAGAACTGGAAATTGAAGGGATATCCATCAACTGGAGAATGGCTGAACAAGTGGATATAATCTATCATATTATTTGCCTTCTTGGGAGTGGGGAGGAGTGGGATGGAAGGAAGGAACAAAGATGACAGAATATGATCATTAAAATGGTGTCGATGTGTTAAAAAAAAATACTAGTTCCATTTCACTAGCAGTCTTCAAGAAATGGTTGGAGGACCATTTGTCAGTGAGAGTCCTCTTCAGACATAGAATAGGATTAGATGGCATTGAAGGCCCCTTCTGATTTAATAAATCAAAAGACCAGAGTTATATTCCTAACTCTGCTAAAGGAACTATGATTTTGGGGATATGACACTCTTCAGATTTTGGGGCCTCTTTCCAGACTTGCAAATGAAGAGGTTTGACTAGATCAGGAGTTCTTAGCCTGTGGTTTACAAATCCCAATACGTCTGGAACAGATTTCAAGATTTCTGCAAACTTGGATGAGAGTTTATATGTGTGTATGGGTACGTGTTTGTATGTGTGTGTGTATTCTCATCTAAGATGTCTCTATCTATATCTCCTTATAAATTTAGAGAGAGATAGCTTTATTTTTATTTTTTGTCTTTGTAGTCCTGTGTACACACACACACACACACACACACACACACACACACACACACACACACACACACACACACATCTTTGTATTTTAAAAACATTATTCTGAAACAGCATCTACTAGCTTCACCAAACTGGCAAAGCTATCCATGCCACAAATAAGTTTAAGAATCCCTGGATTATGTGATCCTTAAGGTCCTTTCTACTACCAAAATATTAGGATTCTGTTAAAACTTGGGTTGTCATTGGTCTTCACAGCGGAAAGACATGTCTACATATACTAGTTATGGAGCCCCATGAGACACTTCTTATTCACTTACTTCTCATTGCAGTCCTCTTAGTCATTATCTTCTCCTTCTGGACAGTTCCAAAATTCCCAGGCAGCACCTTTCTTGTCCCCTTTAGGAGATATGGAGATTGTTTGACATCATCAAACAATAAAACCTACTGCATACAAGTAGCCAGAAAAATTTAATGTTATTCTAGGTAATTGCCCTACTTCATTCTAACAGTTTCTGAAATTAGAGAAGATTTTGTTTGTTTGCTTGTTTTAAGAGTCATACAGGCCAGGCCAATTAGGAATAAAGTAAACCATCTTTATTATACCATATTTTTTAAACTCACACAAAAAGATGCGTGGAACTAAACTGCCAGAGGCAGGGGCATGGGAGTAACAGCTGCATGAATAAAAGCATTCGAAACAAAGGATACATCTGAGTCTCAGCAGCTAGAGGGCAGTGGATAGACTAGGTATCAGTTATTGTAGAGGACACTTCTGGACCTAGGGATGAAGGCAAAAGAATACCGCAGGAGAAAAAAATGGAGATTAGCAATGGTCCTGTGGAGATGCTGCCCTTGGGCTTAAAACATCAAATGATGCCAACTTTTTCATTACATGAGATACATGATTCCTTTGTCTTTGCTATTCTAGGTCAGACTAATGTAGTAGGTACAGATTCTATAGGAGCATCTGATCCATTTCCAATTTCTGATATCACTGGTGGGAAAATGCCAAGAAATCTCTGTTATAGAGAAATGCTACATGATGTCTCCAGCAAAGGGCAGAGCATAGACCTGAGGCAGGAGAAGATGTGTCTAGACCAGTGATGGGCAAACTTTTTAAAGAGGGGGCCAAAGGAAAGGAAATGCTCATCTGTCAACCTGTTTCTAAGGCAACTCTTTCGAAGTTTCATTGTATTGTATCCTACTCATTGTATTCGTCAGATAAGGAATAATGTCACACTGGATAGAACAGTGATTCCCAAAGTGGATGCCACCGCCCCCTGGTGGGTGCTGCAGAGATCCAGGGGGCCAGTGATGGCCACAGGTGCATTTATCTTTCCCATTAGTTGCTATTAAAATTAAAAAAATAATAATAATTTTCGGGGGTGCTAAGTAATATTTTTTCTGGAAAGGGGGCGGTAGGCCAAAAAAGTTTGGGAACCACTGGAATAGAACATTTTAGGGGGCCGCATCTGGCCGGGGGGTTGTAGTTTGCCCATCACTGGTCTAGACCAAAGTCAAGCAGCCACAGTGAGCCTTAACAGTCTCACAGAGGACCCCAAATCACAGAGCCAATTTTGGGGGGACAATCCAAGCAATGGTCAGAATTAGAAATCTAATGTCTTGGATACTTCATTTTAGGAAGGATATCTGCCATGTTGGAAAGTGTCCAGAGAAGGGCAACTAGGCTGATGAAGATCCTGGATGACATGTCATATAAACATTAATTTAAGGAACTGTGGATAGTTAGCCTCAAGAAGAGAACATAAGTTGTGTGTGGTGAGTGGGGGGTGATTAGAAAAGAGAGAGATGTTAACTGACTTCAAGTATATGATAGGCTTTGATGTTGCAGAGAGATTAGACTTGTTCTCCTCAACCTCAAAGGGCAGAGCACTGAGTAATGGTCAAGGAGCAAAGTTAAAGGGAGGTATTTTTGGCTAACGGTAAGGAAAACTTTCTGAAGCTATAAAAAAAAAAAAAATGCTGAACAGGCTTCCTTAAAGGAGGTAGTGTAAAGATTTACAGAGGAAGGTAAAGTGATGACCTTCCTATAGGTTATGTTGGGCTATGTGGTAAAAGGGACTCTTGGTCTGCTATAGATTGGACTATAAGATACCCTGATTGATAGTCTCTTCCAATTCTAAATTCTGAGATCCTGGTCAGAAATGCTAGTATTTTCCTCACACAGATCCCAAGTTTATAGGGAGCTTAAAGGCAATTTCCATATTATAGTACTTTTCATCGCTCACATACATAAAAAATGCTTCATATTATACAAAAGAACAGAAGAGAGCATTTTATTGTTTGACTTGAAAACATTTTATTTAATTTATACAAATAACTACTAAATACAAAAAGTAGATTAAAACAAAATAGTTATTTTTTTTCTGGCAGAGTTTAAATGCACATAATGTATAATTCAGAAGAAAATGCATTTCCCCCCCACAGCATTCAGGACTAAAGTTCTACTGAAATCTTTAATTGTTTCTAAATCAGTAAGATATTCGGTGGTGTCTCGTGGGTAATGGCTAAATACGTTCTGCGTACGAACTGAAAAAAAAATATATTACAGACTACACACATACAAATGTGAAGCACTTAAAATGTGACTCTTAACTGATAATACAGAAAATGTCCATTTCAGATAATAGTGTTAAAAATATTTGTGTAATAAAATCATGAGACCACATAAAAATAAGCTTTAACATGCACTAGTCAGTTTTGTGAAAACTGCTAAGTGCACTAGTAATAAATAATTTGCCAAGTCGTTTATAAACAATTCCTAATGTTCGGCATTATTGTAAACATCAGCACGTGTAAAATGCAGCGAAGTCTGACAGTTACATTTCATTTTGCCAAATTGAATTCCTATTATTCAGACGGATCAGTGGAGTACAGAGCCAATTTTTTTTTTTTTGGCAAGTTGGGTTTTAAAATTAATAGTAACAGTGCAAGTAAGGAATGCAAAGAATTCCTAGTGCAATAAAAGAGAGAAGCACAGGCAATATTGCTGATTAAAAATTTACCACATCCTCGCGTTCCCCGTGGGGAGTGTCTAGGAGCCCTGTGAGAAAAGCTCCGAGCCATCATCATAATGCCCAGATCTTTGTCTTCGGATTTCTCTGTGTTCCTTCAGGTCACATATTTTGCAACAGTACATCCAGCATCAAGTCTCTGAAGTCTGAACAGTTTGTGAAATGCCCATTTTTAGAGTCATTGAGCGAGGTTCAGGTGGTTTTAATGTCCCCCAAAGAGATGGCTAGATAAGATGTCTGTCTTGACTAAGAAGCCACTTCTTGGGGGGCGGAAGGGGTCAGTTCTGACAAACCGTCAGGTCAGCATATTTCCAGACTGGACAATGACAACAACAACAACAAAAAAATCTTCCATCTTGACAGCACCACGAAAACGTCAACAGTCAGCTTTCAATTTATCTAAGGAATTATCAATTTTGGTCAAAGTCTTTTTGATACGCAGTGCTGTTAGCCTTGCGGATGAATTCTGATACCAACACTCTTTCATAAGCTTAGCCAAAGAGGTTAACGTCTAAGGGAAGAAAAAACACAAACACCAAGTCACAAACTCCTCTCTAGTCCCTTGTTAGCTCAGAGGATAGAACATGTAGCTGCAGGTTTTGCAGCACTTAGGGGTCTGACGTAAAGTCAAGGTGATGCTATTGCTGTATTCCTTAAATACATAAACAAACTTCTTGTGAACTGATAGAGCAGCCAGGCTCATATTGCACGTACTTTGTCCTTTGGCCTCTCAACAGCAGAGGCTGAGTTTATCTTGTAAACCACGTAGCAAGGGCCAGGCTTTTCGTGGTTGTATGTGACCTATTAGCAAGACTAACAGAGGGAAAATCCTGAAAGCCAATAGCAAACAGGACCATTTCTCAATTTATTAGTTCTACTGCGAACACACCATATAACCTTTAAAGTTTAGGCTCACAGGCTAAGAATTATCGGGGATCAGCACTAGAACAAATCTTTAGAGATGATCTAGGTCAATCCCCTCATTTTATAGATGAGAAATTGACAGCTTGCCCTGGGCCAGAATAAACTGGTAAACAGTTCAGTGGTCCACCAAATCACCCTATCCACTGTGTGGACAGTTATATATTTTTTGACTTATCACCATAATGGTAAGCACTTATGAATTGTGCTTTTAGTTTTGCAAAGTGCTTTATATGCATTACATCAATGGATCCTCTTGGCAACTCTGTGAGGTAGGTGCTCTTATTATTCCCATTTTATTGTTATGACTTGCCTAGTGTCACAGTTAAATGTATCCTAGTGAGGATTTGAACTCACGTCATTCTTGACTCCAAGTCCAATACAATATCTATCCTACCACCTGTTTGCCTACTATCATTGCTCATTATACAAAAACAGAAACAAAAAGTCAACAACCCCCCCTCCCCCAAACAAAACAAATATCTAGTATGGACTCATTCTTCATATGAACAGATCACTTTCTGCTTGCCCAAGACCCTGTTCAGATAATACAAATGTAGAAACATTAGGAAAGTAAAAATAGGATCCCTTTGATACTGTGGGCTTAGACTTGATGAGTGTCCAACCAATTACTGGGATTATCTTCAAAACTGAGAACAAAATAAGTAAGAAACCCAAGTAAGAAACCCCTCATACTTACAGGGTCTGAGAACCATCTGTTGGGAATGTTTGGCCTCTGCTGATCCACACAGACCACCTTTCTCATATCTTCAAAACTTGGATCATTAGGAACTACATCATAGAAGGGTGGCTTATAATCTTCTACAATACCTAAACACGAACAAGAATTAGATGAACTTTCCAAAGGAGGTAACAAGTTCATAGATATAATTAGTTGAGTTCCTGAGGAGGGTTGTCAGCTGCTTCTGGAAGTTAATAATAGCTCATGATTTTATCGATCACTTTATAAGGTTTGCAGAGATAAGCCAGGAGAAAGTGATGAACTTGTGAATTCCTTAAGTTTGATTCTGAGGAAAGCTAGCAGGCCCTTTCACTGGTGTGGCAATTCTGCAAAAAGCACTAGAGAAAAACCAACTGTTGTCACTCATTTCTATTGCTACTTTCCACTTTAATTACTTCTTATTGTTCAGTCGATTTCCAGTCATGTCTGATTCTTCCTGATCCCATTTGGGGTTTGCTTGACAAAGAACCTGGGGTAATTTGCCATTTCCTTCTCCACCTGGTTTTACAGAGGAGGAAACTGAGGTAAATAGGGTTAAATGACTTGCCTAGGGCCACACATTAAATGTCTAAGGCCAGAATTTGAATTCAGAAAGATGAGCCTTCCTGACTCTAGGCTGGATACTCTAATCACTATGCCACCTAGCTGCCCACTTAATTACCACCATAATGCTAAAAGTAATCCAGAAGAGCACTCATAAAATAGCCATGACCCATCAGGCAAAGGAGGAACACATGACAAGTTTGGGCTATTCAAAAAGTCACCAGACCATAGGAGGAGCAGAAAAGGAAGGTTCGGGCAATCTCACTCACTTGACTGATGAGGAAGCAGAGGGGCCCAGAACTAAGTGACCTCAATCTTGACCACACAGAGGTAGTGACAAGATGTAGGATCTGAACCCAGGTCCTCTGACCCCCCAAAATCTAGTGTTCAATCTACCATGCCAGCACTAAGCCCAGATATTTGTCCAGATTACCTTAGATTTCTAAAGCATTTCATTTTTAGAATGAAATGCTGAAGTAAAGGAAAAAGTAAGAAGTCTGTTTAGAGAAGAGGTTGATATCAGTCTGACAATTGGCAGAGCCAAAGCAAACTATGCCCACAATTACCTCTGAAAACTAATAAAAAGAGCAAAGGGGAGAGAACAGGAAATGACAATATCCAAACAAAATCTGTAAAAGACAACTCTATTTGCCCATGGTTCTGATATCAGCTCTGTTTCTGGTACATAACAGAACCACAATATTAGCTCTTTGGATTGTTGTTTTGTCAAAGGAAGAAATGAAGAGAGCTGAGTGAGAATGTAGGACTGATTTCTTCTTTAATCTAGGACTCAAAGATGGCTTTGAAAACAAGTTTCAGATTTCAAAACAAAATTTATGAAACAGTTGCCTTTCTTACAGACAACTCTGGTCCAGGAAGAGTAAGCAAACCTAGTTCCCAGTATATTCGGGTTTCTAAATCTAAGGCTGAGTTTAAACAGCAGCACAAATGGATTCCATTCCCATTCTCCTTTCTACCTCCTCAGAACAATGTCTCATTCTCCACATACTTCAACAATCCATGCTTTTGTTGGTGGGGAGTGTTTGGAGGAGGAGGAAGAGTAATAACAGTTGTTGTAGTAGTAAGCTTAAATAAGATTTAATACTTTATTTAATGATTACTAAGATGTAATAGCTTAAAAATGAATCAAGACCTTTTATGCTTACCTCACGTGATTGTTGTGAAATTAAAATGGGATAATATCCATAGTGATATTGAAATTTACATTACTTAATACTACTATGATTACAATTATGATGACTAGTACTACAACTAGTACTTTATTACTACTATTATTACTGTTGCCAATCCAAGTTTCTATTACTAACTGATGATGACAACTCCTAGTAGTACTAATATTATTACTACTAGTACCATCCCAAGTTTCTGTTATTCCTCTTCCTCCTTCTCTTCCTTTTACTACAACTACCATAATTAAAATAATAGTATTAATACGATTACAACTACTACTACATCCCCAGGTCAAGTTATTTATTACTACTATAACTACTACTTCTATTAGTACCATTACTATGATGATGACTACAACTTACTACTAGAATTATTAGTACTACTACCACCACAACTACCACTACTACTACCACCACCATCTATCTAACAACTTTCCCACAAAGTCTTACCTTATAATAAGCTACTTAAAGGTTAAAGTAAGCACTAATAAAGATTATCCTTCTTTCCCTTCCAGATTCCATCCCTCTCATTTTCTTTCTTGGCTTCCATCTGTAATGCCTCACCATCTCTCAAGAAAGCAAATGACCTTTAGGGCGACTTGGTACCTCAGAGGATGGTGTCAGATCCAGAGACAGAGAGGTAGTCCTGGGTTCACCAATTTGGCCTTAAGACACTTCCTCATTGTAGGCAAGTCACTTAACCCTAATTGCCTAGCCCTTACTGCTCTTCTGGTTTGGAACTGATGTTTATATCAATTCTAAGGCAGAAAGTAAGGGTTTTAGGGGGAAAAAAAAAAAAAAAGAAACCAAGTAGCCTTTAAGAGTTGCTATGACTAACTGAAAAATAATAAAAAGAAAACATAGCAAGCTATACTAGTAACTATATTATATTAAATTTTATTGTTCAATGACTTTTTAGTCCTGCCTGACTCTTTGTGATCCTCTTTGGGGTTTTCTCAGCAAAGATACTTAAATGGTTTGCCATTTACTTCTCTAACTCATTTTATAGATGAGGAAACAGAGGCAAACGGAACTAAGTGGGTTGCCCAGAGTCACATAACTAGTAAGTGTCTAAAGCCAGATTTCAACTGAGAAAGATGAGTTTTCCTATTTCTAGGCCTGGTACTCTAATCCACTGTGCCACTTAGCTATCTGTTATATTAAATCAACAAACACTTATTATCATGTATTGTGATAAGTGTTAAGGTTATAAAAAGAAAGTCAAGAAGCCCCCAAGAAGCTCCTGTTCTGATGGGGAAGACAACACAGCTATGTACATAACAAGATATATAAACAGTGGGAAGTTGATGGAGGGAAGGGGTGGGAGTAAACAATGCACCCCCAAGGGAAGCTTGTGCAGTCAAGTGGCATACTGAGCTATTTTTTCACAGAATGCCCATCCTGGTGAGGAGCCTTGTTTCACTTGGCTAGATAGGTCCTCAAATAGATATGGCCAGGATTCCACTCAAAGGCTGCTAGCTTAGGACCCTGTGATAGAATCAGTGTTCTGCTGGTTGGAGTCATCTTCACACTCTAATCAGGAATGAGTAGTACTTTAGTGGAGGCACAGGAAGGTGGGTGGGGGCCAGTTCCAAAGCTGTGCTTATTCCTCCAAACAACTTGAAAAATCTTCACATCTGTTTTGCACTTGTCAAATAGACAAGTATTTGATGGTGATAACCATTACCATAAATTTCACTTGAATTTATATATTATTATTCTTCTACAGCACCTGCCCACACACAATAAAAAATGAAAAAAGGAAAATGGGGCACGGTAAACTCTATCACCTTTAAAAAGATGGAAACAATAGTGTTAGATTCCATGCCAATTTTACAGATGAGGAAACTGAGGCTGAGAGGTTAACTGACTTGAGTTGCGTTGTAAAACTAATGAAAATATCTGAGGCACTGAGGCAGGGTTTGAGCTCAGATCTTCTTGACTCCAAAGTCAATACTATCTATCCACTCTCTCTCTCTCTCTCTCTCTCTCTCTCTCTCTCTCTCTATATATATATATATATATATATATATATATATATATATATATGCACATAAATATATATATATATGTATGTGTGTGTATTATGTATAATATATGTATTCCAAGAAATAAGCCTGGTGGTAAGGGCCAGGCAATGGAGATTAAGTGACTTGCCCAGGGTCACACAATTACGAACTATCAACCAGATTTGAAGCCAGGACCTCTGGTCTCTAAGTTTGGCTCTTCATCCATTTAGCCCCCTAGCTGCCACCTCACCAAATATACTTAAAGGTAAAAAAACCCCAGAGGGCATAGGGGTTCTGGTGGCTTCTGTTCTCTCATTGTCTTCAAATCAATAGCTCTCTGATCTGCCAGGCCCAATCAATAAGCCCATTTGTAAACTCTGATACTCTGATTAAAAGCTTTTCCTAGCAAATTATTCACAGATTATAATGGGAACATACAAGCTACGTTTTAGCTAAAATTGTCAGCCTATCTAATATGATATCCCTGCCTTTATCAATTTCTGAAGTGCTTGGATAATTTCTACAAACTGAAGCTGTAATTAAAGAACAATAGAGAGAGAAACCAATTAAGTAAAAATAAGACAGTCCTCAAGGGCTACTAGTTAAGCTAATAGTTAAGTGTTCTCTGAAGCCCAGGTCAAAATCATAATTGAACAATCTGAAAGACCAAATGGATTTTTGTGGTTACCTGGTTGCTTGCTCCCTTTCTTTCCATGTCTAGGGCAAAAAGATCAGTGTCATGGTACCTCTTAGAAAACTGGTCTGAGAACTAGGTATCCTGGGAATTCACCTTGTTTACTTTGACATGGGGATTCTGTGACTGCTTAGTCTAATAAAAGATGTCAAATGCACCAAATGATGCAGTTGGATTTTAGAAATTGGATTTGGTAACATCTAGAAACAAGTCTATGATGTACACTATCTGAGTTTAAATTCAGAAACCCTGTTGGTTGAATGGATAATCTCATACCCTCATATTAGATACCTTACATACAGGGCTACAGTGTCAAATAATACAGGCTTAGAATTTATAATAGTTCTTTAAGAGTTGCTAAGTGCTTTGCATAATATTCATAAATAAGATAGCTAACATGGTATTCATAAATAAGATAGCTAACATGGAAGAACTACAGAAATACAATCAGTCTCCTTTCAAGTTCTCACACTTTGTTCACTACAAAATTCTTTCATGAAGTCAAATTTACAAATAAACTTGCAAATAAGTGCACTGCCCTGATAGTTATTATGAATCCCCTCTTCTGTTATTGGTCAATTATTGATTATTTCAGTTTGCACCTCTGGCATGAAAACAAAAACAGGGCAAAACATTAGCAGTTGGCAAGATAAATAAGCTGGTGCTCAGTTCCACTGATTCTGATTCTTCTATAACAAGAAATAAAAGGCAGAAACCAAGGGCCTAATCTAAGCTACAGATCATATTTATGACGTTCCCTTTCTGATGACATATAGCATCTCTTTCTATCCTAGTTTCTCATGGCCGCTGCCTGACCTCCAGGGCTGATGAGTCAAATAAGAGTGAAAGCACTATAAAAATTGCAATACACTAAGCTTTGTTAATCTTTAAGTTACATGAATGAAGGAAGTAACAAAGATTTCATAACCAAGGTACATTTCAAGCTCATTTAGTTCAATTCTTTCATTTTAGATGTTTGAGCATGGACCCCAAGGAAATGGAGCAATGTATCCAACTAATATTTAATGAGTGAAGAAGTTGGCTTATTCCACAGAATGTTGGTTTATAACAGCAAGACAGGGATGATATAATTGAGACTCAAGAAAGTTATGGACTCCTTTTTGGCAGGGAAATACCGTCAAGGTGACCCTAGTAATCTCCTGAAGTGGCATGGACACATACCTAGACTGAGGGACAGAATCTGGACCTTTTCCTTATCTTGTGAGAGCAACAGAACCTAGATAGCTTTTAAGAACTCCTCTCTAATTTTCCATTACTGATTTGGATATAAATGTCCTGGAAATAAGATGGCAAAGAAACCAAGGACATGAATTATTTAAAAATCTTTTTATTTGAGCTTGTGGTTAAATAAAGGCTTCTTGCATGACCAAGACCTTAATGTACCTTCCAGGCAGTATACCCAGCTCATACCAATGATTCTATTATATTTATCTACAGCAGCTGGTACATTAAATACTAAGAGCTCCAGATGTCAGGAGCCTTCTGAGAAGGCTTTCAATATCTGACTACAATATCTGAAATCAAAAAAGCTCATCAAAAGCTTGGCTTTTGGTTTGGGCTGAAATTAAGTTCTATTTCTTTGTCCCAGTTGAGTCAGATTGGGTAACCATTTTCATCACAAGAAATTATTTTATTTGTGTTTCTATCTCTGTTTTGTCATTACATTGAAGTGTGGGGAGCACAGATAGAAACTATTGCTGATATTTTTTTAAAGGTTTTTGTAATAAGGAACTCCAAGCAAAGTAAGGCCCAAAATACTCCTGGGAGTTTTAGAAGTCACATCCAGCAACAGTTTTAAAATCAAATACACACAGTCACTCTCGATTTTTCAGGGACTGAATAATCAACCGGTGAAGTTATTGGTCTATTTTTCTTCATTGTCCTTCTTGGTTTTTCATCTTGGCTCTATTTCAGTCTGAGGTCATCAAAATCTCCCCCAAAGAGGGAAGAAAGTGAACTACAAATAATTCTCTATGCTTTGGCATGAAGGCTAGAAGGTAGGGGCAGGACTGTTGTTTGAAATGCCATGTAGATTCCAATTACCCACATTGCCTCTATTGCTTGGACCCCTTCTATCACATCCCATTTACCAACCCAAAGAAATCTCCATCTCAACAAATAGATACAGCAGAGATACTAGGAACATGGAATGTTTCTAGAATGAAGGACAGAGATGTAGTTTGAAGAAAAAGAGTAACTATTATATTTAAAAGGGTTGGACTATTGATAGAAGGCCTTTAAATTTTAAAATCCAGGGTAAGAAAATAAAAAATTCTAGGGGGAAAAAGTCTATAAATTCAATTGGATGCTAGAAAAGCAACTAAGACATGTTTACTGGGATATTCTGGTATTTTTCACATTTCAGAATCTTAAGAGGAAGGATAAAGAAAAATAACATTTTAAAAAAATGAGTAAATGTCCCATTCTTCACAAAATAACACCAGTGACAATCAGCTATTTATAATTGGCTGATTTTTGTTTGCCTCCATGATTTTTATAAATTGTGAATGCATTCATCTTGGCAGTAGATTTTCTTAAAAATAGAATTATCTTGGGAAACAAAGGTAAAGATAATTATGCAACTATTAAAATGTATTGGACCTAATTATCCTGAAATCTTAATGTAGTTGTGAAGTAGGAAGAAGGTAAGGTACAACAAAATAATAAAGTATGTTTACTCATTCTGCCTCTATGAAGCCAATGGATATTACAGTAATGCCTTCACTAAAACAGATGGTGAGAGAAATGATTCATACCATGCCTCTGTTGAGAGCCACTGGCTTAATGGTGACACTGGTGAGATAGGATTCAAAGAATCACATGCTATGAAATTACCCTGGATATAATTAGCCAACAGGAGGCATTCTCTTCCGCTACCTGCCAGGCAAAGCACACAGTATTGCTCATCATTAATATTAGAATGTGAGCTCTTTCATCAGAATTCGAGCTCCTTTTTTGTTTCTACCCCACCATATAACATAAGTGTCTGGCACATAATGAGCATTTAATCAATATTTATTCATTGTGGAACAGCTGGAAGGCTCAATGGATGGAGAGCCAGGCCTAGAGGGAGGTCCTGGGTTCAAATTTGAGCTCAGTCATTTCCTAGGTATGTGATCCAAGACAAGTCACTTAATCCCAACTGCTTAGCCCTTTCCATTCTTCTGCTCAGAACTGATGTCTGGTATTCAGTCTAAGATAGAAGGTAAGAGTTTTTTGTTTTGTTTTTTTAAAGTTTAACTGACTGACAATAATACAAGCAACGGAACTTTAAACTAGTCACTTAATACCCTGATCCTCAGCTTCCTCACCTACAAAATGGGGATAATAGTAGCATTACCTAGTTTTTTGTTTGTTTGTTTGTTTGTAAAGATCAAATGTGAAAAGTGCTATACAAGCAAAATTGGCTCCCTATTACCTCCAGGATCAAATTTTAAAATCTAGTTTGGCTTTGAAAGACCTATATAATCTGGCCCCTTCCTACCTTTTTATTCTTCTCACACTTTACTCTTCTCTCAGTACTCTGTAAGGCAGTGACACTGGCCTGCTGACTGTTCCTCAAACACAACACTCTATGTCCTGACTGATCATTGTCATTGGTTATCTCCCACGTCTGGAAGGTTCTCCCTTCTTTTCTCTACCTTATGGCTTCTCTGGCTTCCTTTCAGTCCCAGTGAAAATCCTGCCTTCTAAAGATTTTTAGAACTTTCTTTCTGAGATTCCCTCCCAATTTATCCTCTGTGTGTTTTGTTTGTCATAGTTGTTTGCATGATGTCTCTTCCAGTAAGCTGTAAGCCCCTTGAGAGCTAGGACTAGGTATGATGGGTTTTGTTTCTCTTTGTATTCCAGCACTTAGCACAGTGTCCAATTCATAGTTGATACTTAATAAATGATAGATGACTGACTATATGACTATGACATTATTATATTTCCCTAGGACAGGTTTTAGAATGTCACTCATGGCTATATAAAGCACACAATTCATAATCTCAATCAATTATGTCTCCCAGTTTGTATTAAGGTTATGGTGACTTTCAACCTAATTCCTATAGCTGAATGTTTACCCCCAAATATAAATAATTGAATGAACCAAAATAGCTACTCTAAATACCTTAAATGGAATGTTCCTGGCATAATTCTTTCCTTCAATTGGGTTGTGTTTTGTTTTTTTTTTAAATGAGACATGATTGAGCTAAACCAGCCTAACATATTGGATAGTAACTTGCTAAAGAGGAAATAAAGAGTTGTCATGGTTTCCATAACTCAACTCATTGTGCTGGGGAATGGGAAGGACAAGCGGTTCTCAGCAAAATCAAAGGTTAATTAGAAATGGTTTTTCACAAGCCCCTGTGCCAAAGCCAACCCTCTGTAAAATGGGGAGAATAAAAAACCTTCAATACTTACCTCAAATGGTTGACATAAAGTACCTTGCAAACTTTAAAGTACTATGTGTCTGCAAATAAATAGCCTAATTCCAATTCTAGACAAATGCTCTTCCTGGATTAATGCCCCATCTTCTCGGTAAATTTCTCAGCGGAACCTCAGACCAGTGGCTGGCTCATTTTGCAATTGAGGAAATTGAGGCAGACAAGGGATGAATAGTTTGCCCAGGTTTACACAGTGTCTGAGGCCAGATTTGAATTCTGCTTTTCCTGTCTCCAGGGCTGGCACACTATCTGCTGTGCCACCCAGCTACTTCACCTAGCTTGCTTGCTTTTCCCTTTTATTCCCAACACTTAGTTCAGTGTCTAGCACTACGAAGTAATAAATACTCTCTTTATCGTCTCTTATCTCTCTATCTGTTGTGTGCCTGTCCTCACAAGAGGAACAGGTTGGCAAGGCAGATTTTTCCAGGGAAATCAAATTTATTTTTAAAAACCATTAATCAATGAGAACTAATTAAATATTTTCTATGTACTCCAACATAGTAGGCAATGAGGATACGAATACAGTTTCTGAGGTAATACTTGCCCCACTCCCACATTTATAAACTGAACATCAGTCAAGAAATAAAAACATTTGAAATATCTTAGCTTTACAATGATCAAAGAAGAGATAATATAATAAGCCAGACAAATAGTGATAGAAGTGAATTCTGCTCTCAGATCAGGGAACTCGATACAGGTCTCAGGAAATATTCTAGAAGTGATAGTAAAATGGCCCGATCTTGAATAGATCATCACTATGAAATAAGCATGGGTTTCCAAATTAGTCCACTAACTTCCCTTTCTTTTTGATGGAGTTGCGAGTCTGCTAGAAGAGTGTAGAGATATAGACCATACCAAAGCATCCACAAGTCACTTATAAATGTTATAATGTCTTCAGCAAAGTCATAGTTAAATATAGCTGGGTATGGCTTACCCACCCCCCATCTTTTCTATAGGGGTTTTAAAAGTTAGAATATCCCCCTTTGATATGGTTTTGAGTTTCCTCACTAACCCTGAACAACATTCCTAGAAATGCTATGATTTGTTCAGGTTCCCTGTAGGAGTATGGTATGAGTTAAGTGGCTGATGGATATATGGAATATATGGCCAATAATTATTAACCGAGATAAATATAGAATCATTTACACTGGCTCACAAAATCAAATGTATAATGTCCTTTGGGAGGGAAATGTGAATAAACAATAATTTACATGAAGTGTACTTAGAGAGTTTAGTTGATTGAAAGTTCCATACAAATTAGCATGAAGTGGAAACCAATAGACTAAGTTCCATAAATAGATATTCAGAAGAAAGGGCATGATAACTCAAATTATTACTGCATTGGTCAGAGAACAATCCCTGAAATCCTTCTGGATATCACATATTACTAGTGAGGAAGATTATGGACTGTACCTAGGATTCCACTGGTATAGGGCTCTCAGATGAAGAAACTTTCTCTAGCAATAAGGAAAAAATACCTCTTATACAGTTTGAGAATCTTCAGATGTTCCCAGTTGCTTACACTTTGTTGTCTTAGCATTAAAGGCCAACCCCATCATTTTGCAGCTGAGGAAACTTAAAATCTAGAAAAGTAAAGTGATTTCCTCAGGGTCCCACAGGATCAATGACCCTGCCTCTAGAGTACCCAACAACAATATGTCTACACTACTATCATTATTCCCTATCACTAACATGTCTGTCTCCAACAAGATGAACAGCTTTATTGGGAAGACTTTTCCTTTCAAAAAAAAAATTCCATATTCCCAGCAAACTGGACTTTCCCTTTCAACTGGAGTCCTTCTCCTGTCTCCATCTCTGTGGCCCAACATCATATTCATCCTTCAAAGTGAGCTCAAATGTTTCCTACATGAAACCTCCCCTGACATCCCATGCAAGTGATTTCTCATGGCTCTAATCACATTATGATGGTACATGTGCCTAGAAATGTTTCATCTTTCCCTATTGGACTACATGACCACAAGAACTAATACTGTTTATCCTTATAGGTGCTTAATAATTGTTGGCTGAAGGCTCCTTTTTCTCTGAAGTCTTCCCTGATCTGCCCTGTTGGTAACAACCTTCCCCTTTCAAGATCTCACCTACTATACATCATGTTGCAACTCTCTAATACACTTTTTGTGTATCAGAGTTCAATTGAGGTTTAGACATATGTCTTATTCCTAGCATAGACTGTAAACATTTAAAAGAGAGAAACTATGTATGTTTTATCTGAACTCTGTTCAATACAGAGTACAGAATAAATGTTTCCTGAATCACTGGAAATTCTACTGAAGGAAGCCGATAGCTAAAGACTAAACATTAGTCTCTTTTCTCCTGCAGTTCAAGGAAACCTAAAGTGATTTAATCAGCCTCATATTATTGGGGAAAAGCAAGGAAGGCATTGAACAAGATCAGCAAGCAGGAAGGAGCTATGTTCTGTGTCCATTTAAGTACTGCCTGAAGGACTGGCCTTGGTTAAGATTCTAAGGCCAAGGAAAGAATTCAAGACCTCTGTGCCAACCCCCCAAAAAATCTTCCTTTCTACTCCCACACCAGGTTGCTTGATTCTTGAAATACATTTCATACAAAACGAAACTTCTTTTGACTGTTTTTGCATTTACATCACCAGGGATTTTGAATGTGCTTAAAATGTTTTTTTTTGGAATTTAAAGAAATGCCTTTTGTTTCACTCCACAATTGGAGAGAAACAACTTAAAATATAATTTTTTAGATGAGACAGCTCTTTAGTTTCAGCCAATGAATAATAACTAATTGATTAATGTCAACTACAAGATGGCAAAGGATCTTTGCAGCAAACAATGGGGAAAATATCCATTTCTAGTTGTCTTAATACAAAGCAGGCTGTTGTTCCAGGTGCCCTCTATGATGCTTAGTTGGTGGAAAACAATAGGAAGAAACAGAATGGGGGGAGGGGGGAGAGGGAGAGAGGGGAGGGCTTGGGGACATGTTTGCATGAGAAAATTCCTCTCTTTTTATGTTTGTAGATGACATGGAAAGAGTCACTTAATTATATACTAGAAGAATCAAAACAAGAATCCTGCCTTAAAAAGCCTTTGATCTCTCTACGTTGGATTTGACTCAGCTTAAGTAAGAATAACTTGCTGAAAGTGGTCTCACAATCTGCTAATACTTTTCCACACTTGGAGAAAAAAAACCCCAAAACCTTTTCTATCTCATCCACTGCTTCTTCGGAAACATTCTAAGTACAAAAGCTAAAAACTGGAAGGCACAGTTAAAAATTTTCAAGAACTAAATGGAATTAACAAATGTTGACCAGAGTGCATTATTTTCTTTATGGGAAAATCATGAATAGATAAGACCCAAATTATACAAAGGGGAAATAGGTAGACATTAACTTTTATATTTGGCTCAGAAACTCAAAAAATGTCTTTAAAACTGAAAGAGATAAACCAACAAGACTATTTCCATTCTTCCATGTAAACTAGGCTACGGAAGTATGGGTAGGAACAAGAAAAGAGAGTGGAGGAAGGAGTGGATGACCATTGAAAGTGTTCCAGGCTGGGCCTAACAAGGGAAGGGAAGGCCTTAAGTATTTATATAGAGTTTACTATGTGCCAGGCACAGTGCTAAGCACTTTACAGTTATATCATTTAATCCTTACCACAACACTGCAAAGTAGGTACTATTATAATCCCCATTTTACGGTGGAGGAAACTAAGGCAGAGTTTTAAGTGACTTGCCCAGGGTCACACAACTAGTAAGTGTCTGAGGTAAAATTTTATTTCAGGTCTTCCTGACTCCAGACCCAGAGCTCTCTCCACTGTACCATCTGCTTCAACAAAGCCTAGTTCCCTGGTAGTTTAAGCGTTGATATTAAAATCAAAGGAAACACTCAAAGAATATTCAAAAGGTTAAAAAGGTGCTTAATAGTCACTGCAAAAAAAAGATGTTCAATAAGGACAGATGTTCTCAATTGGTTCAACTGAGTAAAGCTCTTCTGACTAAATTGCCAGCTAAACACTTAGAGCTCCTCTTGGCTTCTTAGTATTTGGACACAACTAGGAAGTGATATCAAAAAGCTGAGCAAAGCTTTAGTCAGTCACCTAATCCAGTCAAGTCACATGGATATTTTCAATACCATTTAAGGAAAAACTAGACTAACTTGCATGGGGTTAAGTTAGGATGTTGTTCCTATTACACAGAAGGTCAGGAAGTGAAACCAAGAGTTAGATCTCCCCCTAGCCTCGAAGCCCATATACCCTTATTCTGACATCCCTTCAATTCTCAATCAGTAAATGCTTTCTTCAATCATGAATCTTCAGCCTTCAACCTGCCCTTCTAAGCCTTGTGAATAGCTAGTAATGATTAAATCTTTCATATGCTTCCAGTGCTCTGAATCAGAGGCAGCTGGATATTTCTGAAGGAAATAAAATTACGTTGACAGGATCCATCCAAAACTCATACAACCCTTAAATGGGCACCTACTGCTGCAAGGCATCTACTTTATTCATCTCTTCCTGAAGGTAATTGTAATTCTCCACAATGTGAATTAGAATTTGAACTCTTTCTCTCTCCCAGTCACTCAGAAAATAAATCTGTCTAATTTAACTAAAATTGGATGAATGTATCAACTTTCTTCCTCTAAATCTCACTGTCTTTAACCATCATCTTACCCTTTCCCTTCATTCTTGAAAAATAATCCTGTATTTGCCAGGCTCAATTCTCCCAATCTTGTCCTCTCCAGTTCCCTCTAGAATCTTGCTATAAAAATGATCTCTCATGAATCCTCAACTGTTACCTTTCTACTGGAACAAAATATTTTTTAAAACATTTAAAAAATATTTTTTAAAAAAGCCAAATTTCCTCATTCTAAAACAAGATGAAAGATCTGTCTCACACACATAGACATACCCCTTAATCTTTTTTATTATCAAACTTTTAAAGACAGTTAAGCCTTGTTGACTATACTTCCTAACAACTCATTTTATTCTCCTTCCTGTAAGATCTAGATTACATCTTCATGCCTGAGGTGAAATTTAACTCTCTAACTGCTAAATCCAAAGATCTTTGTGTTAATTCTCATGCTCCTTGACTATTCTCTCCCTTCTTAATCTTCTTTTTTCCTTTACCTGCTGTATCATTGTCCTGTCATGGCAACTACTCTCTTGCTGAACCTTTTAAAGATTAAACTCAGGTTCTGACTTGGGCCCATGCTGTTTTGATTGGTAATAACTACATCGCGTGAACCTCTATATTTAAACCTGGTATTGTTCACATTCCACCAGGAACATTTTCTGGCTATACTACCAGCTGCTTCAGCCAGCAGAATGTTGAACCTTAACATTTACTTTATTACCAAGAAATGAGAGGGCAAGGATTGTTGGGCTTTTGCATTAGTATTCCCAATGATTAGCTCAGTATTGGGTACATAGTATATGGTTAATAAATGTGCTTTCATCTACTCATTCAAGAAAAAAAATTGAAAATATAAAGAAAATTTTTCAAAGAAATATCTGCCTCATAATGGAATGGGCCAATTCTAGACAGTTGGTTTTCCATTACAGAAGATTTTCAGGAAGAAATTCAATAAGACTCTTTACATCTTCAGTCTTTTTACAACCTATCCTTTTTATATATACTCACAATCCAATGGCACTGGCCTCTTTACAGTTTATCCTTCACACAAGATAATTCATTTTCTAACTAGGCTTTTTAATAGCTTGAAACTCATGTCTGGAATTCACTCTCTCTTCACAATCCTCCCCTGAGAGAGAGTGTCTCACCTTAGAGCCAAGGAAGGAAGAAAGGAATCTTCTGCTTGGTCTCACCTTTTATAGTCCTTTTTCCAAGTCACTTCCTGTCTCTTTACCACTTCACAGGAAATAATCACAGCCTCGAAACTTGCCTAGCACAAGGGGTGGGGCAAGTGCTTGTGACCTTTGGGGGTGCCTGAACTTTTTTTTTTCTAATAAGTGATTTGTGAACTCTCTTACTTAGTGACTTAATAAGTGTTAAGTAGGGGTCCTTTAAATTCTTGATTGATTAAATTAAAAGTTGCTGATTGATTACATTAAAAATAAAGAGAGTTTAATTCTCTCTTCTCAACTCCCTCATTATCTCTACCTCCTGGCTTCTCTACCTTCCTCCAAATCCCAGCTCAAAGTCCGTATTTTACAAGAAGTTTTTCCTGATATCCCTTATTTCTAATGTCTTCACTGTGTTGATTTCCTCCCATTACTTAGTTGTCTGTATATTGTCTCCTCCATTTGCCTGGGAGTTCTTTAAGAGCAGGAACTATTTTTTGGATTTTTTTGTACTCTTGGTGTTTAGCACTTAGAAACTTATTGACTGATTGTTAATCTCATGCATTCAACATGACTTTAATTTTCATTTCCACCTAGATAGATGCCTTCCAAACCAGTATCTCCAACCTTAAACATTCCTCAGTACCCATTTTAATTACAATTGAAAGAGAAAATAAAAAAACAGCTATTATAAAACTTTAATGGTTCTTCTATGTATGTGTGTCTACATGCACTGGGGGTCATGAGAAAGGAATACTTATTAAGAAATGATATGCCATAGTGTAGTAGGTGGAATGCTGGGCTTAGAATCAGAAAACCTGGGATGCAATTAAGTTTGAGACTCTTGCTGTGTGATTCTGATCAGTTTCCTTATCTATAAAATGGGAATGATAATAGTACCTTCTTACAGGGAAATTGTGAGAAATATACACATACACATATATATATATAAGTATACATACACATATGTTTATATATATTCCAAGCCTTTAAGAACTACATAAATGTTAGCTATTATTATAATTACCTATCAGCATTCTAATGAACTCTCTAAGATTATTATCTAAGAAAGTATTCACAAATATATGCATATATATATATACTTAAATACTATAATAATGGAAAATACATATA
>NC_058132.1:268726194-268749397 GCF_016433145.1 Gracilinanus agilis | reverse complement strand
TAGTAGTAGTAGTAGTAGTAGTAGTAGTAGTAGTAGTAGTAGTAGTAGTAGTAGTAGTAAGTAGTAAGTAGTAGTATCATAATATTTTCAGTACCATAAGTACACACTTAAAGCTGCATTTTCAAAAAATAAAATTAAAAAATGTGACCAGATAGAGTGATTAAGCAGGATGAACTCTAACCCTTTGGAACCAACCAGAGAGCTCTGAGAGGTAAGAAATCTGTTCTCCACAATATCTTCCCTACACTGAAATGAAGCCTCCATTTAACTTCCTAATCACCCAGCTCCAAACTGTGTCATGCCTCCTCTACCCAATGATTTTGTTGATACTTCCTTTCCATCAGGACCTTGAACCCATTCCCCTTTTGACCCTACCCAGTACTCTCATAATGATTTTTGGCTGTTATGATCATAAATTTACAACTAGAAAGCACTTTAAAGGTTCTGTTAGTCCAACGCCCACATTTTATAGATGAGGAAACAGAAGTCAAGAGGGGTTAAAAGATTTGCCTAAGGTTACAAAGGTAAGTGGTAGACCTTGGATTTTTATTCGGTCTCTCAGACCCCAAATTCTTTACTCTTTCCAGGATACACTGAATAGGTGCTGTGTGTCTCCATTTCCTATGTAAAATGAATGGTTTGAATTACATGAACTTTAAGGTTACATTTAACTAACATTCTACAATTCCCTACATTCTGTGAAGCATTTTATGATTCTATCTATGCCTTTATTTTGAAGAGAAAGAAGCAATGTTTTTACCTATCTAATTATAGAGAAAATATGTGCTACATCACCTATAGTTGAAGGGCCTGTTGGGAAATAAAATCTACTAAGGCAGCAATTTGCCCAGAAGCATCTAATAAGAGTCTAAAACAAGTCTTCTGATGTGAAATCATTTTGGCTTACCAATTTTGTCTCTCACCCATCTGGTATTTCATTAGTAGAAATAAAAGGCAGATCACAAGATTCCTTTGACCTTAGTTTTTTAAAGGCTTACTTCTAAAATTAAAATCGAATCATTTGCCTGCTCTATGATATGATATTCCTAAAACATTAATGATTTGAATGGTATCTAAAACAATGAATTTGAATAAAAATTAAACTGTGATAACTCTCTAGTTTTATCTTCAAACATTTATTTCTTCTAGCCTCACATAACCTACTTGCCAGCAAAACCAAAAATCGAGATATTCTCTGCTCCTCCCCCAAAATTATGAATGATCCCAAAGACAAAATTTTCAAAAAGAAGATGAAGAGCTCTGTAGTAATTTATCTCAGCTAATTATTATTTTGAAAAGACAATGATAAAAACATAGCACCCAAAAGCCCCTCATTTAAGAGCACAGTCTGTACCCCACTATAAAACAGGTTGCATTCCAAATTTTTGCAAGCTGTGTAAAATTGTAAACTCACTTCCCCCATAGCAACAATGTTGGTAAAATTTTTAGACTACTTATAAACTCATATTTAACTCATGATGTGCTTAAGGAGAGGAGTTTGGAAGAGGAAAAAAGACATTATGCTGTCTTTCAAGATATAATGAGTTGAAAATGGTATTCAGGGGAAATGTAAAATAAAATAAAAAATTAGAAAAACAATGAATTAAGCAAGTTGGTGAAATCATTGAAGTTGTCAGCAGACAGACACGGCCAAAATTAACCCTCCTTGAGGGAAGCTCTCATCAATTCCCCTAAATATTGTTTAGGCTAAATCTAGTTCCAAACCTCTTGATTTCTAATATAATTTTATTTTTAAAATATTTTTCCATGGTTACATGATTCATGCTCCCTCCCTCCCCTCTTCCTTCCCCCTTCCCAGAGCTGACAAGCAATTCCACTGGGTTGTACAGAACCTCTTGACTTCTGATGGCTGTCTCAATATAAGGCAAGTGACTTCCAGTGCTTGGGGCCAACTACCTGCTTTCCTTTTTCAAAGCCCTTAACATAATATGGTGTTCAGTCATTTTCACTTATTTCTGATTTTTCATGACCCATTTGGGTTTTTCTTGGCAAGGATACTAGAGTGGTTTGCCATTTCCTTCTCCAATAACATGATATGCAGTCCATCAAACTCCTAATGGAGATAACTCATTTACTCTAACTTCACAGCACATTTTACAGTTTTAAAGAATTGTATTACTTTGGCTATAGAGAATAACATGAAACTTTTACCTACAAGTAGGGAATAATTCTTTACCATACAATTAGGAAATATCATCTTAGCACATAGAATCAAATTTTATATATAGTTGGAAATTACCTTAAAGAATTATGGATAAAAAAAAAAAGAATGAATGGTGAGGAACTGAATACCATCCTAAAGCAACTTATATGCCATTATTTTGCTTCATGATTAACAAAGTACTTCTTTTTGTAGAAACCCTTTGAGATCAACCGCAGTAGCAACAATAGGAATCAAATAACAATTCATTATTTTGTAGCACTTTAAGGTTTGCAAAGTGCTTTTAGTATATGCTCTCATTTGGTCATGGATGTTGGGGCTAATATTATTATTATCACTAAGAAGTTAATTGACTAGCCCATAGTCACACAGCTATTGAGTTTTTAGGGCAGATTTGAAACCCATTTTTTAGTCTTTAAGTCCAATTGTCCATCCACTATTCATGGCATATCATAAAAATAATGACAAGAGCTGAACATGGTCATAGAGCTTCAAAATACTTTATTATACATGAATCTCATTTAAACCTCAAAGCATCCCTTTGAGGGAGGTAATATTATCATCTCCATTTTATAGATTAGGAAACAGAGGCTCAAAATAAAGTAATCTGTCCAGTGGCAAGCAAAAAACAATGATCTTATTATTTTATTGCAGGGATATGGAGGGTTTTGTTGTTTAGCTGAGTCCAATTTTTCATGACTCTTTTGGGGGGTTTTCTTGACAAAGATTCTGGAGTGACTTGTCATTTCCTTCTCCAGCTCATTTTAAAGATGAGGAAATTGAGGCCAATTAAGTGACTTGTCCAAGGTCACACGTCTGAGGCCAGATTTGAGCTCA
Organism: Gracilinanus agilis; assembly: GCF_016433145.1. Classification (NCBI taxonomy): domain Eukaryota; kingdom Metazoa; phylum Chordata; class Mammalia; order Didelphimorphia; family Didelphidae; genus Gracilinanus; species Gracilinanus agilis. The sequence continues at coordinate 268,746,378 of NC_058132.1, read as the reverse complement.
GAAAGAGTCTTCCTATCTTTTGGCTCAGGACTCTCTATACATTGCACTACCTAGGTGTGCTCTGGATAATTGGTTGTTACTAAACCAGTGTTTTTCTCTTAGTCCAGTGATGGGCAAACTTTTTAAAGAGGGGGTTAAAGGAAAGGAAATACTCATCTGCCAGTCTGTTTCTAAGGCAACTCTTTCAAAGTTTCATTGTATTGTACTCATACTCATTGTATTCCTCAGATTGGGAATAATGTCGGGGTTGGATAGAACATTGGGGGGAGGGGAGGGCACACTCATCTGGTCCACTGGCTGTAGTTTGCCCATCACTGTTCAGATCTTATGCAAGGAGTTTTTAATCTGGGGTTCCTTACCTTATTTCATATTTTAATAACTTCATATCAATAACTGTTTTGTTATCTTATGTTTTATTTTATATATTTAATAACATTATTCTGAAAAAGGGTTCATACTGTCAAAGGGGTCCATGCCATGAAAAGATGAGCAATCTTGATATAAATGTTTTCTTTCCTTTCTGTCCCCTTTTATTTCTGGAAACAATCAAATCATTTCCTAATTATACTGTTTTTCCTCCAACCTTGGGAGCAAATGAAAGAAGCAAGAACTTTAATAAGACATTGGTGTTTTAAGGTGGGAGCATCTGTACAATATACTCAAGAGGATCCCTTGACAAAGATAAGCATTTGTCATAGAGAGGTGGCACCTTCATGGGACGGAGGCTCTGATATGAGACCAAAGATGATTGGTGATGAGTCAAGTACTCCATGCTTCTCTCTTTCAACTTCCAGATCTTCAAATCTAAAATGGGGTACTACTTACAGTATCTTTCCATCATAGGGTTATAATAAGGACTAAATAAGAATGTAATAATTATGATAAGTTTATAGTCATATTTATATATAGCACTTTAAAGTTTGGAAAGCTTTTTACTTATATTCCCTCATTTGATCATTGTAACAATTTTGGGGGGAGGCAGTGTTTAATGGTAGTGATGGTGATTGCTCTACTTCATAGACTATAAAGATCAAATGCAATATAAAAAGGTACACAAAAATGCATTGCTATTATTGTTTGTAAACAAATATGGAATACTGTATAAGCATAAAAACACATAACTCAAGGAAGTGCCCATAAATTGGGAATGGATGAACAAACTATGGTATAAAATGTAATAAAATACTATTGTGCTATCAGAAATAATGAAGGAGATGGTTTCAGAGAAAACTCACAAGACTTGTATGAACTGATAAACTGATACAGAAAGAACTGAACAGATAAATTTATACAATAATAGCAATAGAGTAAATGCAAACAACTCAGAGAAATAGAAAATCTTGGCAGTATAATGATCAATCACAATTCCAGACAACGAAAGATGAAACGGGGCGTTTACCTCCTGATAGGTGAAGGATGCAGAACAGAATGAGACAAATTTTTTTTTAGGCATGACCAATATGAAATTGCTTGGTTAACTATACATATTGGTAAAGGGTTTCATTTTTTTTAAACCATATAATTCATTTTACAACAAATAAAATCATAATGAAAAGCAAATTGGGGGGAGGGGGAGGTAATAACTAAATGGAAAAGAAAAAGGTATGCCAACATGATAGGCATTGCTATAATTCAAAGAGTGTGAGTCACAAAAGACAGAGGAGGGAGGAAGGGAGCAAGGAGTCAGAAAGGAAATGGTATAGTAACAAGACTGGGTCAGACAGTGTCCAATACCAGCTACCAATGTGCACTATTTCCCTAAGACGGCTTTACTACTAATCAGCTTTACTACTCATCTTTTGAAGATGTGCCTCAGAGCAGTTCTTTTTTACTTTAATTAATCCTTTTCTAATGAACAAAAATCTATTTTCTCTTTCACATACATCTCAACCCTTATAACAAAGGGGAAAAAAACAAAAATACAAAAACAGTCACGCAACATAAATTCCCATATTGGTAGTGTATGTGTGTATAAATACAGACAGATAGGTATATATATATATTTATATATATTTAACACACACACACATTTTCTGTCTGGAAGTAGGTAGCCTACATTATGATTGGTCCTCCAAAATCATTGTTCATAATTGCACTAATCTGAGTTCTTAACTCTTTCAAAGTTGTTTGAACTTATAATGTTCTTATTGTAGAATTTATTTTCCTAGTTCTGCTCACTTCACTTTGTATCAGTCTAGACATTCTTCCCAGGTATCTTTTGCAATTTTTAATCACTTAGCATTTTATTCCATTACATCCTATACCATATTTGTTGCAACATTCCCCAACTAATGGACACCTCCTTATTTTCCAGTTCTTTGCCAATACAAAAGAGTTTCTATAAATATTTTTGTACATATGGGTCCTTTACTTTGATCTCTTTGGGGTATAGGCCTAGTTTTGCTGAGTCAAAGGGTATATACAGTTTAATGACTTTGGGGGCATAGTTCCAAATTGCTTTCCAGAATGGCACCACCAACTGTGCATTCATGTGCCTGTTTTCCTGAAGTCCTATCATTCTCCATTCCTGCCAACTTTGCCAATATGATAATTGAAACCTCTAAGTTGTTTTAATTTGTTATTTCTCTAATTTGTTGGGAATTTATAGCATTTTTTTCACATGACATGTGACAGCTTGTAATTCTTCCATCAAAAACTACCTGGTCATACCATCTAATCATTTATTAATTAGGAAGTGGCTCTTCTTACAAATCTGCATCAGTTCCATATGTATTTTAGAAATGAATTTTTTTATTACAGAAACTTACTACCAAAAATTTTCCCCAATTATCTGTTCCCCTCCTAATTTTAGTTGCAAAATTGTTCCCCTGGGCCTTTCTAAACTGGAAGATTTAAGGATTCATCAGAACCCATAAGTCTTTCTTCTGCCATTTTTTTGTCCTTATCACTGCATTTCCATTTTCTTTTTTAATAGGCAATTAGCTGCTCTCCTTTTCAATTTTCTTCTTTCTCCATAACTTTTCTTCCTCTGTGACTCCTCTATTAGACTGAGTTATAGAGAATTATATTTTGAATTTTTAAAATATGTAATGATGAGTTTTATGGTTATCTGCTCATAAATTAAAACAAGTATTTTCAAATATTTATGCTACTATCTTTCAAAGAATCATTCCCAAATCATGTATTATCTTAAATTTCCACATGACTCTCAATTGATTTCTTTTCTTCTTTTCATCCACATAAACTTCTCACCAATCCTTGAGAGGATGTCTTGTCTGGGCTATTTTGATAAGAGTTTCATGAAAATTACTTAAATAGGACATTGTGAAAACTCTTATTTAGTATTCATTTGGGGGACTCCCATCTGTGTCCAAATATCTCTCAAAAACAAAACTTTCTATTGTAGAGAGTGGTATCTCCAAATAGACAATTTTGAAAAGTATTTGTAAACACCTAAATACATATGCACATATTTTAAAACTTTCATAACAATATTTTAAAAATATAATTTTACTTGCAATTTGGCCTCCAGAAGCTGTGAGTAATAAATCTCTATTAGGTATTAACAATCAAAGAGATTATATCACTAGTTCCATGAGAAGGAGCTAGGTGGCTCAGTGCATAAAGCACTGGACCTGAAGTTAGGAAGACGTGTTTTCAAGTCCAGCCTTAGACACTTATTCTTTGTTTGACCTTAGACAAATCATTTAACCTCTGTTTGCCTTACTCCATTGATGAAAGAAATAGTAAACCATTATATTATCTTTGCCAAGAAAACTCCATGAACAACATTGACATGCTATAGTCCCCCAGACTCTCAAAGAGTCAGATATGACTGAATGGCTTAATAATAACAAATGGGTAGGCGGAAGTATAAAATGGGAATTTTGCTCTTGTAACATTCTCAGGGTAGAAAAGGTCATGTGTTGTTAGCCTCAAATATTATTTTAATGATAACAAAGGAAAAGAAAGGAAACTCGGGATCTCAAAACTTGAGATACAGAAAACTTGCGAAACATGCCAAAGATACTAAAGCAAGCAAGAGAGAGAGAGAGAGAGAGAGAGAGAGAGAGAGAGAGAGAGAGAGAGAGAGAGAGAGAGAAAGCACGATTTAATCAAGTGAATCCAGACAAAATTGTGACAATGATTATGAGAAGGGTGGAGAATAGAAAATTGAGCTTATCTATCATTATAGGTAAATATAGTAAGAATAACATTGCTCTGCAATGTATAAACCTAGTGAGGAAGCATAATAGATATTTGATGAATCACATTACAAAGGTGACTTTCTCTGTCTCCTATGTATGACTATCCTGATCAGGCTTTGAACAAGATGACACACATACCTTAGGCTGCATTCTGAAAGTGCATGGCAGACTGCCAACTCATGTGTTTGGAGTAGGTACATTATGTTAGGATCCCTGAAAGGTTCTTTTAAAGTCTACAGAACAGCATGGAACCTTTGCCCCGGGATGTTGCCTCTATAGTGCTGAAATTAGCATGGTTCAGATATTTTTATATTTTATATATATTTTTATATATAAATATTTTACATTTATAGACTTATAAACTTATAAAATTATGTAGGGGCCCAACTTTCAACATTCCCTGTAATTTATAGTAATAATGTATTTTCTTCATCAATTAGTATTTTTTTAAAAATTGCTTTGTGGAATGTGCATTAGTTAAGAGAAATTTTGATTGATTCCAGACTTTAAAATCAGATGTCCCTGATGATTTCTTATGAAATAGCAAAAACGTTCCATTTAAATTTGGTAAAAGCAATGAGCACAATGAAAGAAAATAGAGCTTAATTCCACTAAGTGGTATGATAAAGAGATCAGTCAAGCCTAAAGTAAAAAATAAAGGGATAAGTTTAGGGTTTATTCAAATTTATTAAGAAGGAACATTTGCAGATATAGGAATAAGAAAGCCTAACCTGGATGTTCTCCCATTATCTACAAATGTATCCAAATTGAAAATTCAGGAGAGAGTTTAAAGAATTGTAAACAGGGGAGTTAATTTAGCAAAAATGACAGAGCTGAAAGATGAGTCCTGAAGCTCTAGTTCAAGTCTCCTCTCTGACAAATATAGACTGTGTGACCCTGGGTGACTCACTACGCTTCTCTAAGGCTCTAGGTCAGTGATGGTAAACCTTTTAGAGACAGAGTACCAGGCCCCTTTCCCACCCCCACCCCCCCCAGACAATATGCTGTGCCTAACCCACTTCTCATTACATGCTGGGTATGCCCTACTCCCCCCTTACCATCAAGGAAAGGGAGGAAGCACTCCCATTGGGCTACTGAATGGAGGAACAGGTGAAATGAGGAACGTCCTCAGCCAGTGTAGAGAGGGGGAGGGGAGTGGCCTGAGTGCCCCACTCCCCTCCAGCTCTGCTGCCTGTGAGTTGCCCACCTTACCCCCTGTGAACTCTCATTGTTTGCTGAGCAGAGGGGGGGCGGATATGAAAAAATGTCATCAGGCACAGTGGAGAGGGTGAGGGGAGGAGCTCCACTCAAGTCCCTCTGCCTTTCTAGTAATGAACTCTGGGGGGTGGGGATGGGGGTGGAGGACGGGTGGCCAAGTGCTCACAGAGAGAGCTGAATGCCGTCTTTGGCACCTGTGCCATAGGTTCATCCTCACTGCTCTAGGTTGAAGAGAAGATGTAGAACTGTGCCGAAAAAAGTAAAGATCCAGTTAAAAAAACAATTCTAACTATAAGTTGAGGAGGAAAATCATTTCTACACTTGAAATTTCAGGCACCATCATTCAAATTTAAATGTATCATCAGCATCATCATTGAAGCTAGCATTTCCATGGTACCTACTATGTGACAAGAACTCTGCTAAGCACTTTACGATGATCTCATTTGATCCTCATAAGAACACTGCAAAGTAAGTGACGATATCATCCCATTTTTACATTTGGGGAAAATGAGGCAAACAGATTTAGGTGAGTTGCCCAGAGTAACACAGTTGATAAGTGCCTGAGGTGAGATTTGAATTCAGTTCTTCTGACTCCAGGATCAGTCTCTACATCACCTAGATGCCCTGTGTTTATAAGTAAGTACTAGCTATGCCTATTTCTACTATTTTAGATTGTGCTCTTCAGTTTATTTTCATAAAACAAAGAGATTAGGAATTATCAAACAATGATTACTATTGATCTTTATTTCAAACGACACATATAATTAGCTAGTGGTTTATTCCTTTACTTACCTAGAATATTTTCATGTCTTAGCAATACAGTGTTATATAGCTCTGTTTCTCTAAACCAAGATTTCTCATCACGGGAAGAGAATATCTTCACTGCAACATTTTCTCCTTGCCAGTGGCCCCGCCACACCTCTCCATATCGGCCTTTTCCTGATGAAGACAAAGCAAAAGGTGATTTTGATCAATGGGCTCCATTAGAGAGCCAACTCCAATTAGCTCTCAAAGGTCCTGAAGTGGTTACAAACTAAATTAAACTTTAAAAACAAGTCAATAAAATTAATGTCTGAAACTCCTCATCTTTTAGGTTGTTTACCTTGAAAACCAATTTCACCAGCTACTGTATGTAATGAGACAGGAAATATTCACCCCTCCTCAATATCTTTGAACCTTTGCATATTGTCACAAATTGTTACTCAAGAAAGAACATATATCATGTAACCATGGAAAACTTTTCTAAAAAATTAATAAAAATAAATTAATAAAATGCATGTTCCAAGAAGAGAGTATGATTTTGAGAACTGCTGTATTTGCTTTCTTGATCAGTGGATGGAATCCATTCATGAACAGTGAGTTTGTTGTTATTTAATCATGTCCAACTCTTTTTGACCCAATCTGGGATTTTCTTGGCAAAGATGATTTGCCATTTCTTTCTCCAGCTCATTTTATAATGAAGAAACTGAGGCAAACAGGGTCAAGTGATTTGTGCAGGTCACAAAAATAGGAAATGTCAGAGGTCACATTTGAACCTAGGACTTCCTGTTTTTTGGCCTGGTTCTCAATTCACTGAGCCTCCTAGCTACCTCCACCTTGTTGCTTCTTAAGTACTTACCCTATGGAAAGTACTCTAACTAAATTGGCTCATAATAGTCTGCTAACTCTTAGAGATTGCTCCTCCAGCCATATAACACAGTTAAAATAACCTTGCCATAGGAGGTATACTTATATGAAGGACCATGTATTACTGCAGATTAATTGTGATCCAAGTCATTATATATCTCATGCTCTCTTCTCTCTTTCCAGGTCTCCCTACCAGCCTTGTTCCCCATTTATAGTAATATAATTACATAATCTTGTTTATCCTACTTAAGCTAACCTATTCAACTATGTGCTAATACTTTATTCGTCTTTGCCCCTTACCTAAGAGTTCTGAGATGACAGCTAGTTTTCTGCCGCATGATGGTTTTGCTGGCCCAGGGAATTTTTGTTAAATTCAGCGTCTGTTGAATTGAATTTTTGGTTGCTATACACTAGCGTTCAGTTTAAATTGTGATCTGCTAATTGATCTACATCTCAAGATTTAAGCTAAGCATAGTCAAAGGGAAGGAAGGAAGGAAGGACTCAATCTTAAAATTTTGTTTTGCTTTTATCAACAAGAATACTACCAACTCTTTTAAAGTATGCCTCAATCCCCACTCCTCTTTTGGATTTTCTATCAAAATGTCTCTAACAAATGTATTTGGAGCCAACTACTTTTTAGGAGGTATGTAATTTTAAAAATGAAGTCCATTGCTCCTGCAGTTATTTTTAAAACCTCTAGTATCCTGGTAGAGAGCCAATATCATTTGTAAAATTCCTTACACATTTTTCCTGGTCCCTTGGACATGATCCATAAAGCACTGTTCTGTGGAGCACACACCAAAGAAATAAAGATTGACCACTTTACTCTTGAAGCCTGGGGGGAATAGTCCCATGTACTTTAAAGTATGGAATGAAAATCATGAACATTTAGCATTGTGCTTCTCTATTAGATATTCAGCCCATTCAGTTTAACTCTGATTCTTCTCCTGAATTCTCTGAGGTCTTAAAAATCTCAGCAGATTTTGCAGGGAGAGGATTTCAACCAAAACCAAAAGCAATTGGGGAATCTACTTATAAACATCAATCTATTGGATGGAAAATTCTGCTGATTGTTTTTTTTTAACCAAATCCAATTTTTCATTTCTATTTCTACAGCTTTGTGATGCAATTCCCATTCTTTCATTCAGAAAAGATTCTAATTGAGGAGTGTGGAAAGCTTTATTTTCATTGAATTGCTTTGACATGTCCATATTTAATGACAGGCCTCATATCAAAGAGGAATCTATGAAAGACTGAACATTACTGAATTGAAAAAAAATACAAAACAAAACAAAACATTCCATAAAAGCTATTGAAAATCAGCAGTCAAAACCCACAAGAATGTTTTCAATTCAGAAAAGGTTTTTAAAAATTTTTTAAATAGTAATGAGATATTTATCTAACATAATAAAAATTACCAAGTGCTTTTGCATCAACCATACATAAAATTAACCAGAATTTATTAAGTGCCTACAAAAAAACTCTGAGACACATGCCCATTTTACAAACAAGTAAAATAAAGCTGCATATCTTAGATGACATCCAATTTCTTATAACTAGTAAAGAATCTAAAGGATATTTGAAATCGATACCTTTCTTACTCATAGGTACATGAATACCTACAATCATGAATGGTTAGAGCTACAATTCGGGAATGCCTGGACCCCCAAAATTCAAAATAGTAATTCAGTTTTACAGGAAATTGGATATGTTTTTAGAAGTCAGAGAAGTCTATGCTATGCTACTGGGTCAGGACTTTTCTCCTTACACAATTGTAATAAGCAAAAATGAGAATCAAATTTACCACCTCCCATTTCACTATCTATTCTCAGAAAAGGGCAAGAGAGAAGAATGAAAGAAAAAAAAAAAAAAAAAAAAAAGCTGTTACCAACCTACGCATTCCAATAGTGTAATCTGACGAGCCACAGTTCTTTGTACGAGAAAAGGAAGACCAGAGCCACTTCCTGACGTACAAGAATGATCCATTAAATCCTGTGGTTTGAAACAAGGAGAAAGGAGAACCATTGGGAAATAGCTAAGAGTAATTTTTCTTTTATTCAATAAAAGAATACAAGGACATATGCATGCATGTTATCACTTGCTGACGGGATGTACTCATGAACAAGAAATAACATAATGAAATTTCCCTTAAAAAAAAAAAGCCAACCCAAATCTGCTTCTACAAATGGAGTTATGTATCAAAAAATATATATGCATATATGTATATATATATATTCTTGGTTACCAGTTGCAGAGAGAGTTTTCCTTTTCACTCATAGAGTCAGCCAAGGAGAGACGTCTTCCTAAACACAGTGACAAGACGGTGGAAAATCTCTCATTTGAAGCAGGGACATAGAATCCTTACATAGCCAATTGTGGAACCATGTAATTGTGGTAATAATGGCATGAAAGGAGGCAGAATTCCAAAAAGCTAATTGTTTTTCAAAATACTTTAGTGGAGGGACTAACAAAATATTAATTTTGTTTCATTTACATTACATCTTCTGTCAGGTCCTCTATACCACTGTAATATACTTAGCAGTCACTAAACTTACAAAAAGTCAAGCATCAGTCCATGGGGCAGAAAAATGAGACTCTTGATGGGACCATAAAATGGATCGTCATGGGGTGCCTAGTTCAAAAGGCTTATTCTGAAGTTTTGAATAATCTGCTATTCATTTTTCTCACTTTATATTATTATTCCTTACCATGTTTAACCTTTATAATACAGCTAACTTTGTAATTAACCAAACAGGAGCTATAACTAATCTCACCCAGGAATATGCCATGCATTTTAGTTTTATGTGGCAATTTACTGGTGGGTAAATGTACTTTTGACCAAGTGCTCACAAATGGATGTCTCATTTAAATGAACAAACCAACAGACTGCAATTCACAACAGTTTCTATATCTTGTTTTTAAAAGTGTTTGTCAGCCTGCTACCATATCATGATTTTATACTATCATTTTATCTGATTGACTTTAAAAGACTATTTTGGGCCACCCTCCCATCCTTCTTCTTAAATTGTAAAAGCTATTTAAACAGTAATTTACACTAGCTGTTCCTATCACTGCCCTTGGTAATTAGTTCTATGTTAGCAGCTCTGAGGAATGAAGCTCTGTCTAATTTATTTTAGCACCCTACTTTGCTTAAGCTTTTTAAGAATTCCCTCTTGCCCCTTCTGTTTTCACTAACTCCATAAATTCATCTAATTTCCCTCAGAACTTGAGAGATCTGAAGTGCATTTCCTTTTGAAGAATACAATCCTCTATCTTGAAATTGAATATGTCCTCTTACCAGGGTGCTTACAGGCACAGACTAAGTAGATGGGTGGAAATATGCCTAAGATAAGCAAGAGATAGAAAGCTGAATGAAGTGACACTAGCATTATCCCATTTACCCTCCAAAGTGGAATGCCCCAACAGCAGAACTTCAGGTTTTGTCTAGCTTTAGTGTACTCGGTGAAATTGGCAAGAGCATCTTGCTTTTTCTAAGAGTAAGTTGGCTGATATCCCACATCAGGAAAAAAGCTATTTCTGAAATGTCTTACTAATAATTCTTCCTAAAGGTTTCTCACTTGTCCACTCAAATTTAGTTGTCTTATAACGCCCTCACTAACTCATTTCTTATTGATTTACCCTATCTTCCTTAGTGTGGGAAGCATACTAAGGATTCCTTTCAAGAAACATATTTCAGTTTCCCAACCTTCTTAAGGGGAACAGTCACAGTCTAGGAAATCTGAGGAAATCTACCTTTAGCATTTTTAAATCAACATAAGCTTTAAAGTGTTAGTTCCTTTTTAAAAAAAATTACCTGAGATGGTCTTGGAAAAAAAAATGTCTATGCCAAAAAATATTTTGGGGATTGTTTTTTAATAGGAATTGCCTTTCTGGTCCTGAGGTTTAAAAAAAAAGATGGAGAGTGGAATTTAAAACATGAAAATGCAGCCCTACATCCCAACCTTTTACAACAACAGAATTTTTGTGTTATTTAAAGCCCACATTTTCACACACTGTTCAATATAATAGAAATGACTTCCTACAGAACAAAGAATGAAAAACTAGACATTTTAGGCAGAAAGGGATTTAACCAGGAATGAACTGGTTTATTTACTATTAACATTCTTATCAATCTTTTGAAGTAGTGCTTAAAAAAAACCTGTTACATTCTGACAGTTTCTTCAAAATATTTCCATTATAAAAACATGAAAAAGAGAATATCAAAATGTTTTAAATCCTTTTAAATAACTCTCCATTTTAACCATTAGAAAAGTTCCATCACTCCACAAGGTGGCAGCACAGGGATATGTAAAAACTTTTCTTGCTTGTCTAGAAGACAAGTTTTAACAGCTTAACAACTGGGAGTTATATAGCAATAAATGAAAAGCAGAATAATTTGGAAAGGATAAAATGCGGGGAGTGGGAATTTTAAATGGTAGGCAAGCAAAAACAACCAAAGAAAAAATAACCAAAAAAATCTATTTAGAAGAAAAATGAAGCTTTCCCATCAGTTAACTGTAAATATCTACCATGTTTAATGCCACATGACTGAAAAACAGTAAAGTGAACAGTGAACATAAGCGCACAATATGAGTGTACAGCATGTTATAGCTCTGGGCAGCTTTCTAAAAACTAAGCTGTTTTTTTCATCTACATATGAATTCTGCCGAGCACACTTACTGGCCAATACTTGGTTTTTCATACTTCAAGTAAAAGAATTCGATAGGGCTTTTTTTTTTCTATAAGAGCCAGCCCTTGTGGATTTTTAAAAAAGTTTATTTCAAGTCCCACTTAAAAACTCACTGCTAAGGTGCTATCGCCAACATTTGTAGTGATGAGTCCATCAATGGTGCCATATTCCACTTCTCTAGGGTTAAGCCGTTCCTGATTCCTTTTTTTGAATTTCCGGATGCCCACAACCAGTAGAATAATAAAAAGGCATGCTGCTATAGAGAGACCTATAAAGATGGCCACATAATCCAGGCTGAAGCGTGAATATGCTCCTGGGAAGGATTTCCCTAGAGAGAAAAAGGTAATTAATTAGCCACAAGGATCACTATTTGTTTAGTATATAAAATAAAGAACACAGACTTCCTAATAATAAGCTCTATTTTAAAAAACAAAATACATACCTTCTTTTAACATAAAACATTACAAGTAGGAAAAAAGTAATTCCAAATTCTAGCATTCATTTACCCAACCAATAAAAACAAAATTCTGTTTTGCAAAAAATCAACTCTAAAAGTGAGAAACATTATATAATAAACAAGAAAACATTTACAAACGTGGCAAAACAAAAACAATTGTAGTTAACAAGAGAATTTGACCTACAGAGCTTTTTTCACCTTTGGAGTCTTGTAAAACATTAATCTTCAATATTATTATAACAACGGTGGTATCTGAAGAAAACAAATTTAAAAACTGTGGCAGGTTTTCTTCCCCATCTTCCACCTCAGTATGAAAATTTCTCTCCAACTTCCAACATATCATAGATACACATTGCTATCCAAATCTTCCTCAGATAACATACATTTGATACTATCCCTCTCCTTGCTGAGGAGCCCACAAAAGCTTTCTAGTTGCCTAATGAATCAAGTTCAGCCTTAGACTATTCATGCTCAACTCCTAGCACTTCGCTTCCCACAATCCTCTGCTTCAGTCTACCACTTTTCTTTGTGTCCTTGCCATGAATGGTGTATATGCTCCTCCTTGCCTCCATCTTTGCTTGTTCTTACCCTTCATCTATCCCCTTCCCACTCCACGAAATAAATTCCAAGCCAAATCCCTTCAGTTTATCCCCTAATTATTCAGACCACAATGAAATGCATTGGGCTTCATGACCTTAAAAGGTCTTTTCCCCCCCCTCAAAAATTCTTTATCATTTTTTTTAGTCTTTTTTCAATTTCTTTGCAACCCTATAAAAATTAGTGCTACATGGTCCTTCGCTTAATAATATACCTGACTTTCAGGTCACATGACCAGCAAGACAGTGGACAAGACATTTTCTCTGATCTTCATGAACTTTTTAAACCTCTTCAAAATAGGAATTATAAATGAAAGATAAAGTAATTTCCATTGTCTTAAAGGTTTTGGACACCAAAAACTTTAACAAGGTAAAAATCTAGTAAGTTAACACCTTTGTTATTTAGTTATTTTTCAATTGTATCCTACTTTTTGTGTACACGTTAGCAGTTTTTTATTAGCAAACATACTGGAATGGTTTATCATTTCCTTCTCCAGCTGATTTTAAAGATGAGGAAATAGAGGCATATAGGGTTAAGTGCCTTTGCCCAGGGTCACACAACTAGGAAGTGTCTGAAAATTGAACAATAGGTTTTCCTGACCCCAGACCTGGGGGTCTTTGACACCTAGCCACCCCAGCAGAGAAGGCTAATTCTTAACCCCTAACTCATTCACTTAAGATCCCAGAGTCTGAGAGGGCTTTGAGGTACAGCCTTGAAGGGAAACAACCTCCCATCCCAATAAGGAGTAAGGAATAGGAAGAGTAAGATTCATGAGAATATAAGGGAAAAAAACCTGAAATTACTATAGATTTCAGTAGTAAGAAAATTCTGCTAAAGACCTTGGCTTAAGCCCATTAAGAAGAGAATATGGCCTCTAAATCAGATAAAAGAGTCCAACGAAAACACACTAATTGAAAGAATCTACAAATTGCCTCCAGAAAAGGAAAAAAAAAACTATACTGTAATATCCAAAACACAGAATGATTAAACTTAATAATTCCTTTGACAAACAACATATTTTGTAAGAAACCAGGAGAAAGATCTTCAAATGCAAAGGGAAAGAAATTCAAATAACATATGGCTTTTCTGTATCCATCAGAAATTGCACAAGGGAAAGAAATAATATATTTTGAAGTGCAAAAGAGCTCAATATGCAATCCAATATGACCTATCCTGAAAACCTGAGGCTAACAATAAATAGGAAGGAAGGGAGTGTTGGGGGACCATCCAATGAAAAGAGATATTCAAAACATTCCTAGAAAGTAAACTAGACCTGAACAAATTATTTCCTTTTCAAATACCTCAGATAACAGAAATATAAGAAAGCTAAACAAATATAGCAACCAAGGAAAACAAGAACAAAATAACAAGAATTCATTAAGAGATTTCTTTCTAAAAGTACAAGAGTGAGAAGAGAAAACAAAATAGAAGTAAAAGTGGAAAAACAGGACTGCTATGTCATGAACTAAACCTCAGAACATCCATCTTTCATGTGAATAGATGATATATTTTTTTTATTTTTAAAAAAAAATTTTCCATGGTTACATGATTCTTATCTCTCTCTCCCTTCACATTGACAAGTAATTCCACTGGGAATAGATGATATTATTCAAAAACTAAATTATAGAATGGGAGGGGGGAAGGCAGATATAGATGAGGAAGACAGAGAGGAATATGTGATATACCTGAATAAAGTCAAAAGTAACAATGAAGGGGAAATAACTGTAGTACTCTCTCAGGAAGAGGGTCTCAAAGAAAATGGGAAAGGAGGCAAAAAGAGGGAAAGAAAAGGAGAAATCTTGTTACTAAACTGGGGAAAAAAATACCACTAAGTGCTTCCAAGAAAGAAGAACTTCTATGAAGAGAAATGGGGACTTTGCAAATGAGTGTGATCTATAAGGATTTGATGTTTCAGACCACTCATCCTGCTCCAGCAGAAAGAAAATTAGAAACACTGGGAGAATCTGACAGCCCAAAGAGTGAGGAGGCCAATGATACAGGGAAGAGATTTCAGAGCAAATGGGAAAAACATGCCCACGGAGAGTACAAAGGTTTGTAATGAACTGATCAAAGATGTAAGAAAATTCCTCCCTTGGAGCAATATCCTTTATTATCCAATCACCTGTAGGAACTGGTATTTCTAAGAGTGAGGCATAACCAGAAGAAAAAAAAAGACAGGATACAAAATCTGAAAGGTAGAACATAGAAACCATTTTGAAAAAGGAATCCAAATTAGGTACCGTATCGGCTTTAATTGTAATTTAATTTGTAAGGAATGATGACTAAAGAGGGATGAATTAATATAAGAGCTATGAATCAAAGAATCAGTCTAAAGTAGAAAGAAAGGGAAGATAAATAAGAGAATAAAGGAAAGATAACATATTGGATCATACTTTTCTCTAGTAACTTTGTGTGAGTCTAATTTTGTCTCTAACTAGAAACTCCACAAACATGTCTTTAAGCTGAGAAGGAATGTGATGTAGCAAGAAGTGTACTCACAAGACTAAATCAGAAAACTGGCCCTAGCCACTTAACCAGCTCTGTTTCATTTAGCAAGTCACTTAAACTCTTAGGTTTCAGCTTCCATACTCTGCCTAATTCACAGGACTGTCCTGAGGATCAAACCAGCTAATATATGTGGCAGCCCTTCATAAAAGATAAAATGTTAGAGAAGGCATATTATCATCATATTTTATATACTGCATAAGCACTTAGCATGCATGAAAAATTTGCTAAGTTCTTTATTTGTATTAGGAAGACATTTCCTCAAACACAAGCCAATATTTACTAGAACTTATTTGTTCAGCTTAAGGTTTTTGTTTTTTTTTTGCAAACAACTGAAAGTGACTTACATATGATAATTTTTTCATATAACTACTTTTGATGGAAATCTATTTTAAATGTATTACATGCTTCTTGAACAGAAATTGATTAATGGAATCCAACCTTTTACTGATGATGACAAAGGGACATGAAACAGCCCAAACCAGATGAAAATTTAGTTCTGTTATGGGCGGTATGGTGATACTGAACAGGGCCTGATAGAGAGAAGGCCCAAGGTCCTCTGATGGTCTAAGGACCTAAGCTGAGTGAGGTGGGAGACTTGGGTGTCCTAAAACTTTTGGTTGTCACTCATCCTGTTCTCCATTTTGCTTCTCAGAAATTGATGTTACAGTTCCTATCTGATTTTAATGTGTTGATAAATCTATCCATAGATACATAGAGATGTGCATGTATACACACATATACATAAAAATATGAATATACATAGATATCTAGCTCTAAGATATAAAAGGGTACTGCTTCATGGTAGGAATTTTCTCATGTCCCTGATAGTTCAGTATATTACTAACCTTTCTCTTATCTATCCATGAGCATGCTTTTCCCATATGTATACATATATTTATATCTAGAGATAGATGATGGAAAGATAGACAAATAGACAGATCAATAGATAGAGGACAGAAAGATATCTGTCTGAGAGAGAGAGAGAGAGAGAGAGAGAGAGAGAGAGAGAGAGAGAGAGAGAGAGAGTTTCATAAGTCAGTATGTAGTCCTCAGGGATTCTGATGTATGATCTAGTGGCCACTATTTCTAGATGAGTTTGACAGCACTGATCTACCATTATGATGATTTATAATTATTATTATAATGTATCATACAAAGTGCAATCCTCTTTCTACATTGTTACTTTTTCTAGTGACAATACTTCTGCTTCTAACATTCCTATCTCTCCCTATTTTTTATGAATAAATAAGCATTGATTTTATTGAATCATCAATAATTTAAGACTGGTACAATCATCAATTTCATTCTCCATGACATGGGGCCTGATCTCCAACAGACCATTGGCAAATCTCAAACCTAGGGACAAATGAAAATTAAATAAGGAAGGGTATCTCTCCCTATTTTTTAAAAAAAACTACTATTGTAATGTAGAGATGGCAGCATGGAATCCCTGCAAAATACAGGGTCAGCCTCACCCAAAATTCTTTTGGGGGGGGGGGGGGGGGCTGACCCTGTATTTTGCAGGGATTCCATGCTGCCATCTCTACATTACACTATGTATCAAAGGAAGACATGGAATTTAAGTTTGGCCTCAGATGCTTATTAGACCAGTGATCATGGGCAAATCAGTTAAACTTTATCATTGATTTAGGTAACTCTAATACTAAGCTATGAGAGTTTCTTATCAGTAAAATCCTAGGTCCAATAAAAATTAAAAGTTAATGAGACTCCTAGTGAACATGAGAATATTTAGAATTAAGTGAATTTAAGACTGGAGATTTATAATTAAGTGACCGTATCACTATCCTGCTCAAGAATCTTCAGTAGTCCTCTATTGCCTTTAGCATAAAAGTAGAGCTCTTCAGCTAAGTATTTCTATCCCTGCACATTCTTAGTCTAACCTAGTATACTATTACAGACTTATTTCACATCACTCTCTTTCATACCTTCAATATTACAATCAACTTTCCAACATATTTTTCTCTCAAAAACCCATGTTCCACTACTGTACCAGCAGGTACCCCATCCCCTTTGCCCCTGCTTCTTGCAATACCTAACTTCCTTCAAGTTGGTGGGCTAAATTCATGTACCAATTGTTAGGGGAAGCCTTTTTTGATCCCCTCTCCTAGTTCTTAATGCTCACTCTCTTTTCAAATTACCATGTATATTCTTATCTGTGCATATGGTACATTTGACTCAGTAAAGTAAATATAAGCTTAATCCTTAAAAGGAAAAGATTTGTTTTTCATTTTCTCTTTGTATCCTCAGAACAAAGCTTTGAACATAGCAAAGACTCAATAATAGTTCGTAGGATTGTCTCGCCTTTATTTAGTGCAGGTACTCTAGGGTTTCTTGGGAAGCAAGGGTACTGCTAAGCTTCAAAAACTGTACTGTTCAGACAGAACCTTCAGATATTAAGGAACCATTTGTAGAAGAGTCCCATGTAAAGAATTCATTTGAGTTGCATGTGAAAAATCCCATTGTGCTTCTAGCTTGGAGAGAGATAAAACCAGAAAGTAGATAGCAGGAAAGGGAAAAAGGTGATATAAGCCTCTCTTTCCAAGTTAACACATGTGAGCCACTCAGACACCTAGGATCTCTCTCTTCTGCTCATCTCACCCCTTTCTCCTCACTATATATACTTGCTCTGTCAATAAAATTTTAGGTGAAGTCATTAGTGGCAGCCACTGTTTCTCTTTGCCAAAAAAAGGCTGGAGGGTGGGAGGACAGGGAGGGAAGTCAGCAATACTTTGTAGAAGAGTCCCACCAACATTCCCTATGGCAGAACTCTGAGAGATTTGGACACATTCTATCTTTTTTCAAGTATTTTTGCACTGCTTCATGTTTTCATAACTTCTACAGTCTTTTGGATACTGAGTGATTCCCTCCCCCCCATCCCCAGTCCTTCACTTTGATCCCAACTTTTTTTTTTTTAAACTCTTACTTTCCATCTCAGTAACAACTCTGAGACAGAAAGGCAAGGGCTAAGAAAACAGGGTTCAGTGACTTACCTGGGGTCACATAGCTAGGAAGTGTCTGAAGCTAGATTTGAACCAAGTCCTCTTGACTCCAGGCCTGACACTCTATCCACCCTGCCACCTAGCTGCCCAGATCCCTCTTTTCAATCCCAAGAACCAAAGTGAGGGAAGTTGGGGCTGGGGGTAGGGGAGATGGGGTTATAACCCTTACCTTTCGAAGTTGGCAGCTGGGCTGTGATGTTTCCATTACACCAGTTTCCCTGACAGCACTCCACAGCTTGATCAGGGGATGGTGGAGTCTTACAGGTCATCTTCCCCTGCTCATACACTTGGAAGCATCCTTTCTGATAGACTTGAATACCATCGTTTATGCTCAATGAGGCAAAACACTGTTGTCCCTCACAGTGATCCCGATTCCCACAGGATATGCCTTCACACACACACATATACAGGTTTGAATTCAACTTTGGTTCCTCATCTGCAGAGGGGAGAAAAGAGGAAAGAAAATGGTATTTTCTCTTACAGGGGTATTAAACAGTGTCTTCAATCATGTGTGGATAATACAGTTGTTTTTTTTCTCTTGCTCAATTTAACATACCTAGGCAATTGCCTATGGGAAAAAGTCATAATAAGCATATAGCAGCTGAAGATACTAATACCTGAATTTAGTAGACCTGGGCATGAAATGTGCCTTGCCCCTGAATCCCAAATCATTGGACAATTTGATTCAACAAACATGTAAGAGCTTTTGGGATAGACACTAAAGATATAAGAGCAAAAATAAATCTGCCCTACCATCAAGAAACTTATATTCTGCAACAAGAATTTCATAAAATTTTGTGTGTTGTGGTACCCTTTGATAGCCTAGTGATACCTAAATGCCACTTCTCAGAATATTTTTTTTTTAATTTATTGTGGAAGCTAACTGTGTGACCCTGGGCAAGTCATGTAACCCCCAATACCCAGCCCTTAATGCTTTTCAGCCTTTGAACCAATATACAGTAATGATTCAAAGATGAAACATAAGATTTAAAAAAATTATAGCGGAAGAAAATGCTAGAGTTTAGCTAAAGGTTAATAAAAAGTAAAGATGCCAAATTTTCCCATCCACATTCAAGGACCTCCTGAAATCTATCCATGGGCCTTCAAGATAAATTCTATGGCAGTCAGGGGCCAAAGTGGATAGAATACTCTTGGTCTGGAATCAGGAAGATCTGAGTTATTCCAATTTAGCTTCAAACACTTGCTAGCTGTGTGACTCTGGGCAAGTCATTTAACCTCTATTGGAATCAGTTTCCTTTTCAGTAAAATGAGGATAATAACCCACCTTTAGGATTGTTGTGCGATGTAAATGAGATAATATTTGTAAGGCACTTAGCATTGTGCCTAGCACATAGTAGGCACTATATAAATGCTAGCTAGTATTATTATTATGGAAAGAATATAGCATATGTGTGTGCATGTGTGTACAAATCAGAATGCCAAGTAATTTGAGAGAGAAAGCGCAGTGATAATCAAGATCATTAGGTAAGTTTTCCTGAAGGAGGTAACATCTGAACTGAAGCTTAAAAATGGGATTCTGATGAGTAGAGACAGAGATGAGGAGGAACAGTGAACACTGTCCCAAGTGAGAGCTGAAGAGCAATTGCATCTGGTATGGAAGGGTAGAAGAAAAAAGTGGGATGCCAAATCCAGTAAGATCTTTTAATTAATTGTTCTTTCAAAGATTGGTTTTCAGATTCAGTTTTTCAAATCACTGCATCATTTTTTTCCTGGTTAAGTGAGTAGCTCAGACTTGCTGGTACTAACAGCTTTGGGTGCAGATGGCAGAGGAAAAGAGCAAGAAGGAGGGAGGAAGAGGGAAGAAAAGAGTTATCTAGAAATAAGAGCATGAGAGGGGGAAGGGTGAGAGAGACAGAGAGATAGCAACAGAGACAAAGA
>NC_058132.1:268662713-268725840 GCF_016433145.1 Gracilinanus agilis | reverse complement strand
GAGAGAGAGAGAGAGAGAGAGAGAGAGAGAGAGAGAGAGAGAGAGAGAGAGAGAGAGAGAGAGAGAGAGAGAGAACTGCAAGAGGTCAAATCTTTGGAAGCAGCTAAGTCAAAACCCTGTTCAAATAAGGAAATTCAACTTTCTGAGCTCACTCTCAAGTCCTAAATTAGAAAGGGGCTGAGTTTCTATCTATTGTTGAATACTCAGTAGTAGATTCTGTAGCACAGCTACCTCAATCTATTTTGAATCCATCTTCAAAAAGGCAGTTTGGAATGACTGTGTGCTTTTGAGAGATGATCCCAATGAGAGGTGTTAAAATACTGACTTAAAGTACATAGCAGAGGACTTGGAGGAAGAGGCCATGGAAAAGAAGTAGAGAAGACTCAGAAACTTCAGAGAAAGAGAACATTAACCTTCCTTCTTCCCTTTTTGAAAAGAGGTAAAATAAAAGTGAACTGCTTGCTATAACACAGACATCACACGTCTACAGTTACCACCACATGAATGGGGATACATCCTATTTATAATCAATGTAATAGCTCTTTTGAAAAACCCCAAGAGATTTTTCCAATAGCAAATGAGTTTGGAATAACATCCCAAACAGCCACTGACAGGGTTATGTACAGCTTGACTTTCACTACCCCAAATCCAGAACTCAATGACTATATTAATGAGGAACAATTTTCATGGTGAAAAAAGAATTCCCTTTTTCTCCTCCCTTCAGAAATATGACAGAAACCTTCCCAGTATCAGCCAGTGAAGAAAAAATAGGTTCCTTAATATATGAAGTATAATACATATTGATTCTATTACCTCCCCCTACCAAATCAAGTATGAACATTATAATCTCAAGGTTCATAGAAATTTCCCCCTATTTTATTGATACCTTTAGGCAGGTGTACCATGTATGTGTATAAGTATGTGTGTATCTTTAATGTTCATCATTCCCCAGTAACCTTCAACCACTGAACCCTTTTCTTTTAACAAAGGAAAGCAATTAAAACAAAAAGATAAACTACATCTGACTTTTCGACACTTTCACCATAGCCCCTCCCAAAACTAAAAAAAGAGGCATATTATTTCACCCTTTGTTCCATAAAAACAAGACTATTCAATGCAATTAATCTAAACTAGTTGTCTTTTGGTGGTGGTATCATATGCATTACTCTATCTCAGTTCATACAGGCCTTCCCATGTTTCTCAAATTCTTTATGTTTGTTGTTTCTTATAGGCCAACAGGATCTTATTACATTAATATACAAATTTATTTAGCTGTTCTATTGGTGAGTACCTAATTTGTTTCGATTGTCATTTCCCCCCAAAAGAGAACTATAATGAATCTTGTTGCATATAAGACTTTCCTGTCATTGATTTCCTTGAAGTATGGTGCTATATAACAAATAAGGTAAGAACAAAAAACTATTTTGCTTTTTAATTCCATATATAAGTCATCTCTGGAGACCGTGGGGAACTCTTGAGAGGACTGGATTTGAAATAACAACCCAAAAAGGGTTTGACTCTGAGGTGAGTAGACAAGAGACCTGTCCCTGGACTTCAGGTTTTCTGGATTATAAAATATGTGGTGTTTGGACTAGATGACTTCCAAAGTCCTGTATCCCCTCTAATTTTCAATCTGTAATCCTAAAATATATGCCCCATAGTGTGGTATTGCTGGATCCAGCACTATGATATGAATATTTTATAGTCACCTTTTCTACAGATTTTCAAATGATTTTCTGGAAAAGGCGAACCAGTTAAATCTCTATGAACCTGATATAAAATGAAGGTGTAAGGAATTTGGTCCAGATGGTCTCCAAAGTCCTTTCTAGCTTTAGATCATATGAACTAATAATTCAGATATATAAGCTTTATGGCAAGTCTAGACCTGGATCACCAGTTCCCAATAAGTAGCTAGGCAGAGGAAAGGAATGTCAGCTATCCCACACAATAGCAAGTAAGTATTAAAAGAACCTGATGGCTTCTTAATGTGTATGGGGGTAGAGGTGGGGAGTGAGGCTAGGTGGAGAGCATCTAATCTAACCTTGACATTAGAGAGGAAGCAGGTGTTATATTAGTGTTGGGCCTGCAGTCTGGAAGACCTGTGGATAGTGTGATTTTTTTGTAAACTCTTAACTTCTGCCTTAGAATGGATACTAAATATTAATTCTAAGGCAGAAGACTAGTAAGGGCTAGGCAACTGGAGTTAAATGACTTGCCCAGGGTTATGCAGATCAGAAGTATCTGAGGTCTGATTTGAACCCAGATCTTTTTCACTCTAGGTCTGGTGCTCTAACCTCTTTGCTACCTGGCTGCCCTGGATAGTATGATCTTGAGCAAGTCGATCTCTGTTTGCCTCAGGTTCTTCAACTATAATAATAGCACCTATTTCCCAAGGTTATTGTGAGGAACAGATTAGATAATATTTGTAAAACAAAAAACACTGTATGGCTGGAAAATTGCAAGTGCTATATAAATTCTAGGAAGCCTTTCCCAAACCCTTTTTCGCTTATTCCCAATTTATCCTTTATATAGCTCATTTATACATATTCTTTTGCTTGTTATTTTCCCTATTTGATTCAAAGCTCCTTGAGGGCAGGGATGTCTTTTGCCTCTTTTTGTATACTCAGAGCTTAGCAGGACTGATAGAGGTTCAAGTAGTGGAGCAGAGAATCAAAGCCAGGACTTCTGACTACAAATTCAGTGTTCTCACTTAGCTCCAGCTAAAGGGTCAGAAAGCCTCCAACAAATTCTAAAGGAGCCCTAGTTCCAAGAAATCTTGGGAATCAAACTCAGGGAATTCATTTTCCCTTAGCCCTCAGTTTCTCTACTGTGTGCTCTGGGTAGACAATTCTTTCCAAGTCCTCAAAGGATATAGAAATAGTCTCTAATTCACCTAGAAATAAAACCAGTCAGGTATCCGCTAAGGTTCAAATGAGTACCATGTTGTCTCTTTTGTTCTACATACTCAAGCATAGAAGAGAAGAATCTCAGTCACACTAAGGGTAATTTTCAACTTCTCTAGGGCCTTCATTCCTATGGTCTGAGAGTACTACACAGGTTATTTATTATTCATCAGAGTTCTAGCACAGCACTCTGCTTCTACCAGTCTGACGTCCTATTCTGCATTGCAGTTATTTATTCATGTCATATCCACCTTACCATACTGTACACTACAAAAAGATCTATATCTTATGTATATTTATATCTTTCCTCGGTGCCTAGCAAAGTGCTTTACATATTCATAGGAATAGGGACTTGGATTCCTGATTTAGGGATTTGGATTTCATTGATTTAGGGAACTCACAGAAGAGGAAATTGCCTTTACCAATGCAGGTTGACACCTTCTCTGCAACTCATACTCTTGGAGGACTGCCAGAATACTTCTGGGTTAAAGTGATAGTGCCCTGGGTCACACAGCTAGTACGAATCAAGTGGAATTTGAACCCAGGTCCTTGTGCCTTTAAGGCTAGTATTTCTATCCTCCATACCATGCTTTCCCTTGCTTTACAGATCCTAAGTAGGCACTTAATAAATGATTACTGAATAAATTAAAAGTCTTTATCTAGAAATTATTTGCCTTTCTTCTGTAGCTGAATAGAGATGACTATCTGAAGTAATAAATTATTCTTATTCTGTGATGCCAGTGTCAGAGATCTGTCTGTCACTTTCCTTTCTAGCTAGAGAAAAGCAGAGATGAAAGAGGGTGGCTAGTAAGTATCTATAATGCTTACTCAAATACCTTGTATAGAAAGTGGCCACACATCTACTGCTGAAAAGCAAGTTAGGACACATTTGGCAAACAGTCATGCCTAATATTTTTTTCCCTTTTTAGAAGCAAGCATCATCCTTCTCCTCATTTCCTGTCTTCCACCCAGACTTGTAAGGTTTTATAGGAAATACACTCTAACTTTATCAACAAAACTAGTTAGGAAGAAATGTGCTCCAGATATCCAAATATACACAAAATAAAAATCAATCCTGTAGGAATTCACAAATACAAAAGACTCTTCTCCCCTCTTTTCTCTCTCTCTCTCTCTCTCTCTCTCTCTCTCTCTCTCTCTCACACACACACACACACACACACACACACACACACACCCCTGAGTGCCACCCTGCCAACTTCCCCTGGCAGACTGGTTTGGTTCTAAGTGATGCCAAAGGGATTTCTAAGCCAGGGTTATTAATTCAACAAGCAGAGTTACAAGCAAGACAGAGTTCTCAGATCTTCATCTTGACAATTCCAGGGAAAAATAGGACCTAAAATACCCATGAGTCACTTTTAGCAATCTCCTCAATTTTTAAAAGTAACAACATGACAGAATTTAGGATTTGAAATTAGTGTTAGGGGGTTTATTTTGGGGGGGGGGGGTGGAACTGATAGCCTTCAAATTGCTTTAAAGGTACTGTGGAGATGCCTTAGCTTCCAGGCTTTCATAATAAGGAATACTTGGTTACAGATCACTTCCTAGGACTATTTTACATGTATATGAAACAGTAAAAGTCTGATAGCCTATTTTATTGCAAATTGCAGAAATAAAATAAGAAGGACCTAAGCAGAGAGTTAAGTCCACAGAACAAGGATGACAAAGTAGTTAAATTAATCAGTAATCTGAATATTAAGCAAGGGAAATGACCTCTTTCCCCCTATATTATCTCATGCCCATTCTATTTGCTTGTTTTCTATGTACACAACTAGCATCTGCAAGGTGGCCTTCCAGTATTACTCAATGTTATGACTGTTACTATATAACTTGTCTGGCATCAAGACCAGAACCATGTGAAAATATTTATGGGCTGTATGTGGTGAGGGACAGAAGACTCAGCTACAAGTAATCCTTTCATATCATGGAAGGCTACAAAGGATTGATTAAAGGAAACAATAAGATTATAATCTTAGCATCACAACCTGAACTGGAGAGAAGGATTTAGATCACCATTATTAGCAGCATTGTCTTCAAGTAAATCAGGTCTATTTCTCTGTTAAATTCATCAGGGAGACTAGAGAGATGGAGAGGGTCCATAAAAATGAAGAAACACATAGAATCACCGCACAGGCACTTTGAAACATTGACCAACTTTTAAAATCTGTATCCACTTAGGATAGAACAAGATAAAACAGGTTTAAATTGTAGGTTGGGGTATTTTAAATAACATATAAGTTCTTTTTCATGTTCACTGACAAGGATTTCCAGTTTCACTGTGGCCAGAATTCTGAAAGATGACTTTTCCTGGCATGTGTCCCATCCAAGGCAAAGCCCTGAAAGTATCCTAGGACGTCAGAGAAATAAAAAAGAGCCCTAGAACAGCAGAGAGAATATATTATGGCTTGTTGTCCACAATTTGGATGAATAAAGAGATTTAACAATTTCAACTCAAGATTCAACAATTTCTGATGGACACCAAGAAAAAATAGAGAAGGGCTCTGAAAGTGACGGCTTTAGCTGGCCTTCTGACAGAGTCATCACTGTTCAGGCCTTTGGTATAATTGTGCCTAAAAACTCAAGCAGCCTACAGTACAGTCCAATGACTTAGACTTTCCTGAGAGGAATACAAACACAGAAACAAGCAAATCTATGCAGATAGAGATTCCTCTGGCACAAAAGGGTCTTTTGCCTGGTTTTCCTACTTCTTATTCCTTCCCAAACACATAGTTCAATCTCCATTTTCTAAAAAGACAAACATAAAGGCCAGTTCAGAGATTGAGGTTCTCCTTGCCACTACTGAGGATGATTAAGGAGCTGGGATGCTGACCTCACCTTAGGGCCATGGCAACATCTGCTCCTTTGCCTCACTAATTATAGATCAGGACCCAGCACTAATTATAACCTTCTTCCATTGTTCTTGGTCCTAGACCCTCAAACATTGTCCTTTTAAATCTATACCAATCTACCACATTGAAAGAACCGATAAAATCCAGATTTCCAAATACAACCCCCTTTTTATTCAATTTTGAATGAGTTGGTTGAGAAAAGACATTAAATAATAAACTGGAGAGGGCATTTGATAAGATACCCAATTGGGGAAAACTAAGATAGTGAAGGACCTGAAATCCATGTCATGAGGGCCTGGGAAGGAATTAGGGACAATCAACTTAAAGAGAAGAAAAGGGGGATGACGAATGGTCAGGTGAGGACATAAAGGCTAGTAGGGTTGCATTTAAAGGTTTGTTAAAGTAAAGGGTTAGACTTGTTCTCAAGACAGAGGAAGAATGTATTGATGGAACAAAGGATGAATTAATGGACAGAAAGGGCATTTATTAAGTGCTAACCATGTGCCAGTCACTGTGCTAAGTGATAAGGATTAAAACACAAGCTAATAAAGACAATCCTTAACATGAAGGATGTTACATTCTAATGGAAGTAGACAATAAATAAATGGGATGGAAAAAGGTTGATGGGGGGAGTGGGATGCCTAGGTGGATGCACCAACTGGTAAGAAGGAAGAGAAGCAGTCCAAACAATGAGTCAGATCGGTAGTGAATGAAATGAACATATTTGGGGCTTCTTCTAAATAAAGGCATAAGCAAGAAAGTAACCACTGATGAAAATAAATCCTCAGGATGGAAGCTTCTTCAAAATTGGCAGACAGCTGATAAAGTGGTACAGAATAAGTCCTGAGAACCAGTCTAGCTAGGAGTAAAGTGAATATTACTGGGATTCCTCTGGAAATGGAGGCAAATTTAGGTTTGATCCTAGGAAAATCTTCCCAACTTCGATTAAAAGTATCTACAAATGGAATAGGTAACCTTAAGAAGTATCAGATTACTCCTTCTTGGATGTCTTCAAGCAGAGGAGACTTGTTCAGTATATTTTCATGGCATTTCTGCTTTGTCTTCAGATTTCTTTCACGTCTCAAGTTCTGTGACTTCACCAGGGTGACAGGGTGAAATGTGAAAAGTGGTACAAAGATTTAGGAGATTAGCTATAATCTGCACCTATAGACTCATAATTTATGATGTGAGCTCATTTTATAGAAGCCAGAAAGGGTAATGTAGTTAATTAAAATATGATTATAAAAATCCAAAGCCTCAAAACTTCAATAAACTACAAAACAAGCATATCGGATTACTGGTGCTTTCCAATAATATATTCAGTTTTCTCATTCGAAATGGCAATTTCTGGCATATTAGGATTTAAGATTATAAAGAGCTGTCCTGTGGTCTATTAATTAGGGAGTGCAATTTGGAATCATTACAGTACTCTGATTTGGACTTGCCAAGGGTGTACAAAGATTGTGCATCAGAACCATCAAACCTAGTCATGGGCAAGGAGCACAAAAATATTCCTGGGATTTAATGTGAAAAGCATTAGTCTTCCAAGTAAGAAGAAGAGAGAAAATACCAGTAGATGGATGTAACAAGTATTTGAGCTTTTATACATCATGGAGAAAACACCCACTCTGAGACAACTAGGTCTCTGAATAAACTGCATATATTTCTGCTTGATCAAGGAGTTGTCACTTGATACAATTGCCACTCTTATCACTGGGGGCAAGTGGACTTTTATAGATGAATTTTTAAAATTCCAAGACATTTGCACACTCCAAAAAAAGGCAAAGTATTCACATTAAAATCACAAAACAGCTAGAAAAGTCTACGGACCTGGGAATTTCTTTAGTCTGCACAAGTTTCCTTGCCTCAAAAAGGGTTTTTAAGAGATGGCAAGAGAAATGTTGCCTATGCTCTGCACAGAGTAAAACCATAAAGACTTTAAATGTCAACACAGATCTTAAAGCAGTGCTTAGTCACCAAGCTAGCATTTCTGTGCAGACCCATTTCTTCCTGTTTAGAGGGGGGTATAGGTAGGAGGGAAGGAGGTAGTATACAGAGTTCACATCTGTCTATCCACATATATCCAATGGACAAAAAAAAAATATGTTTGTCATTTTCTCTATCACTGGGTGGAGAGAATAATAGCACTAAAATATAAAACATGGTTGTTAATAGAATATTTAATATTTTAAAACAATGGTTGTCTCTTGACCCTATCTTTTCATAGCAGAGTAAATTTGGGGTTTTCTTTCTTTCAAGAGTAGCTTGTTTCAAAATATAAAGATCCTGAAATCCTAAGTTACCTTCAGCTCAAATTCTTAAAGGATGCCTAATTGAAATCCAAGATCCTAGACCTGGTCGACATTTTTCCTATCACTAAAAAGACAGGCACATTTCCCTGCTTGCTTTGACTTATGTGTAAAAAAAAAAAAAAAAAAAAAAAAAAAAATCTCTGGTCACCTTGTGATAAAACTCACAGAAAAGGAAGATAGGAGTAGAGAATGCCATGTTTTTCACTTTTGGTTGTACTAGGCTTTCAATTCCATCAAGTCAAACCTTGTATAATCCAGCTCATCATCTCTAATCCTACAATCCTAATATCCCTCCAGTCAGCTAAAGTGTTTACTGTGTCAGATACTGAGAATACAAATCCAGTATGGTATAGAACACCCCCCCCTTACCCAAAGGGAGTTTACATTCTAATGAGGAAAAGGCAGCATGGAAAAAGAAGCTAAAAAGATGGGGATGGGTAGGAAACAAAAGTAACCTATTGGAGACAGGGAGGAGCCTGGACCCTGGGGAATAACAATTCAGAGGGAAAGGCCATCTCTCTCTTTTTTTTTTTTTAATGTGGAATAAATTTATTTTTTTATTTGAAAATGGATATTTTATTAATTAATTTAGGGTACTTGCCCATGGTTACAATGTTCTTTCTTTCCCCTCCTCCCCCCCACTCCCATAGCTAATGCGCAATTCCACTGGGTTTTACATGTGTCATTGTTCCAAGATCTATTTCCATATTATTAATATTTGCATTAGGGTGATCCCTTAGAGTCTGCATCCCCAAACATATCCCCATCGACTCATGTGATCAAGCAGTTGTTTTTCTTCTGTGTTTCTACTTCCACAGTTCTTTCTCTGGATGTGAATAGCATTCTTTCTCATAAGTCCCTAAGAATTGTCCTAGATCATTGCATTACTACTAGTAGAGAAGTCCATTACATTTGACTGTGCCACAGTATATCCGTCTGTGTATAAGGTTCTCCTTGTTCTGCTCCTTTCACTCTGCATCAATTCCTGGAGGTTGTTCCAGTTCACATGGAATTCTTCTAGTTCATCATTCCTTTCAGCACAATAGTATTTCATCACCATCATATACCACAATTTGTTCAGTCATTCCCCAATCGAAGGGCATACTCTCATTTTCCAGTTTTTTGCCACCACAAAGAGTGCAGCTATAAATATTTTCGTACAAGTCTTTTTCCTTATTATCTCTTTGGGGTATAAAGCCAGCAGTGGTATGGCTGGATCAAAGGGCAGGCAGTCTTTTAAAGCCCTTTGGGCATAGTGGAAAGACCATCTTAAATGGAGGTTTTTCAACTTCAAACTTCAAATCAAAAGGTTAATTTTAATAGCTCCATTAAGTAAAGAACCAGTAAGAAGACCAATATTAGGATTAAATTATGTTGTCTTTTCCATCTTCACTTGATCCCTTAATGTAGTAAAAGTGCTTGACTTTGCTATATGCAACATGCATACCTGAGAACCAGTTAATTATGGAAAATGTCTTCTTTCTTCACTTTCTCCTTACATTTCCAGAATTGGATCACTGCTTCCAAAAGAGAGATCATAGAGGTTTATAAGAATCAGTAGTTACCATCTGACTTTCAAGGGATTTGAAAAAATATTTTTCCCACATAGAATAAGTAATTATGTTTTAGTTAGGGAGTGGAGAGACTTCCATATCCTTGGTAAGAAAATTAGGTCTTGATTTCCTTTGAATAGGGATAGGGAGGGAGACTAGATCTGTAATTTAAATGATTTAGGGAACTCACAGAGAGAGGAAATTCCCTCTATCATATGGGCCCCATCTTCTCTGCAACTTAAAAGTCTTCCAGAGTGGCAGAGGGCAGAGAGAGGTTAAGTAATTTACCTAGGGTCCACACAACTAATAAAAGAACCCAAGGTTTTCTGATTCCAACAAGCATGGCTCTCTATCCACTACATCACTTCATGAGCAGGATGAGAAAATTCATTCTTTGTTTTGAAGTAAGAATATGGGGAAAGGAGGATGTTGAGAGAAGGAAGATTATCCATCAGATAAATTGCCCAGTCTGGAACTGGAGAGATCTGTATGTTGTGTAGGCAGACTGTAAAAATTCAGAAAGAGGTGATGATTTTGCTGATGCTTGCTCCAAGTTCCCAGGCTACCTGGAAATTTGCTTTTATTTCCATTAGTTGTTCTAGCTCCAAGCTGAAGCATGCATTTTTACAGGAAGTCTACTAGATTTTAAGGTCCTTGAAGGGAGACTGTGGTTTATTTAACCTTTTTATTTCCTCTGGTACAATCACAATTCTCTACACATAGTGGGCACTAAGCTAAGCACTAAGTTCATTTGAGCTGAAGCCAAAGCTATTATCAGCAAGAAGGAAGGTTGACATTTCATAAGGAAGTCTTCTCCCACCCTCACTCTCTGCCTCTTTCTCAAATACGACACACCAGTTAGAGTTGGAGTGGGGGAGCAGGGGAGGAGACAACCTTCAGGGGCTGTAATATCAACTTCCAATACACTTAACAAAAGATTACACACGCAGTCCCTCTCCCCTCTACACATTCCATGGTTGTTTCAAAACAATAGACCCCAGGCTCTTGTCTGTTGGCACTGCCTCAGTCACTACAGGACACTGTTGGCAAAAAACACAGACTGTAATGCCGCCTCAAGGACACTGGATACACTCTGGTCATCTGTCACTGTTGAAGAGACATTACAGAGATCCAAATGAAATGGACAGAATCAGCTTGAAGCTTAACCCACTCCTCCATGACAACCCAGGGATCCAGAAAGAGCTGAGAGAAGATAACATAGGTTAGAATGATGAGCTCAAAGGGAAGGGGTCAGTGACAGCAATGGCAACTGTTTCTTCTTTTCAGTCTCACAGGAGATGATGTGATTCAGATTCAGGACAAAGACTGGGCATGAGATACTGTCTACTTCTAGCCTCTCCCTGCCAAAAGCAAATTTTAAATCTCTCTCTCTTTGTCTCTCTCTCTATCTCTGTCTCTGTCTGTTTTTCTGTCTGTCTGTCTCTTCTTTCTAGACACTAATTAGTTGTATAATAGAAGTAGTACAGTAAGATGTTAAAAGGACACCAAAATCATCGCTTAATTCTTATGAAAGGTAGAAAGTTTTCTACAGTTGGCAAGCAGCAGCTTCACCTGCCCTGAGGCTAAGTCTTGATAAAACTTCAACATTTTTTGGAAAGGTCTTCTTCCAGTTGGGGAGGAGGGGGGAGGGAAGGATGATATCTTCAGACTCAGCTTCCAAGTTCATGCCCCACCATACACCTTCCCCACTCCCCATCCTTTATAGAGATTTGCATACCACAGAGGCCAACTCAGAACATATCCAGAAGACCAAATCCTGGGCTGGGCATACACAGTAGAGTACATGCTAAGCTACATTTACAGGTGATGGGAAACACATAAGAAAAGACAGATGATTCTCCATCTGGCAAAAAGCAGGGCAAACAAACATACTGCTCATCTTCCTTTTCCTCTGACAAAAGTTCTAGACTCTTCATTCTGCCATTATAAACAGAGAGGAATTCTATAGGACCACAATGACTCCTGTCTCTCTTAGCAGGCTTGTTATATATTACTATCTTTATCCCACAAAACAATCTCTGCTATACTAGTCTACTTGCAGTCCCTCTCCCCTCTCCACATCTTTGCAAAGGTGATCCTCCAAGTCTGTATTGCATGAATCCAGCTTCCTTCAAAGTTCAGTTCCAAGTGCTATGGATAAGGTTTTTCCTGATTCCCTCAATTGCTTTCTTTCTCCTAAACTCTCTCTTCTACCTCTACAAAAAATTACTTGGTATTTACTGTGTATACTTTGCACTGTAGTAGTTGCTTATGTGGGGATGTGGTGTTTCCTTTAGTAGAATATAAGCCCCCTGATGTAAGGGCCTTTTTTTGTTTTTATATTTTTGTCTTTCACCTCCCTTTCTCTATTTTTCTTGTCCCCTTTGCTTTTTTTACCCATCCCCCCTCTTAGTTCATTGCTGGTGTTTAATAAATACCTGACAAGGTTATGAATTCATTGTTTTTGTTTGGCTTTCTTTTTTGAAAAGGGCCAATAACATCACAAAGCTGTCTTGACTTGTTAGTAAGTTAGATTTAAGTGAGGCAGAGTTGCATAGTCATTAACTTCACTCTCTTTTCCAGAATCATTAAAGTCCAGTGTCAAGACAGACAAAAGGCAAGATGGCTGGCAATGGCCTGGGATGCAATGGATGACCTTACTATCTTCAGTTTCTGACAAAGTTCCACAGGGCCTGCTTCTGCCACCTTCATGGCTATTGGAACAAATTGTTCTCATCTGCCCCTTCCACCAGGGGAAGTCTTCACATTCTTGGAGTAGACATCCCCATCTCTCCATCTCACTGACAGGTTTGAAGCCTTCTGGTTACCCTCAAACTGATATAGCCTGTCTGCTGAGATAGTTTTACGAGGGTGTGAGGACCGTATATGCTACAGCTTCTTGGAACCACAGAGGAGAGTTGGGTGAAAGGCAGACACCAAAGTTAGATAAGAAACCCTGAAAAGGACTCTGCAAGCCCTCACACCAGAGGTGCTACTCCATCCAGAAAACCCCATACAAAACATTATGGCTACTCTGGAGAGCAATTTGAAACTATGCCCTCAAAGTTATTAAACTCTATATACCTTTTGACCCAGCAATACCACAACCAGGTCTGTATTCTCAAAGAGATCAAAGGGAGAGAAAACGGGCCTATAAATACAAAATATATTTATAATGGCTCTTTTTGTCACAGCAAAGAACTGAAAATGAAAGCAGTGTACATCAATGGAATACTATTGTGCTGTAAGAAATGAAGAAAAGGCCAGTTTTGAAGAAACTTGAGAAGGCTTGAATGAAATAATTCAGAGTAAAGTTAGCAGAACCAGAAGAACAATTTATACTATAAAAACATTGTAAAAAATGAATAATTTTGAAATTCTTAAGAACTTTGATCAATGCAAGAATCAACCATAATTCCAGAGGTATCTACCTCCTGCCAAAAATAGGCATTTCTAATATGGCCAATTTGAGAATCTTTTGCTTGATTATGCACATTTGTTACAAGGACTTTTGTTTCTTTTCCCCCCTCCAATGTGAGGTTAGGAGTAAGACAAACGCTTGACTTTTAAAAAATAAAATTTAACATAAAAATATTAGTGCTTGTTGGCATGGATTATGGGTCTCTAAACACATAGAGACACACAAATATTAACAGACAAGTTTGTGCTCTGTTGGACTTAGTTAGATAAACAACTGCTACTTTCCATAGCAATATTGGGCTCTGGAAGAAGAAAGCTATCCAAATCCAAATTTCATGTGGCCACTGAGAATAGCAGAGGCTATAGGAATATCCAGAACAACCTGATGCAACAGATAAGCTTTGGCTTTTCAAGTTGCAATGCATGGCAGAACTAAAGATAACACTTACAAGTATAATGGGTCACTTTTAAATAGTATCCTTAATGCCACTGGTCATTTCAGAAGTATTTCCTTCCAGAGTCTGTATCCATCCACATTGCTGTGCCAATCATGTCCAACCTCAACAGCCTGCTGCTACATAGATGAAACCAACAGTGAAAGAACCAGTTCCCTAAGAGGAGGTGAGGAAGTTGGAACTGATTTCAAATGTTGAGAGGGGGGGGGGGGAATGGCAAGAGAGAACACCACTTGCAAAACCAATGCAGTAGATGACTCTGTGGCTTAAGGGCAGGCTTAAAAATAACAGAGTTTTAATAGCTGCACCTCTCTCCTTCCTTGGTCCTGAAGGAAGAACTAATGGCTATTATCCAAAAGTTTTTCAGGAAAGCCCTCCCCGCCCCTTCCAAGGGAAATTTATACCCTTAGATTATCTGACCAGTATTTGGCTGGGCAGTAAGAAACCATCCTGCGTCCATGACCACATGCTGTACATACACCGCCACTAGAGTCATCAGCTAAGTGTGGCAAGACCAAATGGAACAAACTCACTGCTCAGAAGACCCTAGAATCTGCCTCCTGTCCCTGATCATCCCCATCACCTTTCTGCCCAGGAACATATGTCAAATCTCCTTGGAGGGGGATTACAAATTGTCATGCAGGAGGTGCTGTGTCAAAAGGGACAGGTGGAGGTGTTAAAGGGACAGGTGCAAGATGGACTATTTTCAGTAGCTATCAATTTAAATATGGAGCTGAGTACACTCAATAGTCAGAGTAAGTTTTGGTTCCAATTCAAAAGTAATGCAGTCAAGAGACATACACACCTTTCATCAGCTGCTGGACCATACAGCTGTCCTTCAGCTTCCAAGACAGAAGCAATGGAAATAATTCATCCTAGTCAGCTAAAACACCAGTGAACAACTCAGGGACTTGAAGTTCCTCTGACTAAAGTATAAGCATAATTCCTTCAAAATGATGACAGGATCAAAGATTGAATTTAGCATCCTACAAAAAAGACTGACTCCAGAATTACAGGACTTGGGTCTGGATAAGTCAGTTCTCTTCCCTAGATCTCAGTTTCCTCATATGTAAAAAAGATGTCTCTTCCAGACTGGGCCTCTGATTCACAAGAGAGAAAAAGATGGGAATGTACCTAATTTTTAATACAATATTGAAAAGATCCAACCCAACACTCCATGATCCTCTCTGATCCAGCCAGTCTAGGGTCTTAAAGTGGAAACAGAAAAAAGAATAACATAACTCTACTTCCAAGTCCAGAATATAAGAGATAGATGAGTAGTGGTCTGCACTGGAAGGGCAAACCACACATGCAGACCTCTGAAGAAAGCAAAGTTTCTCTAAGTGCTAGAAGATGAAAGAGTATGGGAAGAAGAACCCTAGGATACTTGAAATAATGATTCCATTGTTGGAGATATAACCTCATTGTATTATAGGTAGTGTTATCAAATATAACAACAAAAAAAGAGACTATCTCTTGAGAAATTTTCATAGCAGAATTATATCAGAGAAAAAATGGCAGCAACCTACGTATCTAATAATAATCACAGGATGTTTAAATAAATCGAGATACACTGAAATAGTGGGATACCATGCTGCAATTAAGTAAAAATATAAGGAAGATAGCCTAAAGAAATTTGGAAAGAACTTTATGAAAAAGTGCAAAGTAAAAAAGCAAAACAAGAATGAGTATATACTACCTACAATCATGAGGAAAAGTTAAAAAGAATGAATTGGGGGGAAAAACACTGATAATGTCTTAGAAGGCATTTTAAAAGTTATCCTTTATAGGTTGAAATTAATTTAAATGTAAATCATTACTAAGCAAGTTTAATTGCTCTTAAAGCAATTAATTTTAAAAAGCTCTAGAGATGAAAAAGAGGTTAACAATAAAACAGTGGTTTAAGAGGACATGGTGGAATGGGAGGGCAGAGAAGGATGGGGATGAGAATGAGGGGGAAAGAAGAAGCTGCAATAATAAAAACCATTTTACCTCAACAGACTGTGCCTCTGAATCACAGGGAAAAAAGAGATAGGAATGTGCCAGTCACAGAACTGGAAAAGAATACTGAATCCACAGTGACCCTCCAGGATCTGCCAGGATGACCAAAGGCAGATATATTCACTTCCATAGCTTGTCGTTCCAGGACAAGCCAGGAACCAACCTTCAAATAAATCAACAACAACATCTCGCCTCGTCAAATGATATTGTAGAATTTCATATTGATCTTATATAGAAAAACAATCCTCCACTGAAGGCTTCCATTGATATTCATATTTTGGTATGGCTGTTAACCTGTGGTTGTTGAAGATTATGCCAAATGATGGGCAGAAGTTATCTTTTCCTCTTTTAACAATTTTCTCATACCTGTAACTTGAAGTGATTTTGTTCTGTGACAAGTTTGTCAAAGGTTTTAGCTGTTGTGATGGAGAAGTTACACTGAGACTGTCAATCAACTATCCTATTGCTCCACTCATCCAATTCTGTGACTTGAGACCAAAACACTCCTCCCTCCCCATCCCCCACAACCATAAGGTAGATACTATCTTCTTTTTGAACTTGTATCCCGAGCCCTTGGCAAATAATAAACATTTAATACTCCTCTCATCATATAGTCATAAACAAAATCCAGATAGAAACAACTGTCTGAGAAAGGTGCTTCCATTATGAACAATGTTATGCTGATGGAAACTCATCCTCAATGACATACATGGGCACTTATAAAAACAGCCTACTACTCCATATCAAAAAATCCAAGTGGATTTTGTTTAGGTTAAAGCAAACAATTAGATTAAAAATCCATTGTTAAGTTTTTAAGTTCTTATCCCTGAAAAAGGCATTTCAACTAGTCCAATGAGCTGAGACTGGAATTAAATAGAAAGAAAAAAATTGGGTTTTAGTCACACGAGAAACTGAGGCATCTTCAACATCTAAAGTTGGTTTTGCTGCCAAATAGCCCATATTTTTAATGCTAATATTCACTCTATGATGCTATATAGCAGGGAACTCCAGCTTCATTGGATTTGACTTTCCCTCCTATCTTTTATAACCTAGACAACTTGGTCTTCACACACAATAATCCAACAATTGTCACACCTCCCACCCTACTTGGATTATTCTTCCTCCTCAACTCCAACTTATAGAATCCTTCTCTTCCTTTAAGACAAAGTTCAAGTGCTATCTTCTATATGAAAGCTTTTCAGAACCACCCTAATTGGTAGTGCCTTCACTTTCAAACTACTGTCTGTTTAACTGCTTTGTATTTATATGTTTATTCTCTTTCTATTTTTTCTGTATGTACTAAATTGTTTCATTTTTTATTTTTTTATCCCAACACCTTTGCTAGTACCTAGCACATGGTTGGCACTTAAATGCTTGTTGATTGAACATTATGATTTCTGAAGACTCAAAATCTTGGGTGACTCAAAGGGATGATACCTGGTGGTTGTAAGGAGTCCACATTACCAATGATGATTTCCATGAGAATTAAGATAAAAAAAAAATCAAACAAGAGGCACCTAAGTAGCACAGTGGATAGAAGAGCCGGCCTGAAATCAGGAGGACCTGGGTTCAAATCTGGCCTCATATACTGGACAAGTCACTTAATCCCAATCACTTAGCCTTTGCCACTCTTTTGTCTTTAGAATTGATACTAGGATAGATGGTACGGTGTTTTGTTTTTTTTTAATCATTCAGATCACATATGACTGGCAAGGGGCATAGTCTAATCATAGAACAGGACAAAAAACATCAAACCATCACATTAGTATCCATGAAATTTTAGACTCATAGGAAGGTTCCCAATGAATTAGGCAAGTGGTTTTGGAGGATTAATGGAAGGATGTGGGCAAGAAGTACAAGGCAAGAAGGCATAGATGAATGGGCTTCTAGCTAAGCAGGTTAATGAAATCCCCACATGAAAGAGATAGCTAGTCTTTCAAATGATCACTATTTACTCCTAGGTTCAGAATTCTTCAGAGTGGTTGAGATTACTGACCCCTAAACTTCTTATTGAGCTATCCAGCCACTCAATCTGAAGTTGGATAGATGGAAACTGAGAACTGTAGCTTATATAAACAATTGATTCAGAATTGGTTTACTGCCATACTAATACATCAGTTGAACATTTAGACTCACTCAAGTCAAGTTGCAATGAATGTCCTCTCTCTGCGAAAGCTTAGAAAGGCCAATCATAAAACAAACAAACAAACAAACAAACAAAAAAACCTGGGGTACAAATTAGAAAAGCTAGAAGGCCTAAAATGGAATAACAGTGCCTCTGTCCAGACAATCCCAGCAGGCAGCTACAGAAATTATGATGTTTGGGGAAAGACCTTAAAACTGCTTCTTATAAAATATCAACTCTTACACAGAGCCTTAGTCTCCAACATAAGACAAATAATATGGTTGTGATCCTTATGGAAAGTTGAAAGTGTCTGAGAAATCAGATCCAAAACAAAAGATACAAAAAAGAAATCCATGATTATATTGTTTTTATTGCCATTCTAATGGGACTTTTCCCAGATGAATATTTCTTTGCTATCAAAGCACTCCTGACAAATTGTGCATAATACTGAAATATGGTTTTAATAAAAAGTTCCTACATAATGCTATCAATATTATAAATCAGATAAACTATGCTCACCATCTAAACTTTATCACAATGATATGTAGAAGATGATACAATGATGATGTAGTTAAAGTTGCAAAATTCTGCCCTGTGGGCTATGTTTTCATGCCTTTGTCTGCTCTTTGTATTAATTTAGCCTTGACTAGACTAAAACATTTCTCTTCTTGAGGAATATTTTACTAAGTGACTTCAAAAGCATTAAAGCATAGGTGAAAGTGCCAGAATTCACAAAGGCAGCCCAAAGTCACAGAAAGATTTTACCATAAACGCTATAATTCATTACACACTCAGCTGGGAGCAAGCCATCGATTAAGCAAGAGGGAGATAAGAAGTTTACCAAAATGCCTCATTCTCTACCCTTAGTATGCTTACAAATCTAGTACACACAACAGCAATATAAAACAACAAATAAGGCCTTTAGAGAAACATGTTGTCATGATCTAAATGTGGTCAGAAGTAAAAAGGATTTTGAGCAAGGTCTGGAGGGGTTTCATGGAGGAAATTTCATTGATTTGGGCTTAAAAAAATACATTTTAGGGACTAGGAAGAGGCAAGCTGAGGAACAAGGGAGAAGAGGACACAACATCTATGGGAGATAAGAGAGAGAATAGCTGAGGGTGACTGAAGTGTCTAGAATGAATCAGGAGGCAGGTTCAGATATCATAGAGGACTTTGGTTGCTTGGTAAAGAAATCTGAAATGTATTTAATAGGCATGAGAGAACTATTGAAAATTTCAGAACAGGAGAAATATGACCATTCACTATGAATAAAGAAGATGAAGAAGGATAGATAGGAGAGGACTATATGAGGGAACAGTGGTAGTAAAATGACCTGTGAGGCTATGGAAATAATCCAAGTTTTCTGGCAATGTGAAGATGGAATTTGATAGCTGAATGGATGCCATGGATGAAGAAGAGGAAAGATAATACTAGCAATTCCAAACTGGGAGAATAGAAAAGCTAGAATGCCCCTGCTGATGAACATACAAATAAGACTAGATTCTCACAAATCCAAATTTCTCCCCTTCTTTCTTGTGCCTCCCAACTAAAGACAGAAAACAGAAAAAACTATCCTGGGAGAGTTTAAATACTGTTTTAACTGAAAAATAAGTTTAGCCACACACACACACACACACACACACACACACACACACACACACACACACACGCAAAAAAAAAAAAAAGACAGTTCATTTAAAAAAATTTATCTGCAAAGCATAATTTCAGCTCATTAGAACCAGTCTACTGTAACTACTTCTGTCTTATGACCCAAGGCTAAAGTACATATGCCAGCCAGCCAAGGTAAATTTACATTTATAATCCCTGGCACTGGGGCAGCCTGGGTCCCTTGAACTCAGGAGTTCTGAGCAGCAGTAGGACTAAGGAGAAGTACTCACACTAAATCCAGCATTATATAGTGAGTCTACTCTGGTGTCCCAGCTCGGCTCCCCTTCCTACCCTCCAGTGGAGGCTGTGCTTGCAACCTAGGCAAGACAAGAGAACTCAGCCTATGAATGAATGAATGAATGAATGAATGAATGAATGAATGAATGAATGAATGAATGAATAGTGCTATAAAGAAATAGATAAATAACTAGATTAAGTGAGATTATGATATATATGCCAACTTGGGTCCTCTTGCTAAATATATAACATGTTCAGGAAGGCTATATAAAACAAAGATTCTAGTTAACCTTGATTGCTCCTGAATTATATTACCTTACATTAGTTTTTATGGCTATTAAAATAAACAACACTCTCTCCAGTCCTCTAGATCATGGGTTCTAAATCTGGGGTCTGTGAACTTTAAGAGAAAATGTTTGGATAATTGTATTTCTTTTTTTAAAACTCATACCAGTAGAAGTTCCAAGGTAGAAGAGCAGTAAGGGCTCGGAAACTGGGGCTAAGTGACTTGCCCAAGGTCATATAGCCAAGAAATGTCAGAGGCAAGATCTGAGAGCTAAAAAGTTATTTCAATAAATTCATTTCTTTTATAATCCTTTGTTTTTTACTTTAAGTAGTTAAAAACATTGTTCTAATGAAGAGTACAAAGGTTTCTCCAGAAAGTCAGAGGGGTCCATGATATAAAAGATTAAGAATTCCAGCTCTGGAAAATGAAGTTTGCAAACTATTTTGAGGAAGAAAGTACATTCACAATTACCTTAAAATCAACATTAGCCTTGGGTAATTATCATTATTTTCCTTATTGGCTACTTTCTGTTGCTAAACTCTGAGAAACTATGGTTATTTTTATTATTCATTTCTCTGTTGTTTTCTCTTGGGGATGGTGGTGTGTATAGATGATTTTAATTACGTTTTATTTGTTTAATGGGGGTGAGAGGAATAATGCCTATGGATTAGAGATCAGTGTTCTTTTGTGTAATATTGGGAAGAAATAAAAATTGTGTGCAATTTCAACATTTTTCTTCCATTCAAGGCTTCTGATGCCTCCTTCCTCAGCATACCAAGTTCTCAAAGGCTGTATTATGGCAGGTTTTCTTTAACAACTGAACATATGGAGAACTTTAGACTGACTGTCTAAAGATCAAGCCCACCAAATGTGGATAGGATCACCACCAAAATATGGGTTTCCATGTGGTAATTTTTTATCTAGCTAACTGGAGAAGTTATTTATTTTTTAAAGAGTTGATAGAGATTAGCTACATAGTTCAGTGGATTGAGAGCAAAGCCTAGAGACAGGAGGTCCTGGGTTCAAATTTGAACTCAAGACATCATACCTTGGAAAGTCTTTTAACCCACAATGCCTAGCCCTCACCACTCTTCTGCCTTGGTATACAGTACTAATTCTAAAATGGAAGATAAGGGTTTAAAAAAAAGAGAGAGTTAATGCACAGAAGACCTCACACCAATGAAACCACAAGTAGCTTGGCTTTGCCACTTAATTAGTTTCGCTACTTCAGATTTGGCTTACTCACAAAAACAGAGGACTCTTAATTTTACATAACTTCCCCAGACTTTAACAAAAGGAAAGAGTTCCTGGTGATTATTTTACTACATTCTTAGATGCGACCCCAACAAAATATATTTGACTCCTCCTGCAGACTGTTTGTCAATCTAGGTAATTTTTACCTTTTATTTAAGGCAACCTAAAGTTCTATGCCTTTTCCACAAGAAAAATGCATCTAATTTAAGAGACAATATAACAATAATTCTTCAGTCACAAATTCAGCATAGGATGACATGACACTAAAAGGTTAAAAATGTAAAGCAAAATGTCACAGTAGATGGAGCTCTACTCCTGGAATCAAGAAATTATAAGTTCAAATCTGGTTTCAGATACTCACACTAGTTGTGTGATGTTGAGCAATCTCTTTTAGTCCCAGTTTACTCATCTGTAAAATGGGGATAATAGCACCCATCTCCCAGGGTTATTGTGAAGATCAAATATCATACTTATCACACTTTGTACATTTTTAAGTGATATATAAATATTTAACATAACTGTTGTTACCGTTTTCTTTATGTCAACTAATAAAGACGTCTAAATTGACATGTTTTACTTATTCAAAGAATGTTCTATCTTGAAGAAGCCTTCTTTAGCTGCCTTCAGTACTCAGGTTTACGTTGATAATTTGTACCAGACTAGATCCCAGGTCTATTTGGTCCTAGTCTAACATTCTCTCCATTTACTGCTTTTTTGCAACCATTATTAAGACTAGGAAAAAAGTTCATTTGGTGGTCAAGAACTAAAATCTTAAAGGCAAACTGTCTAGCACCATCATATATATTTCATATTTTTAGAAGCAGCAAAAAACCTCTGTGTCACTGCCTAAGGGAACAGATGCATTAGATACATCTTTACCAAAACAACAGCATTCCTTTATTTGATAATAGAGCTAAGGAAATAGGAGGCAAGCACTGATAGTTTTTAAAAAGGTATTTTACAGTAAAAAGGAACAGACAGAAATGCATAATGTTAAGATATTTCTTATATAGTCCATTCCTTTCAATAATTTTTTTGATTATTCAGCAAGAATACAGAAAAATTCAAAGAAAAACCTTCCTAGGGCAAAAAAGTGAACCTTTGTGTTTCATAACAAAAATTATATTGGATTTTTACTCTCTTGCTCCTGTATAACTGGCCTAAGGAATTCTGAGAAATTATAGCTTTTAAAATTTGATTACTGAATCAAAATCAAAATTACCTGGATATCTAACAATAAATGTTGTCTGAGGGTTCAACTGCTGGTGATTCTATTATAAAATCAACCCAGAAATTATTTGGTAATAACCAAACAATGAATACCATAAGATGGTCCAAAAGTTTCTGTTGTAATAAAACAGTTATAACTTGCTAATTTTTTCTAACATAAATCTTTAATAAAGTAATTTTCTTAATGTAAACTTTTTGAGATAGAGACATTCATCATCGCATTATGTATTCTCTTTATTAATGATATATAGTTTAATAGACTTGGCCTATATATGCTTCTAAAAAGAATGAAAAAGCCAGCAATAGCTATATGAGTAAAGAACTGAGATTTGTGTACAATGGTATCTCCTCTCCATAATAGTACAATTAATGACTAATGGAAGGAGAAAAAGCAGAAGGCATGTTAGCTAGTTCTTCAGTATGAGATCAAGTAAAATCTTAGTACAATTCAAAGCACTAAATCTTAAAAGAGTTGGCAGTAAATTGAGAGGTCATTTAGTCCAACTTAAGCAATGCATGAGATTTTCTAGAACTTTGTAATGAAAGTGAAATATGAATGCAGATATATTATGAACAGCAGAAAATGAACACACACACACACAGTTAAAAGCCATAATAATCTACTAATCTAGGTTCTCAAAGCTGGAAATAATTATTATAAACCACAAACATTCAAAGTATTTGGGAATATCATTTTGATGGAATTTAATATATGAATAATGAAAAATTCCTTTACTATCATAATAGCACAGAAATTTAAA
Source organism: Gracilinanus agilis (assembly GCF_016433145.1). Lineage (NCBI taxonomy): Eukaryota > Metazoa > Chordata > Mammalia > Didelphimorphia > Didelphidae > Gracilinanus > Gracilinanus agilis. The sequence continues at coordinate 268,702,765 of NC_058132.1, read as the reverse complement.
AAAAGAATTATTACAAATAAATATCTTTATATTACAAATCCAGCTTTTATATGTGCGTATATGTGTGTATATGTTAATTATACAATTCAGTATGGCACAATGTTGGTACCACGGCTAGAGTATTTCCTTAAAGATGTCAAATTGCATTTGATCTGAACATTAAGAATGAATAGCTAGTATAATATACTGAAGGAAGAGGAAGGGGAAGGAGAAAAGAATAAGCATTTATATATCACCTACTACATGCCAGGCCACATGTTAAGTGCTTTACAAATTTTATCTCATTTGATGGTCACAACGGCCCTGTGAGGAAGGTGATGTACCCCATTCTACAGTTGAGGAAACTGAGACAGATTAATGGCTTGCTAAAATTTGACTTGCTTTATAGGTATTAAGTCATTTTGTCTATGGCTACATTTGAACTCAGGTCTTGCTGGCTCTAGACCCAGGGCTCTATCCATTGTGCCATCTAGCTAGAATTATGATCCAAAGGTAAAGAAAGCATTTTTCTTAAGATATACCTTGGTTGACAATAATAATATCATGATAATAACAAGATAACAATAAATAAGATAGTTTTAATAAAAAGTACTTAGCACAGTGTCTGGCACATAGTAGGCTCAATATAAATGTTTATTCCTTACCTTTCCCTCTTTCACTGGTCAAGTGCCATTCAAATGCCAAGAAAAATATCATCACTATTAAAATTTTGAAAGTATATATAAGCAAATAAAATTTAAACAGTATATTTCTTATACATTATGCATTTTCACCATTACTCTCTACCATATAAATGGGGAGGGGGGGGGAGAATGGGTAGGAACCAGGCCTTACCTTCCACACTAGGAGAAGGGAAAGTTATCATCATGAGAACAGGCAGAATCATAACTCCATCTAACATTGTACAACTGTAAGAACAAAGAAAGAAATGTAAGCACATATATACTGGAGCATCAAATAAAAGCTGTCCTATTTTGGATTTTTGAATTCATATCACACAAATCCCACTTCCTGGCTTAATGAGGATATTTTTTCAACCTGACTATATACAAAGTATTCTGAAAGACTTAGGGTAGTTTTAAGCTATTAAAGTTAAGACTTTTCAGGCACCTGGTAAAATGAAAGGATCAAGTACAGAGTGCCCAACCTGGCACTCAAAACCTTCCTTATGTATTCTACGTCGATCACCCCTTACCTCCAAGCATATGCCCTCTGCTCCTAAAAAAAGTATTTTCTTTCAGTCCACCTGCATTGGATCTAGGGCTTAACAGATTAGCTGAATAATTCAAGAATGTTCTCTATTCTCATCTCTATCTCTCCACCAGGAAATCCCTGGTTTCCTTCCAAACACAGCTTGAGGTGCACTCCCTTTCACTTTGTATTTATCCTGTATGTACTTATATATGGGCATGTCTGTCTCTCCCATTCCTTTTCCCTTTCCATATTTCTCCCTCTCCCTCCTTCTTTCCCTACCCCTTCTCTGTCTCTTGTAGGAAAGATTTTGAATTTCTCAAAGTGTTCAGACACTAGATAAACATCCCTAAATAATAAGATGGTGATTGTGTAGCCCTTTCAAGTTTGTAAAAAGATACACACATTATGTTTGGGATGAGGGGGAAAAGACATGGGCAAGAGTGGCACAGGATGGGCAGGAATGGATGAGTTGCAAAATGCATTCATGAACGGAGGTTCCAAGTGAATGAAGTCATAGATCCATCTGGGTGGTTTAGTAATAACCCAATGAGGAAGGTGATATAATCCCCTATTTACATTTTACTTGCTCACCATCACATAGCTAATAAGTATCTCAAGGCAGAATTCAAACTCAAGTTTTTCCTGACTCCACAGACCAGGGCTCTTATTCCAACAGTACACTGACTGTACATGTACAAAAGCAGCATCTATTTTATAGTGTAAAATTAAAGATAAATATTGAAAAGCCTGAATAGCAAAATTAGATAGTTTCTATTAACTTGAAAAGAATAGATAACTAATATTAGGTCAAATGATTTTACTTCTTTTTCTGAGGGAAAGCAAAGACTTTTTTGCTTCTAGATTTTTCAGCTCACGGTTATTCACCTCCAAAAAAGAGATTAGCCAGAAGGAAATTTAAAAAGAGGACAGATGAAAGCTTAATGTTTTAAAAGTATGAAATTGCATGTCTATCAAAAATGAAGAGATTACAGGGTTCTTCAAGGAATCTTTGTAAGAATAATTTTGAAAATGGTGTTGGTGTAAGCCTCCACTGTCATTTCTTCAATTTTCTAATTTAAGATTTTGAAAGTACAATTTAAATGACTGGCCTGCCAGAGAGTAAAAAAATATGTGCGCTTACTAACAATAATTCTGTTGAGAACTTTATTTTTAAAATGAAACTACTGTACAAATCAGAAACTATAAAGATCTCTCCTAAAACCATGGTTGCATTGATATCTATCCCATTCATGATTACTCATGTGGCACTTTTCCCCAAATTTTCCACAACCAAAGTGAAAACTACTTAGTCTAGGTACTTAATCTAAGACACTCAGTCCATCTTTCTCTTTGGGATTCTTTGACTGCTTCTCCCTCTTCTCATCCTGTTATCTCCACCTCCAATTTCCTCCTACCTCTCTGTCCTTCTTTATCACTTTTGTTGTTGTTCAACTGTTTCTGACCCCATTTGAAGTCTTCTTGGCAAAGATACTGGAGTGGTTTGCCATTTCCTTTTCTTGCTCATTTTACAAATGAGGACCTGAAGCCAAGGGTTAACTGATTTGCCCAGGATTACACAGCTAGTTTAGTGTCTGAGGCCAGATTTGAACTCAGAAAGATGAGTCTTCCTGATTCCCAGCCTAGTGCTCTATCCACTGCATCAGAGAACTGCCCTTTCTTTATCACTTAATTGGCTTTCATTTGTAACTGAAGACCAAAGCCCTGCTGTTTGTTGTATTTCCTAAATACAATTGCTTGTTTTTAGTTTACAAAATTGATCTTTTTTGATATGTCTAAAAATTTCCATTATTTTTAAGAGGAATTATTTTTGTTACTGTGAATGTGAAATGATCTCTCTTACTCTACAGACACTCATATTTTATGGGACAAAAGTCTTCAAATGAAAAAGACTTACTTTGTCTAGATCAAATTTAGCCCTGTGACAATTTTCAAAGCATTTGACCACTGGAACAGTCTATATACCTGCCAAGGAATAAAACTACAAAATTAACTTTTACAAGATTAAACCTTTTATCATAACCTCAGCAGCCTCTATTCTTGGTCTTTATTATGGTAAAAGATGAAAGGGAAATGTTGGGAGGAGTCCCAAGATTAGAAGGGAAAGAAATCCCTTCAAAAAAGAGATTAGGGAAGATGGAGATGGACATTATTGTTTCATGATAAGCAGAAATGAACCACCAACATTCTTTTAACCCACAAATGCAATAAAAAATCATCCCCTAAAATGCCTTCCATCAGGCTGGTTAGTTATTATTGTGCTCTACCAAAGAACCAAAAATAAAACACTAATTTAGACTCTTGAAAACAAAGACAAAAGTAGATACAGATTTTACTCCCTCCCCTATGCTATCTAGCTCAGTCTAATCTACAGTGTTCAGATAGCTGAAAGTCTGCCAAAATTTTTGGAAAAGATGTCAGGATCTCTTGCTGGTTGCCATTTTGTTCTAGAGAATGGAGTTGCTGCTGTTAGCTGGGTAATTCAGCTAGTTAAAAATAAAAAAAGACATGGAAATAGGCTTTGAACAATGAAAAAAATAAAAAAATAAAAAAAGGAAAGGCATTTTGAAATAAACTTCCTGATCAGACTCTATAATTAAAGCTCCCATTTGCCCTCAAGTCCCAACTTTTGACCCTCAAGCTTTTATTTCTACACAAAACAAATGACTAAAAATATTTGATTCCCCCCAAATTCTCTGTCCTCTGGTATCATCTTGATGAGTGATTTCAAATGCCAGTTGCAATTTAGAACTATGATACAAAAATGAACAGTTCATACCCTTTTACCCAACAATTCTACTGCTGGCCATTTATGTTCAAAGAGGTCAAAGACAGAAAGAAAGGCTCAATAAACCAAAATATTAATAGCAGCACTCTTTTGGCAACAAAGAACCAGAAGCGAGGTGGATGTCCATGGATTGGGGAATAGCTAATCAAACTGGTATTTGAATGTAATGGAATATTTTTGTGCATTAAGACCAAGTGAGAAATTAAGAGAAATATTGAAATATTTACTTAAATAACAGTAAAATCAGAGAAACAAATAAACAATATACATGAATATAATCAGAAATGAGAAGACCGCTACAAGGAAGCTAGAACCCTGAGAAACTGCAATAACTAATCTTGCTACCAAATATGAAACAAAGAAAAAATATAGCCTTCTCATAATTATTAACCATAATAGTAGTAATAGTAACTGGCATTTGTAAAGGGTCTCGAGATTTACAAAACACCATAAACATTATCTCATCTGATCCTTACAATAACTCATGAAATACAAGGTAGGTGTGTGTGTGTGTGTGTGTGTGTGTGTGTGTGTGTGTGTGTGTGTGTAAACTGAGGCAGACAGAAGTTAAGTAACTGGAATGAGGTTACATAGCTAGCAAGCACCTCAAGTAGGATTTGAAATCAGGTCTATTCTACTTCTAAGTCTCATACTCTTACCCACTGTACCACCAAGCTGCCTAACAGAGAAGCTGTAGGGAAGACTATGACAGAGACAGAAGGTGGCATACGTTAACAGGTCACAGCCTATCAGGTGTTTTTCCTTATTACAAGTAAAGTTTCAATTTCATTGGAGTATATCTTCAAGGGAAAGTCATACCCTAATAATAAGGGTGAAAAATAAAATTAATAAAAAAGAAAAAGTGTGAGCTGAATGGAATAGGGAATACATGTTGAAATGGCAATATTCCAAAATATCTTGAATTAGTTCAGGGCTATTCAAATTACCTGTCACCCTTCTACTCTAGATTTGTTTCTTAACCTTGACTATCCACTGGCACAGAGAAATTACATGAAAGTTGATATTCAACAATTCCCAGTACAGAGATATACCTGGGGTAACAGGAGAAAGCTCATTAACATCAATATCTTGGTCAAGCAAGGGAAGCTGTCAATGAATATTTTTTTTAAATGCCAACACGAAAATACAAGTCATCTATACTTATAGCTTATATCTTTCACAAGTAAATCAAATTGAATTTCCTGGGTCATAGTACTTAGTACAAACCAGTCTATTTTTCTTGAAAAGTATTCTTTATTTTCCTATTCCCAATGCAGATCTATAGACTTATCTTATTTATGGTCCAAACCAAATATTTTACCAAGGTCTAAAATTTATGGGATCCTCATCTGTAGGGCCTCAAGCTATCAACCTCTCTCAGAGCCCAACTTGGATCATCTCCCTAGATTAGAGTACACTATCCTAAAATAATTTAAATTATTTCCTATTAAATCTAAGTCCTGATTAGCATAAATAATGAATTCCCTGAAGTGGTCTCATGTATTTGAATTCCCACCATCCAAAGTTATAATTTTGGCATTAGCTCAATAGAAATATGGAGTATGAATTCAGATACTCCTATTATTTCAGGAGATTCATTGGTCACACTAATCTAGACCTAGCTACCAAATAAATGTCTTCATATTTGTTAAGTTCCCATCCTCCAATGTAAGTTGCTTGAGAGCAGGGATTGCTTCATTTTTGTCCTTAAACGTCTCTTCTGTTTTGCATGCTTTAGACACTAAATGAATATTTATTAAATTAAATCTCTGGGCCCTTTCGATAAGAGGTTGGTATAGTTTCTGCCACACTGCAGTACTTCCAAGGAGGAGGGTGCTACACTAAGAGCACTTCACTCCCTTTCTCCTTTCTCACTTTCAGGACTTTAAATATCATGCCTTGGCTGCAATTTCAATTCTGGAACTTCCGCTAGAACTAGGGTCTCCTTACCTTGGAACACCAATCCATCCATGTTGCATTCTTCTAACTCTGGAATATCTTTCTCTATGCCAGACCCCCTTCCTTCATCTGTGAATTCTTTTAGGTCTTCCACTTTGGGAAAGGGCCTAGAGTCAGCCTAACTTCATTTTCCTCCCACCTATGCTTCTGACTTCCCGAGGACCTCAACATTTTAACTCTGTGCTGGCACCTTTAGCATTTCCTTTCTTCTCTTTCCTATTCCATTTTTTAAAATGTTGTCTTCTCCATTTGAATGTAAGCCCCTTGAAGACAAGAATGATGTTCCTTTTTCCCTCTATTTGTATCTCCAGTAGTAAACTGTGTGTTCAACACACAGTAAATGTTTTAATAAATGCTTATTGCCTTGCCTTGTTAACTTCCCAATAATAGATCATAAATATTTCCAAGAAATTAAAAGTAGTTCTTCCTCAGAAAAAGTATAGACCTCTGGTCTTAATGTGTCCTTTTCAACATGTTATTACTTCCTACACTGCCCTAGTCTCACTCTCTTGAGAAATATAATGCTCCCATGGTACTCCACTAAAAACGGATACATTACCAGGGCAGGAGAGATAAGGCTGCTTTCCAAATCCCATGGTACCCTTCATGCTCCATTTATAGATCAGACTGATAACTCAGTTTAAGGAACTTACATTTCGCTCAATTTCTAACATGTGTGGGCTTGAGACCAAGCTTGGCACTTCTCTTACTTGTCAGAATTTACAGCTGGATAAAGCCACAAGATCCATGGCATACATTACTGAATAATCATCATAACACATTTTGGTACAGGTCACAGAATAGTCAGCACAGCAATCATTTCTGGAACTCAGTGCAACAGCCAAAAGAATGAATGCTGAGGCTCCACCAGAATACAGCATTTTGTTTCCAAAACTTGGATTGTCAAAGGCTCCCAGCCAACATTCTTATCTCCAACTCCACCCTCTCTTCTCCTCTCCCCTTTGTGGTTCCCCACCACTTGCTAGGACATAATGTCTTTACCTGGCATTTCTCCTCACCAAATAGAGACTCAAAATTAATTTACTCTGGGGAGACTTTCTAGATTAACTTCAACCTTTCTTTCATCATGCAGATATGTTAAATTCCCATAACACTTAAGTAATCAGTTTTTTATTATTCCACTTTATATAGCTTATGCTACATTGTAATAATTTCTCAGATCATTCCTGCTTCAGACAGTAACTGATCATAGGCAGACACTCAATCTCTCAGCCTCAGTTTCTTCATCTGTCAAATGGAGATTGTAATAGCACCTACCTCATAGGGTTGTTATGAGGATCAAATGAGAGAATTAGAAAGCACTCTGCATTTCTTAAGTCATTATTTAAAAATCATTTGAAGTTTTTCCTTAGGTATCAAATGTTCTGAGAATCCTAGAACTTTTAGATCTGGATAAGCATTAAGATAGATAGATAGCAGAAAAGTCCTGGATGACTAAATTGAGCAAAAGGCGGTCAAAATCTTTCTGAACCTACTCTTTCTCTTTAAAATGAGAATAGTTATAGCTGCCTAGTTCACCAAAGTTGTTGTAAGAAACGCCCTCCATAACTGTGAGGGACTAGAGAAAGGATTCAATCTCTTGATATTATCAATGAGCAAACTGAGGCTTAAGGAATAACTCACTGAAGCTTTCTTATACACAAGGACCTTGTTTTCCATTCCGTTAATGTCCCCATATAGCACCTGTTAAAATTCTATGAATTTATGTGTCACTCAAATGATTACTGGCTTACATCCAGGGATGTGCTGGAGCCAGCTTAGGTTGGCTTGAGCTGTTTATTAAATTTTCCATGTGAGTATTTATGGCAAATGCTACAATCATGGCTTGATTTATTGTTTTATGTTAATGTTATAAATTAAACTTAAAAATACATCCTGTCTACTTACACACACACACACACACACACACACACACACACACACACACACATACACACCAACAGAGTATTAAAATTCTTAAAATTCATCAGCACTCCCTTGCTTATATCACTTTAGGAATTTGTATCATTATTTTTGAAGGAAAATGAGCAATATTTAGATGCATAGGTGATACTTTTCTACTTAATGTGATTACTTGTAAAAAGAGTAGTTTTCTCTTCTTACATAAATTTCACTGTATCACTCCTTCTAATGATAGATTGCTTGTGACCTCGGACAAGTCACTTATCTCTCTGTGCCTCAGTCTTATATAGTTATAAAATGGAAGGGCTATACTTGATGGTCCCTTTCAGCTCAATGCTTCTATGATACTACATAGTTGAATAATCTGTAAGCCCCTTCAGGGTAGGGGCAGTCACAATTTTGTACCCATACTGACAGCACAGTGTCTTGCATATAAGAGACAATAAATGTCCATCAATTAATTGATGATAGCTGCTACTCTGAACCCTACCTTGGACATAGCACTATTATTGAGTCAAAAAATTCTATCCATTGGATTTAGATCTGAAATAATGAAAAAGGTTAATGTTGACAGGAAAGACTGGTGTCAGCATAAGGAAAGATGAGGTAAATCTAAGCCCTTCTCCCCTCTGAAGGCACATATGCCATTTGTGTCTTATTCAATTTCTTCAACGAGGGTGATAACCACAATTTATAACCTACCCAATATCTTCAGTTATACCCACATGTTCAAGCGAAAGAAGCAAACTCAAGCTCTGAGGAAACATCTCTGGCCAACTTCTCGGTGTCTACTGACATTTCCTTTAATAACAAAAATCAAAGAAAGGTTTGGGAAGCCAAAGAGGTAGTAAGAGTGAAACTAGCCCCCAATCTGAAAGTTCAGCTCTTTTGCCTGAGACTGGATAAATCAATTCTATTTGAACAGATACTTTCACGTGAGATATTTTGATGAAGGTAATAGGGAATATTTCAACCCTAATATAGCTTCAATTTCGAAGGAGTTATGTTCTTCTACACAGTTTTTATGCTGTGCCAAAAAAAACATGATATTTATTAGGAGGGAAATGAAGTTCCAGGAGAGCTCATTGAAATTTCATTGGAAGAATAGATTTTCATCTAGAAAACTGGAATTCAGTAATCTCTGCCCATTACTTATAGTTCTACCCTTATAGGAAAACAAAATGGGTCTATTTTCTCTTCCATATGACAGTCCTTCAAATATCTTAATAGGGCTATCATACCTCAAATGGGCCTTTCCTCCCGGAAGTCTGTTCTAGCCTAAAACCAGATCTCTTAATCATTCTTCAGATGACATGATTTCCAGAACTTTCACTATACTAGTAACACAACTCTAATCTTTTTGCATAAGATTAATTCAAAGAAAGAATGAGTTAGGTTTTCTCTCAGCTCATTTAGGGAACATGGTCCACTTAAATACCAGAGTCTATTTTCAAGTGTATTTGCCCCCATGTGAACAGAAAAACTAGCTGTCCTTTTGCAATCTCAGCATTTGCAGATTCTTTTAGCCATATGCAGACATTAATGTTTATCCCTTTTAAATTTCATCCAGTAGTCCATCAATCCAAAATTACGTTTTTTGTAATAGATAAAAAAAAAAAAAGTATTAGTAATCTGACTCAACTACCCGGAATCCACAAATTTTATCAGTATCTTTCTCCAAATTACCACTTTAAAAAAAAATGTCTATTTCAAAAAACAAGATCCAGACTTTAACTGACCTATTAATATTCCATGAGTATAATTCTAATATTTCCAAAATCTCCTAATAGTCATATTATCCAAAGCACTAGCATATCATGATAGTCTGTGAAAATATTCTCCCTTTATTTACCATTCCAGAAAGACTAGAAAATATAAGAGCATTTAAATTGTAGTAGATCCACGTTGGTGAAGAAGCGGCACACGTTCCCCAGCGGCACAGAAGAGGCTGCTCTGTTCCTCCTCTCCACCACGCCTGAGGACATTTTTTGCATGCCTACCCCTCTGTCCAGTAGACAAATGTGAGCACTTTCTCCCTCTACTGTCTGCAGGGGCCTCATAAGCAGCTTAAAGGTGCAGTTTGGGCACACAATCTCTGAAAAGTTTGCCAATGCTATACTAGACCATTTAAAAAACTTAGAGCCCTGACACCATCCTACTTTGCTATAAGGTCACCAGGGAGACATGACGCAAAAGTTCAGTACTCCTTAGTGTCTGCTCTAGCTCTTGCATGTTGAAAATTCCTTGGCATATCTATCTTAAAATAAATGAACTGAAAACGGAAGAGGGTAGAATAAGGAACACATCTTGTTTTCCTCATTCTTTGCTGGATATCTGTCGTGAACTAGTTAAACCAATTTACAGTCTACTCCAAGACACTGATGGCAAGAGGCAAGGGAAGTAGTCTCTATCACCTTCATTAATTTCACAGAATCATAAATCTAGAGCTTGACCAGATCTCAGAACTCACCTTTACGTTATAGGCAATAAACTGAAGCCTAAGTGTTAGGTTAGGTGATTTGTCCAAGGTCACACAGGCCAGTAAGCATCAGATGAGATGTGAATCTGTCCTCTAAATCCAAAGCCAGTAGACTTGTCATTTCTTATATTCTGTCCCATAACAATTTCTAGAGCTTCGTTGGTATAAAATTCCTTTATATAGTCCTACTATTTAGTAACTCCATCAAAAAAAGAAATTGTTAGTTTGGCATGACTTCTTCATATAACCATGCTGGCTTACATTTTGACATTCACAAACCATCTGTTTAATAATCTGCTCTTGAATTTTGCCAGTGACTGACATTAAACTTAGTGGTCTATAGGTTTCATAGTTCCCTTTGCCCTACCTTTTGAAAACTGGGACATTTGCCACCCAACTTCTGGCATCTCTCCTGTCCTTCAAGTTTTTCAAAGATCACTGAGAGTAGTTTTGTGTAGCCTGGGGTGTATATAATTCATCTATGTCTAGAGACTTCACTCTTTTGAAGACAAATATATGCTCTCTTATATAATGTTTCTCACCAACTTCTTGGCCATCAATCTCTTCTTCTGTGGTTCCTACTCTTTCTGGTTTGGAGATGTTTTGTCCTTGAAGGGATATACAGTAAGTAAGCAGAATTATTCAATGTTTTTAGCTTTTCTGTATGATATGTTAAAACAGTAAGTGATGCTCTCCAAATACTATTCCAATCCTTCCCTTGATCATCTTCTTGCTCCAAAAATACCTTTAAAAGCCTTTTCTGTTGTCCTTGGCAATTTGCCCCAAATATCTGCTTGCTCTAGATTTTATCCTTCCCAGAGAGAAAGTGAGAGAGAGGAAGAGAGAAAGAGAGAGAGAGGAAGAGAGTGCACTCTAGTCATCCCTTCTCCTCTCCCAACCTCCATCCACATATACTCATTTCCCCAGTTTACTTTCAGACAAGTGTCTCATCCTACTTTTCTCCTGACTAATTGTCTTTATTGTTTGCCCCCCCCCCCCCCTTTTAAAGAATGTTTGAAGGAAAAGTAAGCAGCATCTTTCCTATACAGCCAAAGTACCCCAGTAATTTCCCTTCCCCAAAATAAATGCAAAGCACTAACTTCAGACCACTTAGACAAGTTTTTAGGCTAAAGTTAGGTTATAGGATAAGAGATTATTCTGGGAATAAAGCTTGAGTTTCTGTTTTTAAAAAACAACAACTAAACAACTGCCACATCCTATGTGTGGCCAAAGTAGTCATTCCCAAAATGACTCTGCAGGTCAAGGTTATATTTAATCAGACCTCAGCATCAGCTTGTTTCCAACACACTAGCCATGGGTGAGATGAGGTAAGAGAGGGATGCACCAGTAAGCGACACAAAGAAAACTCCAAACTGGAGGCACCATATCATAAAAACTAGTAGAGAACCTTTCAAATAGCTCAGGAATGGCCCACTAAATAATACATTTTATTCCTTTAACACTCTAATGGTAGAAATGTTGATTCTCAAATTGTCGTTGCTTGGTTTTATATAGGTTCTAATAGTGCCTGGGGTCTTTGTATCCACAGTTTCAGGGGATTAGCATATAATTTTATCTTACATGATTGATGAATACAAATGGTTTCTTGGACACATTCTACTGTGTTGAAATCCAGCCCTTGGATCCGCTCATCCTGCACTTATCGAGAATGATTACAGATTGTTTCAGAGAAGTGGAGGATTCAGCTGAAAGAGTCACATTATAAAACATTCAAACCATGTCATGAGAGACAGTTGAAGACACTAGGGATGCTTAGCCTAGAAAAAGATTAAAGGGGAAGAAAAGGATGATAACTGTTTTCAAATATTTGAAGGGCAGCCAATATGGAAAAGAGATTGAACTAAGCATGTATCTATCACATTATCCATGACCCTTTCGCACATATTTGCCTCTCTTGGAGGCAGGTATCATTTACTATTTTACAAGATTTGAGCATGTGATAGTTTCACAATTATGCCATAAGTTCCCCCTCTGTGTATATCACACAAAACATACAAGTACACGCAAAGAGCTAGTAACTAGAATTAATAAAGGCAGAATCCAGGTCTTTTAATGAAATGTTAAATCTTTCCATTATCTCCCACTGCCTGTTGATGAAATTTGTTTTGAATAGAACCTATGGACAGAAGTGAAGTAGAAGAAACAGGTAGAAATTGCAAGATGGAGATTTTTGTTCAATATGAAACAGAATTTTCCAACTATTTTTAATTAATAAATGTTTACAGTCACCAGCATCTGTTATAGAACAAGCATTGGGATGAGTGCTTGGGATACATAGATGAAACTATTGAGGCATAACAAATATAAGCATTCAGATTATAGGTATAATTCTTGAGGGTCCCTGGCTTTCAAAGAGTTTATATCCTAAAGGAAGACTCATGTGACTTCCAAGGTTATGAAGCTGAATTAATTTTAGGATGGTAATTTCTCAGTTAATATCACTGTATTCTTCACAAGTGCCTCAAATAAACAGAGTACATTTTATCTCCTAATTCTCTTCCTTGCCCCTCATTCCCCACCTAGAAGGGAATCTTCATCACCAGAATGGAGCATACATCATTCCCAGTTGCACATGGAAACTTCATAAAAACTGATAATGTACAAAAGAATAAAAACTTAAACAAAAGCAAAGAGGCAGAAATATTCAACATTTTTTACATTTTATACAATGGCTAATTGCTAAGCAAGGGCCTAGCACACAGTAGGCACTTAATAAACACTTATTCCTTTCTGCCCTTACCAATCACAAGGCAATAAAATTATACTCAATAAAGGACTCTCAAAGAAGGATTAAAAATCAATTGGTTATTAGTAACAATTCTAAAAAATTGTAAGCTGAAAAATCATAGAAGTAATAGAACATTTCATTAAAAATAATGGCAATAGTGGCACTACTAAAATTTGGGGAATTCAATCAAAGTAGACCTCAAGAGAAAATGTATACTATATCTTTAAATGTTTATATTAACAAAAGAGAATGAACAAAGGGGACAAATTCAGGATGCAGAATAAAACATTTTTTTTAAATTTTTTTTTTAACCCTTGTACTTCGGTGTATTGTCTCATAGGTGGAAGAGTGGTAAGGGTGGGCAATGGGGGTCAAGTGACTTGCCCAGGGTCACACAGCTGGGAAGTGGCTGAGGCCGGGTTTGAACCTAGGACCTCCTGTCTCTAGGCCTGCAGAATAAAACATTTTTAATACAGTCAATGCAGGAATTTGTTTTGCTCATCTATGTACACTTGTCATAGCAGTTTTGTTCAAGCACTCTTCAGTTTATAAAGCACTTTGAAAATGTTATCTCATTTTATCCAGAGGTGTATTTTTATCCTCATTTTACATTTTAGGAAACTGAGGCTGACAGAGGTTAAGTAGCTTGCCCAGGGTCACAGAGACAGTAAGTGTCTAAGTTTAGATTTGAACTTGGATTTGGATTTCTTCTAGACTCCAAGTCCGGCACTCTACCTATGGTGCCACCTAGTTGCCTCGGAAAATAGGTTTGTTAATTTAAAAAAATGAAATTTAATCATAAAAATAAAAATTGAGCAAAACAAAGACAAGGTTCCTTTATTATTTTCCTATTTGTTCTTTAGTTGAAGAGCTCTTGGGTGGGGTTGGAGGGGTTAACAAGATGAAATAAGATATAGCCTAAATAGAACTCACTCATAAAGCTTCAGTTTATTTCTTGCATATCTATTAGACATTTAGTTGTTGTTCATTCATTTCAGTCATGTCCAACTTTTAGTAACCCCATTTTGGGTTTTTTGGCAAAGATACTGGAATGGTTTGCCATTTCCCTCTCTAGCTCATTTTACAAATGAGGAAACTGAGGCAAACAGTGACTTGCTCAGTCACACAACTAATAAGAGTCTACAATTGCATTTGAACTCAGGTGTTTCTGATTCCAGGCCCCACTCTAGTAACCTTGTTGCCCTTTTTTAGGCATTACTGTCCTAAATAAACATTCAAGTTTCAGTCATAATCTCCTACTCTATGCTTTCCTAACTTGCAGCATTTCATCTTTCACCTCCCACCTCACCTTTGCACAGGCAGTCCACCTTTTCTCAGATGCGTTTTCTCTTTACCTACATCTCTCAGAATCCCTAGTTTCCTTTGAAACTCAGCATGTGTTTCTATTTCAGACCTTTCCAGACATCAATTAGGTATTGCTATATACAACTACTCACTTGTTTTAGATAGCTCTGGGGTACAGTGGATGGAGTATGGGGACTGTGATCTGGAAGATCTGAATTTAAAAGTAACCTCTGACAATTATTAGCTATGTGATCCTGGGCAAGTCACTTAACTCCTGTTTGCCTATTACCTCACCTATAAAATAAAGAACAATAATAGCACCTTCCTCTCAAGGTTGTTGTAAGTCGCAAATGAGATCATATCTGCAAAATGCTTAGTAGGGTATCTGACACACAGTAGGCATTATATAAAATCTACCTTTTATTTTTATGATATTTTGCCTTTTCTTATGTGTAATTATGTTTTTAGCATGAATCTCCAGTAGGATAAAAAATCTTTAAAGGCAGAAACTATATCATGGTTTCTTTTTTTTTTTTTAATATCTCAATAGTAGTTTTCAAACACTTATTGACTTGATTTGATCTTTCCTTGTGAGGATTTATAATAACAGAATAGAAAGACAATCCAAATTATATTAATTACAAAATGAGAGGTCTAAAGGGTAAGCATGAATATATAATAACTACAAAATATTCATTATCCCTTAATCTAGTAATCTCACTACTATGGATACATATGTGTATGTATAAACACACACACATATATCCCTATTTTAGGGAGGCTACCAAAAGAAATGGAACTATCTATGTAAATATAATTTTTTTTTTAATTTTAAACCCTTAACTTCTTGTATTGACTTATAGGTGAAAGATTGGTAAGGGTAGGCAATGGAGGTCAAGTGACTTGCCCAGGGTCACACAGCTGGGAAGTGGCTGAGGCCGGATTTGAACCTAGGACCTCCTGTCTCTAGGCCTGGCTCTCAATCCACTGAGCTACCCAGCTGCCCCCTGTAAATATAATTTTAACAACACTATTTGTAATAGCAAAAAACTGATAATAATCTACCTGCTCAATGATGTGATAATGGCTGAGCAGTGACTTATGAATACACTGGAATATCCTTGTGCCAGAAATGAACAGTAAGAAGTTTGGGAAGACTTTGTGTGAAGTGATGAGGAGTGAAGGAGACTGAACAAAAACATGAACTCTAGCCATAGGAAAAAATATAACAGCAGCTATAAAATTATTTTTAGAAACAGATAAAGATCAAAAGAGAGCAAGCAAGAGAGCAAACAGATTTGTTATTTTAAAAAATACTTTTAAAAACTGTACAAAGTTTGGAGCTTATTCTTTTATGTACAATCCTTTTATTAATTTTCTTTGAATGTTTCTGTTGATAGTTACTAAGTTAAAAATAAAAATGTTAAAAAAAAAAAAACCACACTCATAACAACAACCCTAAGTGCAAGCAGGGATCTAAGGAGGGAGGCATCACTTAGTGATAAGTCCTATCCTCCTACCAGGTTTCATGTGAGCTTTTCATTTCATCTCCAGGCAGTGAAAACAAGATATCCATCAAAATCTTTCCCACAAAACTTCACTAGCACATCTACACATATGCCCAACATAGAGACAAGAAGCTTTACCAAAATGGGAAGGTTTTAGCATGGGCCAGGACTACCTCTCTGGTCTGGGTAGATCCTGGAGACTAGCCAGTCGCCTCTTATTAGAAAAGGTTTCTCAATGATAATTTTAGGGGGAGGCATAGATGTGGAAAAAGAACTGGCATGTCAGGCATAATAGTTTTCACAAATTAAACTTTTCTTTCTTTTCTTGGAGATTCTCAAAAGAATTCCTTAATGAAGCGCCTCTACAGAATCTTAAGTTTTTGTCTTCAATTTAGGGAACTTCCACTAAAATATTAAGTATCTAACTACGTTAGGGACAGCTAGATGGCGAAGTGGAAAGGGTGCTAGCTCTAGAATCAGGAAAACTCCTCTTTCTGAGTTCCAATTCAGCCTCAGACACTATGTGTGCCCCTGGGTAAATCACTTAACCCCGTTTGTCTCAGGTATTTCATCTGTGAAATGAGCTGGAGAAGGAAGTGGCAAATTATTCCAGTATCTTTGCCAAGAAAACCCCAAATGGGACCAACAGAGAATTGGACATTTCTGGAAAAAACCACCTTTATTAAGGCACAGGGCCTGTGAAATACTCTACCTTCCCTTTCAAAAAAAAAAAAATCTCTATACAGGAAGCCCTAACTCTCAAAGTAAATACATTCTCCTGGTTTCTTTTGTTTCCCTGATCTAGTCTTTTAACTCATCCTGTAATCATGCCCAAATGACAAGATGAAACAGAAAGAGGTGGTGGGGAAAAGGGAATTGAGATAAACTTGTAATTTCTGGTGTAGGAAATGCGAATTAGCTTTTCTTCTGTCACAGTTAGAGTGGGTAGAAGGACTGAAAGATAAAGTAAGAAATATAAGAAAAAGAAAGAGTCTCTGCTCTGAAGGAATTTATAACCTAATGGAGAAAAGGGTAGCAGGCTGGGAAGAGGGTAACCTGGCACAGGGGCATAATGGGGATATGATGTAGTGCCTGGAATTGAAACCAAGCAGAATAGCGGGTAGAAAATGAAGAGCTGGCTAGAAAATTATGAGCCCTCTATAAAGGGAGGTTTTCAGAAAAATGACTTGCCCACAAAGGGTAACAGTGCAGGTCCTACAGTCAGTCAGGAAGATCTGAGTTCAAATCTATCAGACACTCCAAATTACTTTTGTGATTCCAGTCAAGTCACTAAACTTTTCTTTATCTAATTTTCTTCATTTGCAAAATATAATAATGATGCCTATCCCCCAGGGTTGTTGTGAGAATCTAACAATATTTGGAAAGCACTTTGCAAATCTTAAAGCATTATATAAATACATAGGCATTATTATTGTTTTAATTAGTCAGTATGGGACAGGGGCATAACTTGAGTCCAGGTCTTCCTGGCTAAAAAGCCTATGTTCTCTATTCCCTAAGTCAAGCTGCCTCTTCAAGTAAAAAAAAAAAAAAAAAAAAAAAAAGTTACCTTATGGTATATTTATAGGTAGCCTTTTCCCAGTTGGGAAGTGAGCAGGTTCCCTAATTAATGCTTGCTTTACACTTCAAGCATCTTCTAGTATGGAAAGGAGCATTCAAAAAATTTTAAAGGCCAATTTTAATAGGCTCCATTTGAGCCTATGGATGGAATAGCTATACAAAGGGGGAAAAAGTGGAACCTTGAAATATTGTATAATAATTACAACAATAATCTTCAATTTTCAGTTTTAAATCGTTCTTCCTTATGAATTCAGCTATACTTCCATCACCTCCCCTAACTGTCCTGATAATCATTCTGGCATTCCGAAGGCCTTTTTTTATCCTATTTTTTAAGAGCTTAAACAAAATTTAGTTATTGTTAATAAGTTATCTCTAAGCATTTCATCAGGAATCCAAGACTTGTCTTGGAAAATTTAGTTTCATTCATTCTCTGTTGAGTTTGGAGTTATTGAGGACAGCAACTCAAATGACAGGAATTGTCTAATATGTGTTAAATATAATCACTCCCAATTACATGAATGTATGCCATCAATTAACAAAAAATGTTGGTCATCCAAAACAAAACTATTCTAAAATCACTTCCTCAATTATACTAATTATAGTTTAAATTCTTGAACAAACAAAATGCTTTTTTTAAAACAAAAATTAAAGTTGACATTTTAAAAATTGAAAAATGGATTTTTACTTGGCTAATCATTTTATATAAGTGGTAAAGAAATGACTATTTTTGCCTTTCTTTGCCTTATTAGCCCAGCCCTTATTAATGCAGTGCCTAGAATGGAGGGCCATTTAATAAATGCTTGTTGACTTGGGAAGATTTGTCCAATTCATTAAATTTAACATGTGGCATTATTACTGTACATGAGATAAAGTCTAAGGTTTTTGAAGGATAGGTTCCAGGTCTGAGGGGTAACATACAAGGAGAGGTAAGAGTGGAGTCCTGGCACAAAGAGGGTTCCTAGCAACCAACCTCTGATTTGGAAACGACCAATGTCTGGTTCTCTAGGAGGAATGCCTCAGTTCATATCCCTCCGAGGGATCCTAAGTAACCTCTAGGACATCTTCTGTAGGCTGAAAAGATCTATTTCCTCAGTTGCCAGATATTGACATATTATCCATGAAGTCCTAATAGCGATTGCTGCTATTTAAAAGGCCCGACTTACATCTATTAATAGCTACTGGAAAGGACCAAGAAAGGAAGTGTCAGAGAAATGCAAAACTGGAAACCACAGGACTAGATGGCAGAGAGAAGGTATTTAATTAGTACATTTAGCAAATATCCAAGGACCAAGGAACTTTAAGCTTAAACAGGACGCTTAGCAAATGAATTTAGGGAAGGAGGCAACCAGCACCCAGGCAGTACAAACAGACACTTTAGACAGGCCCTTACCTATTTACAAAACCTAGCACCAGAAACTAACTTCATTTGCAAATCAATCAACTCAGCAAGATTTGCTGACTAGGATAAAATGACTAAAGTTTTTGGTAATTATTTTCAACAGGCCCATAAGTTTAAGTGGCAATTGCTTACAACCATGATAAAGGAAAAGCTATTATAATTAATAACATTTCCAGACTCTCCTTGTCACCAAGCTTTTCCACTCACTCCCTTCCCCAAGTCAGTATGTGATTAATGGAATTCTCTCACAACTTAGCTGCTTGACTAGCAAAAACATATTTCAGGCTAAGGCAGAATCAGATAATTGTGGTATGACTCAACAAATCCACAGCTGTTCATTTAAATATATCCATCAAAAGTATAAATATGAACATTCGAATGAAAATGAGCCGTGTACACAGGGGTCAGTGTGCAAGTTGAATTGGTTAACGTGAAAGTAACCACAACACAAAACAAAATAAAAAGGCTGGCAAGATTTTGCAGGGCAGAAGCAGCACAGAAATGAACAGGTGCCCTCCACTCCCCTCCAAAAAAAGTTCACAGACCACTTAAATAGAAAATGGGAAAAAGCTGGCCAGATCAGAACTGTACGAAAATATTGAAAGAAGGAAAAAAAAAAAAAAAAAGGCTGAGTTCCATGAGAAAAAGTGGTTCGCTAAAGATTTAGGATTTTTTCCTACAGTCTTCTTTTTGTAATATTTTATATTGTGATTATGAAATCAGAATAATACAAGAATGTTTTTCTAATTGTACCACCATAAAGATCAGCTCTAGCCAGGTATCCAGCCTCTGTTAGTGATAATCTACAATTTAGTGCTAAGAAATACCCACCATTGCCAAGAAGAGATGGAAAACAAGAAAGAAAATAAAGGGGCCAGTAGAAAGGAAGGTAGATGAGTGTACCAACAAAGACCCAATCATGCCGCACATAAGGTGCTACTGGTTTCAATGACCTCACAGAGAGACACAGAGAATACCTTCACTCCAATGGCATGATAATCCAAGCTATATCAAATATCAATGAAGAAGAAATGGATAAATTGCATTAACTATGTTAAGAACACAGTCAATCAATCTACCACAAAACAGAATGTCACTTGACAGCCCAGGTTTATATGCATGATTTTTTTCTTTTAGTTGTATTATTCTATCATTGACCATAGTCATAGACATACAGAAGCACTGGAAGAAATACAAAACAATATTAAACTGTATGTGGGTGTGTGTAGTTAATTTTTAACTAACTGTATTGATTTCTGATTAATAATACACATTCCCAGAAAGGAGGTAACTCAATGGAAAGATATATTATACTTTCATGATATGAAAAGTATTAGTTTTTCCTTCTAAATACAAACCTTTTGAAGTATTTGTCACCTATCAACCCCAATCAAAAAAGTAAGAAACACTTGGGTTTGCTTGAGTCTGGCAGTCACTTTTTTAGAAGTTTGGTATTTATGTAAAAAAACAATCATGGAAAGGAGGTAATAAGGAATATACATAGCATCTATTATGTGTCCAGAAGTATGTTTTACAATTATTATCTCATTTGATCCTCACAACAAAGCTGAGAAGGAGGTGCTTTTAATATTCCATTTTACAATTTAGGAAACTAAAGCAAGAAATTAAGTGACTTTCTCAGTGTTGCAGAGCCTGTGTGTATCTCGGGCTCTTTCTGATTCCTGATTTGAATTCAGGTCTTCCTGACTCAGTAGCTTGTAAATCAATGGGTCAAAAGAATTCCAAGGGAAGGGAAGATTCCAAGGTAAATTACAGGAATTTTGGTAAATTTTAATTTTAATATCTCCATGAGTTTGACTCCTCTGATTTAAGGGAAATTAAGACAATTCATTAGTTCTTATGGCAACCATATCATCCTATAATCCATTAGAATCCCTAGAGCTTTTTCCCCTTCCCCCTCTTGAATGGCTTTCTATTGAAAGTCCTCCATGTTGTACTTGGTAGTATTGATTTTTCTAGTCCAAGTAAATTACCTTTATTTATCCTTACTAAATTTCATCATTAATGTCAAACTACCATCCCAGGCAGTTGTCATTTTTTTTGGACTCCAAGAGTAACCAAATAGGTACCTGTCCTTTGAAGAAATTAAATTGATTCTTTATCATTTCATTTTATTTTTTTTAAAACCCTTACTTTCTGGCTAAGACACAACAACTTTAAGATAGAAAGGAAAGGGCTAAACTAAGCAAACCAAGTTAAATGACTTGCAGGGTCACACAAGTAGGAACTGTCTATGGCCACATTTGAACCCAGGTCTTCCTAACTCCAGACTCCAAGACTGGCATTCTATACATTATGTCATCTAGCTACACCAATTCTATATCATTTTAATTGATTCTACTATGTAATTGATCCTTTTCTGCATTATTGCCCCATTTAGTATGATTGCTCAAACCACATTTCTTTGTCTCTTTACTGATAGTTAAGTTTATAAGTTCAGGTCTCCTACTAATCACTATTCTATTCTTGTCTCAAGAAAATCTGTTATCCTTGAGGGATGCAAGTAAACCCCACAGAGCCTGGTTTAGAGTCTTTATATCACCAAGCTATCCTTCAAGGCTGTTTAGTTTGTTATCCAAAAAAGGCTACTCTACTATTTCTAACTTTGCAGGTAGACTCAAACAATGAACTTTTCTTAGTCACAAGAGGGAAGGAAAGGGTTACTGCTAACCCCCAATTTCCAACCAATCATATAGTCCCCTACCCCTCAGTTTCTGTAACCAATCATATTGATTTTGCCATTCATTATGTCACATTCTTTTAACTTATCATAACTTGTTTTCACCTATAAAGTCCTATTCTTTGTTCTGTGTTATCCTAAAAACTTTAAAAAGGGTAGCCGTTCTCTACATCGTGATCTTAGGTTAACTGAGGAGACTGAGGTCCTATTTATTGGTCAATTCATTATTTACTAATAAATTGTGCTCAGAACTTTGTGCCTCAATCTGTTTTAATTTTAATTGAAGAAACAGTCCTTGCTCTCAAGAATCTGATACCCTAATGGGAAAAGACAATGAACAAAGGAGTGCAGAAAAAGTGGAGAAGGGAGTGGAAGCAAGGTGTTTGCTTGGGGGTGCATGGTTATGTAAGAGGGGGAAAGGGTTTTTTGGGGTTTTTTATATTAAATATTTTATTTGTAACAGTTATAAGCAGAGCCAGGAGAGGAATGAAATTTGACTTGCAGGGTAGAGGAATGTTCTAGAATGAGAAAAGCCCCAAGTACTGAGGGAAGTTCCAGGGCTTTCTAGACCCAGTTCTATACTTCATCCTTTTTTCTTTCTTATAAAAAAAAAATTAAAGTGTTGACAATATTTTTTTTAAACCCTTACCTTCTGTCTTGGAATCAATACTGTATATTGGCTCCAAGGCAGAAGAGTGGTGAGGGTAGGCAATGGAGGTCAAGTCACACAGCTAGGAAGTGTCAGAGGCCAAATTTGAACCTAGGACCTCTTCACAGGAAAAGTGCTCAATAAAATGTTTGAATTCAACTGAAAAAGAGTAGGGGGTAGGTTGTAGAGATCCTTTAATGAACCCAATCTTCTCCCTGAAACAAAACCTCAACTTTTTAATATCAATATTCTTTCAGCATCGTATGATTGTGAGTCATGAAACACTACCATCTCTGAAGAATTAAAAATGAGAATCACTCAGAAGGCAAAGAAAGGTACAAGGTGGGTGTGAGCAGGCTGCTATACAAACAAGGTAAGCTGAAGTACAGCAGTTAAGTATGTCAAAGAAATGTGTGATCAAAAAATATGAAATGACATAGCACTTGGTGAGAGCTAGGTACACAAGTCTCTAAAGATTTCATTTTTATCCTCCTAAAAGATATCATAAAGTGGATATCACTGTAAGGAGGTAAACATGGAGTGTGATGGGAAGGCATGGGCAAGAGTTCCACAGGATGGATCATGAGCTGTCTTGTTAGAGGAGAAATCCATAATGATGATTTGAAGAATCCATTTGAGTACTAAGTCCCAAGGCACCTCTCTCCCCTCTGCCATATTTATTAAATGATCACAATTATACTGGCAAGTTCTTTCATTACCCTGGAGTATATGGTATAAGCAACCTGAGCAGTTCAGTGCTCTCTCTGGTGACCCTCTTCCCCACTTACATCTTGGGCTTTAATTCCCAATTTTGTTGTCTGTTTTTCTTACCCCCTCCTCAGCCCAGGAGGTAAAATGTTCTCCTTAGTAGAAAGGAGAAGTAGAACTGAGGTTGACCAGTTCTGATTATGTCACATAGGGACCCTATCACTTCCTTGATCTTCCATCCCTTGACCAACCTAACGTCTAGAAAACCATGATCTTTTTATTATCTAGCTTTTATTGCAAACTTCAGTGTGAGCTTTGACCTACTTGCCTCCCTAATACTGTTTACTGTTTATCATTCTTTTGAATTCATTTTCATTTGTTTGTCCTCCAATTATATATTTCAACCAAGTCCTTTAGAAATTAGAACTATTTTGGTTTGTCTTTCTACATCTCCCAAACCCTATTCTTCCTTAGGTGACCCAAGCATAATTATGTCACTAAGATGTCATTTGTGATAAGATTGTGGAATAGAATATAGAGTTATCAACTCAAAGGATCTTACCTAGCCTACCTCCAAATGTGAGCTCAAAGTCTATACATAAGACAATGTCCAACACTTTCCATCTAGTGCCATGCCTGGTTTCAATTCTAGGTTAACAAGCTGCTCCTACACCAAGTACCCCCCTTCCTTACCTCCTTTTGGGTGTTGTCTCCCCTCCTTTTTACCCCTGATTGTTACCTCCTCGAGGGCAGGGATTTTATTTCTTTTCATGGCACATAGTAGGTGGTTAATAGATGTTTATTGGTTTTGATGACACATTTCCTTTGTTATCTATCACAAATATGGCACAGTCACTGCCTCCCCAAAAGTTCTTATGATCTCTGCTTACAAAAAGCACATCTTCCTCATTCATCAGAAAGATCCAGAATTACAGTACACTTTTCTCATTCTCTACTTTCTGCAAGATGAAATTATGACCAAAACAAGGCAAGGGGTTTATCAGCTATAATGCTTTTTGCAGAGTATTAACAGTGAAAAGCATCCAACAGATATGGCAATAGTGGAAGTCTTCCTTTAGAACTTGATCCTGCTTCCATGCTATTTTTAATCTGAGAAATAACTTGTCATCCAGTTCTTACAACTAACTTGTCCCCCTAGAGTAGGCTCCCAATTTTTCCCCACTTTGAATCTTTAGTCAGAAATGCTCTTCTAACTCCCTCCCTTTCCTCCTGTGGTTTCCCTTCAGTAACCAGTAGATATGAACAGAAAATAGTTAGTTACATGTTGGACAAGTTTATCTTTAATCCCTGGGTTACAAATGTGCCATTCTACTGTTTTCTTCTCTTTCTTTGCATCATTCATTTAAGAAAACCTTCTTATTTCTCCTTGCTATATTCTGGAATTCTGCATTTAGATGGGTGTATCTTTCCCTTTCACCTTTCCCTTTAGCTATTGGGAAAGCCTCACTAGACAACCATTTTGCTTTCTTGTTCTTCTTTTTCTTTGGATTTTTTCTTTTGGTTGTCTCCTTTACAATATTGTGGACAGTACAATTTGTCCATAGTTCTTCAGGAACTCTATCTACCAGATCCAACCCTTTAAGTCTATTCATCACTTCCACTTCATATTCATAAGGTGCTAGAGAAGACTTGGACAACAAGGAGACAACAATCAAATCAGTCAATATTTAATTAATTCAAACTATTCACTTGAGGGTCTAATACTGAAGCTTGAGCTTAAATATTTTGGCCACATAATGAGAAGCCAGGATTCACTGGGAAGACTGATGCTGGGAAAGAATGAAGGCAAAAGGATGGCAGAGGTTGAGATAGATATAGTGTCATGGAAACTACAAACATGAACTTGGACAAACTTTGAGAGACAGTGGAGTATAAAAGAAACTGGTATGCTATGGTCCACTGGATCACAAAGAGTCAGACACAACTGAATAACAACAACAACAACAACGACAACAAACCCCCAATCCCTTGATCACAGGAGTATAGAACTGAAACTTCTATTAATGCAGCAGCTAGTAGCTTAGATTAGATATGAAAGTAAAGAACATACATTTAGAGACTCTGAAAATAGCTTGCCATCAAAGCTAAATTAAGTAGAGACAAAGAGGATCACATCAATGCCCATAGCCAAGCATAATCATGAAATTCCAAAGCATTTTCTAATAGCATGCCAAGAAAACTATAACATATAAATTAATACTGACTAGCCTAAAAAGCCGAAGTTTAGTAATTTGTCTAAAGAATCAAATCACATGTTCTTTACAACCTTCTCTAAGGTACATTATTTCCTTTTCAAAATAGTTCAATGGAAAGCAGTTATAAACAGACATACTAAAGTAAATCTCTCTCAGTCTCAAGGAGCCTGAAGGGTAATACTACAGAGAATCAACCACTATGCCAGCATTAGTGCCCCAAGCTGCCAATGCATACTTTCTTCTCCCACTTTCCTACAGAATGGAAATCTGAAATAACAAAGACACCTCTGAAACAGCCCCAGGCAATCTGCTGCTATTCGGCAGGAAGTGGGGGGTAATAAAAGATCAAGTGTCTTTAATGGCTTGGTCCCATTTAGCATTATTTTCCACATCAAGATTTTTTTTCCTTAATAGCAAAACAAAACAAAAAATTATTCTATTCACTTTCTCCAGTTGCTTTTCCCCAAATTCTTCCCACACAAAAAAACTCCTGCTCATCTCCTAGACACCTCCATTATCAAATACTGAGGAAGGATGGATGTTAAGTTCAATCTTGACTTTGCTAAAGTTGGAGTAGAGGGTTTTGTGGGGAGTAATAAAAATGGTCCTGGAGTAGTCAAAGGACTTGGCTTCCAGTCTAGACTCAATAGCTGAACGAAATCTAAAAATTGGAATGTTAATACTGGAAGGAATCTTTTGAGATGAGCCCATCCAATTCCCTCATTTAAAAGATGAGGACACTGACACAGAAGTTAAGAGACTTGCAAAAAACTCCATAGGTAATTAGTGACAGAGCTAGAGCTAGAATCCAGCCAGGTCTCTTAATTGAACCTAGTGTTTTTGTTTGTTTGTTTGTTTGTTTGTTTGTTTTCCCATTAATTTCCATTTCCATTTTTTTCCATCTAAGCTGCTGCTTAGACAGATATCTTCAAAAGCTATGCGGCTACTTTGGCCTCAATTTCCACATCTAGAACATAAGGCTACATAAGATGATTTCTAAGTTCCAGTTCTCTGATTGTATGATTCAATACTTTAATCAAAAACTTTATGGATTGTATACTAAGTATGATTGGTTGACTTATATATACCACCCAACTTGGTGTGTAATAACAGGATAGCCTTATAAAAGCATCTGATTTTTATGCCAAGTTGAAAGTAATCTAAAGCCAACATTTTAATACTTAATAAAAGCCCAATGAGTTGAAAAGGACAGTAAAGGAGGAACATAGGTAGCAATTGAGTAACTTGCCCAAGAAAAGATGATCCATGATTAAGTGCAACAGTTGCTGGTTTAGACTGTGAATTTCTTAACCTGGATCTTAATAAACAATATTCAGTTAATTGTTCCTCAAGCATTTAAAATGCCAACTATATGTCCAGGCAATGCACAAAAATTATAGTTTGTAGATGTGAGGTACAATAAAAAAGCCTAAAAATATGCTTTGCTTAAATATTTCTAATAGACTTCAGGAATGAATTCTCTAAGTTAAAAATTGACCAGTTAAACTTTCTTAAAATTGGCTCTAGCTCAGAGTTCTTCAGTTGTACTTTTCAGCCAGTGGGCACTGAAACAATCAGTTTTCCTGGTGTGTCTTGCAACTTTGGAATTTCTATAATGAAAACTCCTGGAAACTCTTGAAATAATGGAAATTTCTCCTGCTGCCAGCAATAACGTCAATATAATGTTCAGCAAAGACAGAAAGCTGAAACCAATTCATAAACAATAAAAGGCACTGATCTGTAGCTTGCTGAAGGTACCACCAATAAAGTAGCATAATGGAATAATGCATGAATTTGAGAAAGATTTGGAACTTCTATGAAGATAACTTCTCCCACTCAAGTAGATTGTAATCATTTCATGGCAGGAAATTTGCATGAGGTACACATAGTGTGACTTACTCAAAACCTCCAGACTTGTATGAGGCATAATTTGAATACAAGTTGTTTTGTTAATAAATCCAGGTCCATCACTATACAAAACTTTCCAGAATTAAATTTTATCATCATCATATCATCATGGACAGGTAATATGCCATATTGCATCAGGCTGGCTTAAAGTAAGAAAGGCATAAATTCCAAGGTCTGCTTCTAACATATACAACTCGATCTCAAGCAACTCTCTTAAAGTATAAATTACAGATGACTTACAGATCTTAGGAAGAGAGTGTTTTCAAACCAGGTCAGTGTCCTAAACCTGCAAGTTGCTTTTAAAAAGCTCATTGGCCTAAAGATTTTTAAATTCCCATCCTTTTTAAGAACACATTCCACTATATAACATGAGCTATTTTGGCTAATTTTTAACACACCCTCTGAGGTAGTAGACTCCCTTACAGAACCAATTTCAAAGGCTAGTAGAACAATGCTGAGGAAAGGACCAGGGGGAGGGTCAGCACTAAATTCCAAACATTTGAAAGGTCTCACAAATTCCCCTTTCCTTCAGGAACACTTCAAAAACATCAATATTTGCCAAACTGGAAGAGGAAATTTTGATTAGGAACTGAACTTTTCTATTCAAGTAGCTGAGGCACAATTGCATTTAAGTGTTTACTTCTTTAGAAGAAAAAACAAAGATTATCTGCCAAAAAAATTTTAAATGATTATTGTAAACAAAGCTGAAAAAAAGTCCAGGATAAATACTTACCATTAATATCTCCCTAAGAGTTTCCTCTCAAGGAGTCTGAACTTCAAGAAGAGTGTTTTACAAATGCCAGAAAACCTTCCCTTTCTTGGGTTTCAATTTATCATAGTAACTTGCTATATTTAAAGTCTAGAAATGCAATGGTACATTAAAAATAAGATCTTAATCTTGATGGCCAATGAAATATTTCACTATTTTTTTAAAACCTTACCTTCTGCCTTAGAAACAATACTATGTATGGGTTCGAAGGCAGAAGAGTGGTAAGGGCTAGGCAATAGGGATTAAGTGACTTGCCTAGGGACACAGAGTTAGGCAGTATCTAAGGCCAGATTTGAATCTAGGATCTCCCTAGATATCCTAGTCTCTAGGCCTGGCTCTCAATCCACTGAGCTACCCAGATGCCCCCAATATTTCACTCTTAATAAGAATAATAACAGAATGCAGACAGTTAAAACTAAGAAAGCCAATTGAGCACCCCAGACATTTTTGAAGTGGCTCTGCTCCATATCAGGTCCAGATCATACTACCCATAAGACCTTGTGATTTAAGTTCAATCTTTTTAGAAGAATTATGACTTTCTGAACTATTGGAACCCAAGGAAACTTTTCCATTTCAAGTGCTAGATGTTGCCTCTCTGTTGTGGCAGAATGGCTCAGTTCCCTCGTCTTACATTTTATAGAAAAATAAGAGAACATTTTTTACTATTCCAAACCCATCTCCCAGAGCAACCTGCTCTATGGTTTGTTGTTGTTGTTTGGTTGTTTCAGTCATGTTCAATGTGATCCCATTTGGGCTTTTCCTGGCAAAGGTACTAGAGTGATTTGCCATTTTCTTCTCCAGCTCATTTTACACATGAGGAAAGTGAGACCAAGAGAGCTAAGTGACTTGCCCAGGATCACACAAATAGTAAGTATTTGAGGCCAGGTTTGAATTCAGAAGAAAGATTCCCTGCCCAGTACACTGTCCATTGTGCCACCTAACTGCCCCAGGCATTCACTTAATGATTTAAACAAGTATTAGACCACCTACCAAAACAACATGGCACACTAGATTTCAGTGTTGAATACAAAGTAAACAAACTTCTGTATTACCTACTGCTATTTAGTTATTATGTGACACCTTGGCCAGTCTTGTGTCTTCTCTAAATCCTAATCTCCTTTGTAAAAAAGGAAGGGATCAGACTTTATAATTCACTTAATCTGGGAACATTTTCACAAGTAAAGAATATCTGATTGGAGAAGGTGTCTATTAAAAGCACAATGAGTAATTACAATTATAGTCTTTTTAAAAAGAGAGAATGGTACAAATACTTACAGAAGCATTTTCATGGAAGCAAAGAACTGAAAACAACAGACATATGACTAAAACTCTACAATTATATGAAAACAACTATAAAACTTCATAAAATGCAATCTTCTGAAGAAATATTAATTATTCATCAATAGGCTGAGCCAATAAAATAAAAATGAAAATATTGCCTAAATAAACTTATTCAATGCCTTACCAATCGAATTACAAACATTTATTTTACAAAGCTACAAAAATTCATCTGGAAGAACAAAATACTCAAGAATATCAAAGATAATATTTTTAAATGGAAAGGCTGGGGGCCTACCAATACCACATCTCAAATAGTACTACAAATTACTGATTATCAAAATGACTTGGTAGTAGACAAAAATATAGGTCAATCAGTAGAACAGACAAGATACATACCATACAGAAAGAAGCAAAGGTACCAAGTAGTCCAGTGCTTGATAAACTGAAAGACCAGCTATTAAGGGTATAGACTAAACTCAGGATTCAACAAAATCTTCTATGAAAACTGGAAAGTAATTTGGCAGAAATTAACTTTAGATGCACATTTTATTCCGTATTCCAAGATAAGCTCCAAATGGACCTATATATAAAAGGTCACATCATAAGGAAATTAGGAGAACAAGAAAGGAATTTCCTTTCAGATCTATAGAAAGGACAGAGTAGATAACAGAGGGCAAAAAAAGGGCAATTTTGATTATCTAAAACTGAACATTTTTGCACAAACAAAAAACAGTGCAGCTTAAATTAGGAGAAAAAGTAGAAGGAAAAAATCTTTGTACTAAGTTTCTCTGACAAACATTTCCAAGATATAGAAGGAATTGATTAAATTTATGAGAATCAGAGCTACTTCCAAAATGATAAATAATTAAAGGATATGAACATACAAATTCTTATTGGCATCCCAAGAAATCAACAACCACAATAAAATGTCATTGCCAAAAATTAAAGGAATGCAAATTGAAGTAACTCTGATGTTCTACATCACATCTATGAGACTGGCAAAGATGACAAAATAGGAATCATCACCCCACAGTATTATCATCCCCGATCCCACAAGTTAAGGAAGCTTCCTAGCCTGGGTCAGAGTTCCTGTATCTAAATCCTGGCTGTGCCCCTGATTGCTGTCACATGGTTCCAGGGGTGCCTCAGTTTCCTCTACAGACAAGGAGGAGGCAGGCTCACTGGCCCCACTCTCCCCATAGACCTCTGAAGCTCAGGCAGTGATGGAAACAGAACTCAGGGCTGCTTTGAGACCACTCCTCTGGACATCATGTAGTCCCCCACTACCACCCCACAACAGAATTGATCCCACTTTTAGGAGAGCCCTCTTTCTGGACCACCTCTGAGTGAGGGAGAACTTTGTGCTCAGCAAGTTCACTGGTCAAAAACCATAAGACAGCTCTTTTATCTCTAGGATAGAAATCAGATTTCAAAGGAAAGGATTTCCTTTGTATAATAACCTAGCTTGTACCCAGAAAAAAAAATGTTGGAGTGGTTATAAGGAAATAGTCACAATAATGTACGGTTGGTGGAGCTGTGAAATAGTCCCTCCAATGGGAAGGCACTTTGGAATAATTGCCCAAAAGTCGCTAAGTCATGTACACTTTGATCCAGCAATACCATTAATAAGCTTATGCCCCAGAGGGATCAAATAAAAAGGAAAAGAATCCTTATGAATAAAAATATTTCTGGGAGCTCTTTCTATAACAGCAAAGAGCTGGAAATGAAGGGAGTGTCTATCAGTTGGGGACTCATCAAATAAATTATGATATGTGCATATAAAGAATATGGTATATGAATATAATAGAATACTCATACTTTAAATTATGAAAGAAACAGATTCAGAAAAAAATGGAGAAATCTTATTGGAATCAAATGCAGAGTAAAGTAAGCAGAACCAGAACAATGCTTATAATTAGAGCAAAGACATAGCAAATGATTTCAAAAGACTTAACTTTGATCAAAGCAATGCCCAAATGTGTTTCCAGAAGATCGATGCTATGCTACCCATCACTTGACGAAGAGGTGACACATTTTACTGAAGCAGAATGAGACATGGACAAACATAAGAATGTGTCTTACTTAATTATCTATATCAATTATGAGAGATCTAACTGCTTCTCTCTCCTTTGCATTTTTATTCATTGTTACAAGGAATGTCTTTCTGGTTAAGGGAAAATGGTGACATATGTTTGGATATCAAAGAGATAGATAAACAAAATATATGAATAAAAAATTTAAAATAAACAAAAGGTTGGGCAGAATACTGGGCCCAGAGAATGGATATCTCACACCTTCCCCTCCAAAGGACTAGAACAGATCATTTCATACACATTCATCTCAATTCACTGTACCCTTTTTTTTTGGGGGGGGGTACAGGACAAGAGAATCACTGGGTAAAAGGAATGTATTCAGAAATAACTGTGATATAAAAACAAGACCTCAAAAAAATTGACAATAACAACAACAGTAATATCAGGTAGCATGGATATCTATATAAAATTCAAAAGAACTTGTTTTTATAAAAATAACATTACATACATAAGCTCAAGAATTATATAAAAATATGAAAATACACCTTTTCCAACTGCAAAGGAATAATGAAAGTAGCTTGAAGCGCTAATGCCTTTTTAAAAGTATGTCAAGTTGTTTCTAATTTGTCCTTCCCCTATTTCTACTCTTACTTCCACCTCTAATTTTTTCTATTCATGCTACCTATCTGTACTTTAAGAGCCACCTCTCTTCAAAGCATCTTCCCTAGCTGCCATTTTAGACTTTTAAATTTTTCTCTTCACTCTAATCTCATTTTTTGATACTAGCTTATATCTCCTTAACTAGAAAATAAGCTCCCTAATAGTTGGGACTCTTAGAACTTAATTGAGTGTTCAATACTAACTGAATTAAGGTGAAATTATCTAACTATGACAAAGATTATAATAGCATATATATGTATATTTAAAAACCCTCACCTTCCATCTTAGAATCAATACACAGTTGTTGGTTCCAAGACAAAACAGTAATAAGGGTTAGGAAATGAGAGTTAAGTGACTTGTCCAGGGTCACATTGCTAGGAAGTATCTGAGACTGTATTTGAACCCGGGGCCTCTTGTCTAGGCCTAGTTCTCAATCTACTGAGCCACTTAGCTGCCCCTGCTCATATATATTTAAAGAAAATCTATACAAAATTTCAAAAGACTACAGGCAGATTGGATGAGATAGGAGCAACCATCTAGTTTGGGTATGTAGCTGAAAAAAGAACCTGAGATACATAAAATTTGAGAGTTGGAAGAGAGATTCCATCAGTCAAGTAGTTCAAGCCATTTAAGAGAAATTTCCACTGTAACATGGTCAACAAATGAATATCTACCTTCCACTTGGACTTCCAAAGAGAAAGAGAGAATTTATTATCTCTAGGAAGTTGTAGAACTCTTGAACAGCTTTGTTGTTCAGTCATATATGACTCTTTGCAAGCCCATTTGGGGTTTTCTTGGCAAAGATGCCTACAGTGGTAAGCCACTTCCTTCCCCAGCCCATTTTACATGTGAGAAAACTGAAGTAAACAGGGTTAAGTGATTTGCCCAGGATCACATAGTTAATAAGAGTTTGAGGTCAGATTTGAATTCATATAGAAGAGTTTTCCTGACTTTAGGTCTGGCACTCTATCCTCTACTCCAACTAGTTGTCCTTGAATGGCTTTCATCATTAGGAAGTATTTTCCTGATCTTCAAGTATAAATTTGTTTCTATGCAACTTACACACATCACTCCTGGTTTTGTACCCCTACTGACAAATGGAAGAGATCTAATCCCACCTCTGTTATAAAAGTCCTTCAAATATTTGAACAAAGTGATCCCTTCTGTCTCTGGATCTTCTCTCCCCTAAGGAAAATATTTCAGGCTCCTCCAGCTAGTTCTCATGACATGGATTCAATGCTCTTCATCATCCTAGATGTCCCTTTTTTGGCCATCTAAAATGTAAAGATTTTACATTTATCACAATTAAATTTCATCTTTACTAGATTCAGCCCGTCAAGAGCTATGACTCCTGACTTTATCATCCAATGTTTGACAAGACTTCTCACAAGAAAGAAACACCAGCTGACCTGGGGGAAAAAAGCAGTCATGGCATCAAATGATTAATTCCAGCCAGACACCAAAAGAATAATCACCAAATACAAAAAAAAACTATAATTCTTCAGAGATCACACTGAGAAGCTAAAGCCATTGGCTTAATCAAAAGACTAGAAGGATACGCTAGCCTGAGGAACCAAACCATCACTCTTGGTCAAGGTCAAGGATGGGTGAGGCAGTTAGCCTAAAGGTGAGTAATGGCAGTCTATTATTTTAAATGCAGGTGCAAAACTGAATACTTTCAACTTGACAACTATCTGAAATCTGGACTTGTGAAATATCACTTAACAAATATTTAAGTGCTTACTCAGAACCAGAGATACACAGACAAAAATGCCTTCGAGGAGTTTATATTGAATCAGAAGACAATATGCATGTGTGTGTGTGAGTGTGTGTGTGTGTGTGTGTGTGTGTGTGTGTGTGTAAAGAAATTGAGGGCAAGGGTCACTGGATAGTGAGAGACTTCATGTAGAAGGTAGCTTGAGCTGATTTTTTTTGTTGTTGTTAAACCATAAGATTCTAGTGATGTAGAAGAGAGCAGACTATGTATTCAAGACATGACAGGCCATCGTGAATCATGGTCACACGGTTTATATTAAGACAATCCCATCATGCAATCAAACAGTGTGTGTTGAACTATAGTCAAAAGGGAGGAAGACTCCGGGTTCTTTAAAAGATTAGGAATCAGAGGAGGGGTGGGGGTATATGGCCTGCTCAAGATAACACCACAATTTAATGACAGTGTTCCACGTCTCCAGGCTTTCTTGGTCTTTGCTTTTCTCACTATCCTTTGCTGGCTGGGATGAAAAAGGACTAAGAATTATTTCAAGAATCAGTCTCTGTCTCACTGCTTTATAGACATATCTTATATGCCACATTCTTTTCTCTCTTACATGAGTGGAGGTGGGAATAAAAAAAGGGTAGGGGTAAGGGAAAGGTTGAGTTTGTAATCTTTCAGTACCTTCTTTCCACCCACTGTCACTTTAGCAGAATCTGAATCTTCCTAGCAACTAACTCTTCTCTGATCTATGAAAAGAGACCTAATGGCTATTCAGGATTAAAATTCTGCTATGGGAAGGTTGGTAACATTAAGGCTTTAATCCTTACCCTCTTCTCAGAATAACAGCACTAAGATCCTTCACATTACAATGAGACAGCCTGCCTTTTAACGACTGTCTGGGGAAGATGTGGCAATCCTTGATGATTACATTCACACAGAATTCTACAGTGGCTTTCATCATCCCATGATCTCAAAGCACTTTTTATATGTGTTCATAGGGATACCACCCACACCTGATGTAGGACCAGATTTTCTGGTTTTCTAATAGAGTGTGGTATGTTGGTTCTCCTTAGGCTGGCAGTCTGTCTGACTGTTTACCCATTGTGGGCAGGAACCAAAGGGAACTTTGGAGTCAACACATTCTGTTAAGTCAACAACAAAGCAAAAGAATAAAAAAGGTATTTTACACAAATGTTTTTAAAGAAACTTACTAGTTCTAAAGAATACCTCTTCTACCCCTGCCTCACAGAGAACCAACAAAGTGATTTAAAATTATCACCTTTCATTCCCCAAGGGCACAGAAGTAGCAAAGAGCATTCTACATCCTTCATGGAGAAAGGCAGGTTAGCGCAAGTGGGTCCAATTTTAGAGAATATATCTATAAATTCATATATGTGAATGTGGAATGTACATATATGTATGCATAAAAGTTTACATATAAAGCACATGCATAAGTAAAAGTTAGCAGTAATTATTCATTTCACACAAAAAAAATGATTTTCATCTCTCAAGATCAGAAGTCCTTAAGCTTCTTTTGTATCATGAACCCCCTCGGGAGCCGCTGGACCCCTTCTCAGAATGTCTTATTGAGGGTATTAATAACTGAGGAAATTGTTAAATTTCAATTAATCAGATATTAATAAAAAATAAAGATGTAACTTTTTCTCATCCAAGTTCACGGAGCATTTGAAATGGAACCACAAAGCCCTGGAGCATGTCCACAGACAACAGGTTAAAAACACCTGCCTTGGTGAATTTAAGCCAAAATTCAACAATTATTAGCTATCTGAAGATAGAGAAATCTAAAACCAAATCACCAGTAAGTGCTACCAAGAAAAAAAATGAAGTTTAACAGTCAAGTAATCTATAAATTAAATCTGTATACCTCATATACCAGAAACACATGTATTTTACATACAGTAAGGTAAAAATCATGGTACCAGACAGAAAGAGAGACAAAAGCAATTGAAGGACTCCCATAATTCTTGGAATGGAACACACTTTCAAAAGAGCCTAGGTTTAGAGCTGAAAGGTACAATGGAGGTCACTTAGTCCAAACACCTCATTTTAGAGATAATGAAAAGCAGTTAAGTAACTTGGGCAAGATTACACAAGAAATAAGCATTTAAACCTCTATCTACATCTACTGATTCCAGCACATTTCTCCACCGTACTCACTGCTTTCCCCCTTTGGTAACTAGATAGAAGATAGTTATGTGTATAGCCACAACACCCACTCCCAGTAAGTTTGCCACAAAATGAAATTCTATAATGAACAGTTGTTTTCTAAATGCTTGATCCAAATTGTTCATAGCCCACACGTTGATCAACTGTAATTTTTCCCCCAGGTTGACCAAGCAGCTTCTTTTCACCATAGCATAAAATTCAAATCTATCAAATATTTTTGTAAAAGAAAGGACAAGGTCAAAAAAATTTTTAAAAGAGAGCTCTCTCTTCCCCTTACAGTCTCACCTTAAAAAAACTTCAAATTAAAACTCCAGACATGAAGCCACAAGCCTATCTTGTACAAGCACCCTAGGCATGCCTGGGAGAAGATATCAATTTCAGACAGAGGGGAAACGGATTTCTCAATGTCTTCTGGAATTTGTGGGAAGGAGGTGGGTGAAGAGAAAAGAATCGACTTGAGGGATTCCCTTCTCTTCTTTCTTTTGGCAATCTTACCCAATACCTTGACTTATGTCATCCTCACATCTAATTTCCCTTGATGAGATATCATCAATTATCACCAGGAGTTCTTTAATCTGTGCAGAAAACTGTCAAATCCCTATATCCATCCCTCATTCTCCAATACTCTAATGCCCCATATTCAAGGGCTAATGGGACCTGGGTGTCCCATTAGCATCTAAAATTCAATACATTCATTATCTTTTTCCCTAAACCTGTCCTTTCTATTTCTAGTTCACCCATCACACTCCCAAATTTCCAATCTCAGTCACCTTTGACTCTTCCTTCTCCTTCATCCCACTATATCCAAGCAGTAGCTAAATCTTGTGACTTATCTCCTGAAAATCTCTCACCGTCCATTCAAATGATCTTTTAACTGGATTACTGAAATAGCCTATTAATTAATGTCTTCCTAATCCTACTTTACTCTTATCCTCTTGCCAATCCACAGTTCACAGAGTAGCCAAAATAATATGGCAGAGACAGAAGTTTTAAGGCACTCCCTGCTCAAAAGCCTTTAATATATCCATTTTGCACCTTGGATAAAATACAAAATCCTCATTCTTGCATTTAGGTCCAACAAAATCTGTCTCCAACCTAGCGTCCTGTTTTATTTCACAATACTCATATGCCAAACTGGCTACTGGTAATGTCATACACTCATAGTGTCATCTGTGACCTTTGTGCATTTGCACAAGTCAATCTCAAGTCTAGAATCCTTTGTTCCCTCCTCCTCCTCTCCATCTTCCATAGTTCCTTATCTTCGAGTCTCCATTCAGATGGCAGGCACAAATAATATGAAGCCTTTCCTGATCCTCTCAGATGTTAATTTATTTTCTCCTCCTCAAATAACTTCGTGTTTATTTATCTGTATGTCCATGTTAAAGCTCTGTACCAGAAGTTCTTAGAGGCATGACTATTTGAAGATGGCTTTTTTTTGTTTGGTTTTTATCTAGAACTGACTGCAATGTCATGCACATGGAAGGCAAGCATAAATGTCTATTGAATAGCAATGATGTTTGTGGCTTACTGAGCTATCCGAACATGTAAGATAATATGCCACATTATCCAGGCCACAGACCGAAAACAATGATTCCCAACCTCTTATAATTGTCACAGGGTGGCTCTACTTATTTCAAGGGACAAAGTGAAATTCTCAAGTGAATTTTAATTCACTTTAGTTTTGTTTTAATGGTAAACTGTACATCCTAAGGTACCTGGAGAGTGAAAGAAATAGTTAACAGAGGTGCTGGCCTAGGATTTGGTACTGCAGGTGAAATACAAAAGAGACACTAAATGAAACACTATCATTTACTGATGCTGTTCAGAGCCCAGTATTGATTAGGACTTCATATTGTTTAGGACTTCATAATGCTCAACTCAACAACTATCAGCTAAATGGCACAGGGGATGGAGCATTCAGCCTGGAGTCAAGAAGGCTCATCTTTCTGAGTTCAAATCTGGCCTCAGATACTTACCAGCCATGTGACCCATGGCAAGTCACTTAGCCCTCTTGGCCACAGTTTCCTCATGTATAAATTGAGCTGGAGAAGGAAATGGCAAGCCACTCTATATCTTTACCAAGAAATGGGGTTAAAAAGGGCAATGAGGTGGCTCAATTCCTAGCTGTATGACCCTGGGCAAGTTACTTAACCCCAATTGCCTAGCCCTTACCATTCTTCTGCCTTGGAACCAATACACAGTATTGATTCCAAGATGGAAAATAAGGGTTTAGGGGCAAAAAAAGAAAAGAAAAGAAAAGAAAAGAAAAGAAAAGAAAAGAAAAGAAAAGAAAAGAAAAGAAAGGGGTTATGAAGAGTCAGACATGACTGAAATGACTGAACAACAACAAAAATCTGAGAATCTAAAATGAAATGCTGAGGAGTTATTTATGCCCAGTAAAGATTACAAGAATGAAGCTATAAGAAGTTCTGGACTTAAGGAGCCAAGTTAAGAAAAGCAAAGGTAATACTACAGATCAACTAAGAGAGAGGTTTAGGTATACCACTATGTGAATAACTATGACCTTTAGCAATTAAACAGCCTAACCCCTCCTTCACCATCTAGAAGATGTTACTTTAGAAAGCTTGGCACAATATAAGGAGAACTGGATTGAAAGGTAAAAGAAAAATTTGTCGTGTTCTGCCATATTAGCAGACCCACAGAAGAGAAATTACTTAACCTCCCTGAACCATCTATAAAATGATGGAGTTGGGCTGGATGATTTATAACATTCCCTCAATTTCTTAGAGGCCATCATAACTTGTAAGAATCCAACAGGTAATAAACATTTAATAAGTGCCTACTATGTACTGTGCTAAACTGCATAGTCTTAGGAAAAATAAGATCTTTTCATGTCCCCTTTCCTATCCCAAAATGCTATCTCAATTTCTATAACCCTTAACCATCTTATGAAAAACTTTAAATTTTAATACATAAAAGGCCAAATTATTAACAGTCAATTCTTTTTCCATTATTTGTCTACCAAAACAGAGAAATTTGGGAGGGGGTGCCAATTAAGAAATGATCAGGGGACTTCCGGGTTAAGATGGCGGCAGAGTAAGAAGCAGCTCTAAACCTCTCCTGACCGAAACACACAAAACTCCTCGAGGGGACATAAAAACAAGTCCAGACGAACGGAGGAACCCCACAACAGGGCACAGCGTGGAAGGTACGTGGAATCGAGACATTTCCAAGCTAAAAAGGGCTCTCACTCAAGCGCAAGCTGAGCAACCACCCCACCCCCACCCCCTCCACACTCACCTATAGCTCTGAACCCAGCTAAAAAGAAATAGAGCAAGTTTGGGGCACCCATCGAGTCATCAGCAGCTCCGGGACCTGTTCCTGAGAGCAGCAAGACTTAGGACCCCATTAAGTCAAGAACGCACGCGAAATCTGAGCGCGCGCGCGCGGGAGCGGACGCTGGGAGCGGAGCACCGGCTGAGCAGAGGCGTGGGTGCCCGCTGAGCAGAGGCTTGGGTGCCGGCTGAGCAGAGGCGTGGGTGGAGGCAAACACAACCAGGAACTAAAGCCTAAGTGGGGAACCAGTGCAGACGGGTATACGACTGTGGAAGTAGCTCCCTGAGACTTGTAAAGAAACCTCCTGCAGAGGTTCAAGCAAGGGAATCCACCAGGGGGCTTGACCTTGGAAAAAACTAGAACTCAGTCCTCAGGAGCCAATAGATCTCAGACAGACACTGAGAGCGAGGATAAACCTGAGAAGCTGCTGGGCTAATGATGGCTAACCAGTTACAGGAAATTCAGAAGAGAAAGAATAATAACAAAAAAAAGAAGTCTTTAACACTCGACAGCTTCTACACAGAGAAAATCCAGACAACCGAGCAAACAGAGGAGGAGAACAAACAACCATCTAGACCCTCCCCAAATAAGGAAAACTCCTCACAAGCTATGGAAGAGTTCAAATCTGAGATTTTGAGGAAAATGGAAGAGATCTGGCAAGAAAATAACAGCTTAAAAGGTAGAATCTTGCAACTGGAAAGCGAGGCTCAGAAACCAAATGAACTGATAAGCAAATTGAACACAAGAAATGACCAGATTGAAAAGGAACACCAGAAGATTATGGCCGAAAACAAGAAGATTATGGCCGAAAACCAAAAGATTATGGCCGATTACCAGAAGATTATGGCCGAAAAACAAAAGATTATAGCCGAAAATCAATCCCTAAAGGCTAGAATTGAGCAAGTAGAAACTAATGATCTCTCAAGACAACAAGAACAAATAAAACAAAGCCAAAAGACTGAAAAAATAGAAGGAAACATGAAATATCTCAATGAGAGAGTGACAGACCAAGAAAACCGGTCTAGA
>NC_058132.1:268661855-268662622 GCF_016433145.1 Gracilinanus agilis | reverse complement strand
AGGATTCATAGAACACCTGCGGCATTCGATCAAGAAAGGAAAACACCAAGAAACATCATTGCAAAATTCAAGAGTTTCCAAGCAAAAGAAAAAATCTTACAAGAAGCCAGAAAGAAACAATTCAAATATCAAGGAGCAACAATCAGGATCACACAGGATCTGGCAGCCTCAACACTAAAAGACCGCAAGGCGTGGAATACAATATTCAGAAAGGCAAGAGAGCTGGGCCTGCAACCACGGATCAACTACCCATCAAAATTGACTATATATTTCCAAGGGAAAGTATGGGCATTCAACAAAATTGAAGAATTCCAGGTATTTGCACAGAAAAGACCGGGGCTAAATGGAAAGTTTGATATCCAACCACAAAAATCGAGAGAAACCTGAAAAGGTAAATAAGATACAGAGGGGAAAGAAAGAAAACTTATAATTTTTAAATTTGCCTTTTTAAGGGCCTCAGTGAGATCTAATTATCTGTATTCCTTTGTAGAGAAATGTTATGTTTAATTCTCTGTAGTGAACTCTATTCACTATTATAATATTCATTATTATAGTAATCAGAAGAATAATTAACAGGGTGAGGGTGGAACACTAAATAATCTAAGATGGCATGGGGGATGGGAAAGAGGGGGAGAATAGCAGGGGACACCAAGAGAAACTTGAGCGAATAAGAAAATAGAATATTCTATTACACACAAAGAGGGCATGGGAGAGAGAGGGGACAAATACTATTATAAGAAGGAGAGGAAGAGAGCATAAAGAGGTAA
>NC_058132.1:268610775-268656877 GCF_016433145.1 Gracilinanus agilis | reverse complement strand
GGGGGGGGGGGGTTGAAGGGGAAAGGGGAGCATGAATCATGTAACCATGTTAAAAATGAATATTAATAAATGTTAAAAAAAAAAAAAAAAAAAAAGAAATGATCAGGTAGTGGATAGGATAGTTAGAAGGAGGTGGATATTCTATTTGAGTATAGTCCTTTAAAAGAAAATAAGATCTGAGAGAGGGATTCACTTAATTGTATAAAAGAAAGAATTAGCAAGAGCCCGAGAAATGAAAAAGGAGGCAAGTAACAGGATGTCAAATGCACTGTCAAAACATAGGGGAAAAAAAAGGTTGAACGAACAGAGAAGAGAGTTCAATGGTAGGAGCTGCGTACTTTGGAATATAATTTACATTTTATTTTTATTATCCAGGTTAAAAAAAAATGCCCTTAAACTAATCAGTAGTCACCACTCCTCCCTACCTCCACCAAAACACCCTTACAGGGATTGAAAACACAGAAGTGCCCTTCTTTACATGACTACCATATTTGTGAATGTTTATGCAAAATGAAATTTTCTTTTAGGTATTTTTCCAATTCCTTATAGTACATTTTTGGATGTATTTCCATGGAATAAAATTCACCACCACCACCACAAGATTAAAACTTTTTTCCCCTGAAACATAAAAGAAAAGAGTTCTAATAATTTTTAAGTCAAATATTTATGTGGTGTTTTAATATAATATGTAAAAATGTATCAGCAAAGTTATCAACAAATTAAGATAACAGAAAGAAGCTCATTTTAAGCTTCTCTGAACCATTGCCCCCTGCCAAAGGAAAAAAAAAAAAAAGATTTAAGACAGCATACTAAGCCTTATCCCTAAAGAAGCCAATCCTGACTGTTAAAAGCGATTTTAAAAAATCATTAGTGTGGGGGCAGCTGGGTAGCTCAGTGGATTGAGAGCCAGGCCTAGAGATGGGAGGTCCTAGGTTCAAATCTGGCCTCAGACACTTCCCAGCTGTGTGACCCTGGGCAAGTCACTTGACTCCCATTGCCTACCCTTACCACTTTTCTGCCTTGGAGCCAATACGAAATATTGACTCCAAAACAGAAGGTAAGGGTTTTTTAATTTAAAAAAAAAAAAAAAGTCATTATGCAATTGTGATACTAGAGTACATCTTTAAACTTAATACATTTTTGTAAAATAGAGTTGGTTTCCAAAGGATCTATGATATCATCAATGTTAATATTCTCACCAACAATACCAATTAAAACCCATCCAACACAATTCCCATCCATGTCCTCCCTAAGTTACTAAAAGTTATTCACAATACTGGTCCAACCATTCTGGATGGCAATTTGGAACTATGCTCAAAGGGCTATAAAAGAATGCCTGCCCTTTGATCCAGCCATACCATCGTTGGGGTTGTACCCTAAAGAGATCATAAATAAACAGACTTGTACAAAAATATTTATAGCCGAGCTTTTTGTGGTGGCAAAAAACTGGAAAATGAGGGGATGCCCTTTAATTGGGGAATGGCTGAACAAACTGTGGTATATGCTGGTGATGGAATACTATTGTGCTCAAATGAATAATAAACTGGAGGAATTCCATGTGAACTGGAAAGACCTCCAGGAGTTGATGCAGAACAAAAGGAGCAGAGCCAGAAGAACATTGTACACAGAGACCAATACACTGTGGTAAAATAGAATGTAATGGACTTCTGAACTAGCAGCAATGCAATGACACAGGACAGTTCTGAGGAACTTATGGTAAAGAACGCTACCCATATTCAGAGGAAGAACTGCAGGAGTGGAAATACAGGAGAAAAGCAACTGTTTGAACACATGGGTTGAGGCAGACATGATTGGGGATGTAGGATTGAAACTACCACACCAATGCAACTATCAACAATTTGGAAATAGGTCTTGATCAATGACACATGTTAAAACCAGTGGAAATGTGCATCGGCTATGGGGGAGTGGAGGGAAATGAGAGGGGGTGAAGGGGAAAGAAAGAGCATGAATCATGTAACCATGTTAACTTTTCTAAAAAATAAAAATTATTAAAGGAAAAATAAAGTTATTCACAATAATGTAATAATGAGCCAAAGAGCTGAAATCTTTCATCAATTTCTCTTACTATGCATCACAGAAAGATGCTACTCTTATGTGATTATAAGAGCAAGCCAGTGAGGTATGTCTCTGCAGTTCTTACAACATCCAAAACTCTGGCTTCTGCAAACAAAGCAATGCCACTTGATTAACTTTTAAATGGGGGGAATCTTAAAATCACCTAATATCATAGATTCACTTTTTTAAATTTATACTCCCCTGTCACCATTAAATCACTGCCAGCTGCAGTAAGTCATTAAGTACACTCATCAAGGATAGTATAGAGAGAATGTTCACATATAGATTAGACAGCTTTTGATGTCCCCTCCAATTCTGAGATTCTATAATATCATAAAGACCTTCACAAGACAACTTGGACAGACAGCTAGGTGACATAATGAATGAAGTGCTGGAACTGGATTCAGGAAAAATGGAGCTCAAATCTGGTCTTAGACACTTACAAACTGTGTGACCTTAGGCAAGTCATTCAATCTATTTGCACTGGTTTCCTCAATTGTAAAATGGGAATAATAACAGTGCCTATCTCCCAGGACTTTTAAGTGGATCAAATAAGAAAAAATTTATAAAGTAATTACTACATTGTGATACACAGTAGGTACTATGTAAATATTTATTCCTTCCTTTTTCCTTCTTCCCTTCCCTTACATTACTTAGAAGCAGCCTGCCAGAAGTACTCATCAGGAACCTTTTTTTTTGTCTTTAACATTAAAGTGAAAAAAATGATTCACTTTCCTCTCCAACAACAAATTATAATTCTACCCTCCACTTTTATAGGTTAAAAATGTAGGTATCTCTATAGACAACCTCTCTCCAAGACAGTTCCTCC
Source organism: Gracilinanus agilis (assembly GCF_016433145.1). Taxonomy (NCBI): domain Eukaryota; kingdom Metazoa; phylum Chordata; class Mammalia; order Didelphimorphia; family Didelphidae; genus Gracilinanus; species Gracilinanus agilis. The sequence goes on along the minus strand of NC_058132.1, from coordinate 268,653,972 downwards.
TTTGCCTAGGCTGGCGATCTCATTCCCTTTCCTCCCTTTCCTCTGGACCTTCATGCAACTGCATTCACACAACTTCACATTCTCTCCTTATTCTTTTTTGTCTACCTACAAACATATCCAAGCCTCCCCCATCCTTTTGTTTTTTTAAATATTTGCTTGGATGCCCTACCTCAACCCATCAAACTTCTAGCAAGCTATGTAACACGGCAGCCTTCACTCATTCCTTCACCCCTGCAATCTTGTTTCCTTTACCATCCCAGCTACTTTCTTATGTGACTGATTCTCCTTACTGTGGCCTTCCTTACTACCTGATTCCATTACAATGATCCAACAAGATGCTCCTTCCCCATCCAGCCCACTCTTCATACTAATTTTCCTTCTAAATAGCACTTATCTACTCAAAAAAAAAAATCTTTAAAAACTTCCTATTGCCAAGTACACTCAAACTATTTTGAATGGTAACCAAAATCTTCTGTCCATTTCCCCCCCTTGTCTCTTATTAGTCATTCACATGTGCAATATACTACATATATACTACATATACATCATACTACATTTGACCACAGTCAAAATTTTCTTTTACAACTCTCTGATACAGTAATCACACATTATGCTTATCTGTCTTATCTGCCTTCTCCCCACTCAACTCTGACCTCCATGATGGCAGGGCTTGTGTCTTATCTCCACTTTCTACTCCCTTTAAGTCAGAGCAGGTATTTAATAAATGCTAAAGTGAATATAGTCACATAAGATTGGTTGGGGGTGGGGGGGTAATAGTTAAAAGTATGGGCAGGATTATCAGGTGAAAGAAGGATTTAGACTCATTCTTTTTGGTGCTGGTAGGCAGCACCAGGAACAAAGCAAGCACGTTCTAATGAGGAAAATTAAGGCTTAACATCAGGAAAAACTTTTCAATGGTTTAAGCTGTCCAAAAGTGAAATGGGTTGCCCCCCTGAGATATGCTAGATCTTCTTTCCTCTGAGGAAAATCTGGATAATCATTTCATCATCTATGAATGGTGTCAAACTCAAATAGAACTTGGAAAACCACAAATTAAAAGTATCTATGTTGTGTTGTATTTTTATTTTGTAAGATAAGTCATCTCTCATCTATGTCATAATTCATTTTATAAATGGTAGTTGGGACTAAATAAATGCTAATATTTCTCCAACTCTCAAATTCTGTGATTTGGGGACAAAAATCACTGGATCACAGAATATCTGTTAGAAGGGACCTCGGAGGTCATCTAATTCGATTCCTATGGGTCCAACCCAGAAACTTCAACAACAAACCTGACAAGAGATAACCTGAGACTTACAGATATGACTGAAACAGGGAATATGAATATTATTGGATAGGGAAGATCCAAGATAAGGAACAGAACTGTGGTCACACCAAGGCATTTCACTGCCTCTCTTTAAGATATATATCTCTTACTAAATTTGGCTATCATCAATTAAAATATAATTTTATTCATTTTTAATATTCTAAGAAGCAATTTTTGTGCTGGTTTTATTACAAAAGTTCCATATTTATCATTGATATCCTAAATTTTCAGTTGAGGAAGAAATCTCAAAAAGGTTAATAAATCTAGAAACTTCCTAATAGCTACAATGAAATGATTTCTATTTAAAATATGTTGCTACCCCCTATGACAGCTATCAGAAAAAACACCTTAAAAAAATTAGAGATGTCTTTTTAACTATACCCGAGTCCAGCCCTGAAAATCATTTGCACAACATCAAGAGAGTCCACGAAGTTTTATGTAGCCAGGAACCGTTTCCCCAGTCCTGTCTTTTCTCTGTAATAATCTTTCACAGTACTCATTCTACGAGGGTCAAGCAGGTCCAGAACCAAAGCTGACACCAGATTCTACTTGTCCCTCAACAGAACAAAGTACCTCACTCTACTTGTCTCAAGCAAAGAGCAATAGATCAAAGGAACTTTTCACTAGTCTGAGGTCAGGCAGACTATGCAAGTCTCATAATTAGGAGGTATAACAAAGTTACTTTGGTAGTTTGTTGATTACAAAATGCAACCAAATTAGTAGAACCTTTACTCCAACAGTGTCTCCTATACTTATGTTAACAATCACCAGACACCTTGATAGAAGAAAGTAGAGTAACTTCAGTGGCCTTCTTAAGATCAATATCAACCAAGAGATAAATGAGAAACAATTTCCCCAAAGTTTTTGCCTCTGTCCTGGGAAGACATCCTGTATAAAACTCAAATTGAAGAAAGATTTCCTATAGATGGCTAGTGCTTGCCTACAGATGATGTTGAACCTAATCTGTCAGATTCAGTCACTCAAAAGATTCCACAGAGGAAAAACTAAGTGAATGATGAATGGATCACTCCAATTATGTATATCATCTGAATTATAAATCCACAGCAAAGATAGGCTACTTTGTGTCACCAAAGCACATTTTCCAACATCAATATTCTCTCTTCTTACACCTTATTCCCTGCCACGTACAATTTCTATCCAGTTACACTGGTCTTGCTGTTCCATGAATAAGACACTCCATCTCTCAGCTCCAGGAATTTTCTCTGGCTGTCTCCCAAACTTGGAACACTTGCCCTTCTCATCTCTACCTACTGGCTTCCCAAGCTTCCTTTAAAAGTCTCAACTAAAATCCCATCTTCCAAAGGAAGCCTTTCTCAACCCCATTAAAATTCTTAATTCTGTGCCTTTCCTCTTTTAATTACTTCCTATTTGTCTCAAATATAGCTCTTTGTACATATTTGTTTTATTGTCTCCTCCATTAGATTGTGAGCTCCTTGAGAGCTGTTCCTATCCCTAGTGCCTAGCACAGTGTCCAGCACATAGTAGGTGCTTTAAAAATATTGACTGACTTTCTGAAAAATAGAATGCCACAACTTCTGAAAAATCAAAATTTTTAATGGCAAAGAAATATATGGTAGATACATATTGCCAGTGACAATGTGTACACTAAAAATGGAGTAAGAGAAATAAGGGTATCTGACCATAAATGGAGTCATGCAACAAGGGTGAAAGATAACAGATGGGCAGTCTGAGGGTTGTACTGGCCTCCACAAACTATTATAAGACAGGATGAAAAAGAGTACAGACAAGAATCACACAGGATGAAACCACATACACTGAGTTACTGCAATGGGGTTGGGGGAGCAGGTATCCAAATGAAATTGGAGTGGTAATATTGAAGGCCAGACACAAATGAAACAAACAAAAAACGAAATAAATACATAGTGCAAGATGTTCAAATTGTAGGTATCAAATTGGTAAATAGATCACCAATCATCCCAGAACCCCATACATTCCCTTTCATCATTTGCTTATTTCTCTTTTCTTCTCCCCTTTCCAAAACTGTCCCCCAAACACCTACTCCTTTCCCTCCAGAATGACAGCTCCTTTCCTTTAAATTGTCCTTCAATTTCCATCATAAAATAAAATACAAAGTTCTAATCTACCTATGAATGGTTTAGTCTCCTACTCACTAGGAAAGAAGAACACTGAATATGAAGATCCTAGCACCATAAAAATCCAGCTGCTTTAACACTCCTATCCATCCACTTGAATTCAAAGGCCATGCTGGAGAGGCTAAACAAATATAACTTATAACTTCAAATTCATTCCCTTCCACAAACACCATAGTCCACTGATAGAAGCCCTAAAAAACATGGAAAAGTGGATGATTTTTTAAAAAAAGTTTAAGGGTGAGGGAATAGAAGAATGAAAATCAGCTATTAAAAGACACTATCTTGTATATGGAAAGCACTTAATAAATGCCTGAATTTAAAAGACAATAAAGTGCTTTTTTTTTTCATTCATTATAAAAGGATAGTCCTCACAGAGAGGAGAAAGGAGGAATTCGATGGAAACCCAGTATATACTTTTTTTTTTAAAAAAGAAGACATGCTTGAGAAAGGAAAAAAGGAAGTTCTTTTAGGTCCCATGGCCACATTTTCAATAACTGGGAGGAAAACTGAGGAAAATATTAAATAAATATTTAAAATATTACTAGTCTATTTTTTTTAAAGATCTGTTGCTTTCATTTTTTCTAACTAAACCCTGAGAGGGCCAGTCAACAAAAACACATAGAACATTTCTACCCTCAAGAAACTCACCTACCAATAGATATTAGTGTGTAAATCATTAAGGTACCAAGGGGAGTAGTGTAGAAGAAGCAAGGCCTGGGAAAGGAGAAAATGGGGTTGGAGTCATATAATCTTCCAAAACAGAGATCTTAATTTTCCATATCTAGTACAAATGAATTAAAAAAACTCTATTAAGTGGTTACTTTATGGCAGGAATTATATTGAACAGCAATGTAAAACTCATTTTTATGAAAACACATTTAGAAATGATGGACATCTGTTTTGAAGTCTTGTGGAAAACATGGAGCCTAGAGGTTTGGGATTTTGTTGATCTTCATAAATCTCTATGAGACTTAAGTTTCCGCCGATGTAAAATGAAAAGGCTGAGCTAAGTAACCTCCCCAAGGTCCCTTCTTACTTTGGTAGCCTATGATATAAAATTTTTGGTTGAGGAGGAGAAGAGAAGAAATGACTCCCTCACTCTTTAACTTTCACATTTAAAATATTAAATCTTAGTGGAAGCAGAAAGGACAAAGACAAACCTAAACTCACTTTTTTATTGTCTGATTGTTAATCCATTGCACTTTTTATTGACAGTAACTTGGCTTTCCACCAGCATGATATACTTTAGGAGAAATAATGCTAGAATAATTTCAAGCCATACAGTAAGGATTATAAAACCCCAACAATCCAAACTGGTTTAACACGGTCCTGTGATGTTCTGCCATTTTTCCACTTTGGCTCTAAGAATAATAATGAAGCCAAATAAATGACTTAAGCAGAGCAGACATACACAGTTGGCCTCATACAGGTTTCATCTTGAAATCAATTGTGTGTGGCCTTTCTTGGAGCAAAAAGATGCTTTAACGCCTGCCTTCCCAATTACACTGAGTTCTTTAACTATCCTTGCCAAAAATGGGCAAATGACATATATAGCATGGTGGAGAGCCCATTGAGTTAATTTTTCAGTACAGAGCTTAAGCAGGTTGGACCAAAAACTGAGCCCAAGGTTGAACTGATGCAGTAAACATAGGGCTGGATTTCCTGCAAAATTAAGCAGTGTTTTCAAGAAATCCTAATCTGTTCCTTGACTCAAAGGTCTTTTTGAAACATCAGTATTCCCTAGATGACATTAAATTTACAGGAGATGTGGAACACCACAATTTCTGGGGCAGCTGACCCAAAGGGCAACAGAAAAGATGCAAAGCAGGGATAAATAGGCTGCAACAAGGACATCTTAATAAATGAAGAGGCAACATCACTTCATCCATCAAGAGTTTAGAATAACAGGTGGACAACTAAGCACTGATATCCATGAAATATTAAAATACCCAAAGGAAGGCTTCGAGAGCACTGGACAGATACTCTACAGAGGCTTTCGGAAAGACATAGAGAAGAAGGAATGACTAGGTTTCCATCTTTGCCAGAGTGTTCTCCTGCCCACTCTTTAAAGGTCAAATGCCTCTGGGTCTACAACTACCCCTCTTCGCTCCCCCTTATAGGTGATTTGAAAGACATAGATTGAGGGGTGGCTGGCTTCATTTATATAAGCAACTAGGTCAGTTATAAGGAAAACTGGTCATAAAACATTTCAGAATCTTCCTTCTCTCTCAGACCTCACACATCACTTATCTGGACACTCTAATAAGCTCATCACAGACACAATGATGCACCCTGTAGTAAGGTGTTTGTCTCACAAACCCAGCCCACCCCAAGGCGTGTTTCCACATGGACAGAGGTCAGTCTCCTCTGAACTCTCCTACTCCATCCAAAACCCCACCCCATGCAGTGTCCCAGACAGGCAATTAGAAATGTTTATTTGGTTTTGTAAAACAAATTACAAAGATTGCATTTCCTCCAAGGAAACTATGGAATTTTTCCTGTTTCTTTCAAAAACTTTTAATGGGATTTAGAAATGGAGGGGATTTTAGAGATCTAGAATTCAAGCCTTTCATTTTAAATGAAGATACTGGTTGTGTGATCTTTGACAAGTCTCTTAACCTCTCTGAAACTCAGTTCCCTCTCCTATAAATAAATAAGAGGTTATAATAATAGCTACCTCAAGGGTTGTAGTGAAGATCAAATGAGATAAGATTTATTATGTTAAGATAATAAATATTTGTTGGTTGCATGACTAACTAAAAAGAAAAAAACAAGCACTTATTAAGCACCTATATATGCCAGGGACTGTGCTAATAAATACTTTACAAATATTTCACTTATCCCTCACAACCTTCTTCAGAGGTTCCTACTATTATCATTCCTATTCTACAGTTGAGAAAACCTAAGACACAGGTTAAGTGATTTGCCCAGGGTCACACAGCTAGTAAGTAACTAAGGCTGGATTAGAACTCTAGTTTTCCAGACTCTAGGCAGGGCTAGCTGCCTCCAAGCAGCTTAAGTAATTGAGATAACACAATTGAAAAACTTAAAGCTGAATGTAAACATAAATGCCAAGATTTAGAGCTGGAAAAGACCTTAAATCACCTAGTCCTACCCCATAATTGTTACAGATGAGAAAACCAAGCCTCAGATGTTAAGTGATTTAAGAAGTCAGACAGCAGAGAAGCAAATGAATCCCAAAAAACTGATCAAATTGAATGTAGAATTTTTTTAATGGCTTTTGGTTATGTTTAACATGTGAATTTGTTTTGAATGGATATACATATTTGTAAAGGGCTTTGTTTATCTTGCCTTCTCAGTGGGTGAAAGGGGTGGGGAAGATGATTTGGAAATGAAAATAAAAGAAAATTGGAGAAAAGAGAAAATAAGCAGCTTGCAACTAAAGCTTCTTAGAGCTGCAATCCCATCACTCATTTCCCAGTCCCTCCTACAGTCAACATTAATAGATGTAAAGTTACAATTCAACATAGCAGTCTATCACTACCTTGCCACCTAAAACACTATTTTTTACAGAGTAAAGGCCACATGTTGTCAACAGGCTTGGCATAAAGCCCTTATCTATAGAAGCTTATTTCAATGTTGTTTGCAGTTAACTGTACTATACCTTCATTTAACCATCAAACAAAAGAAATCAGTCTTTTTGGATTTCCTTTAAGAAAAGTAAAAGTAGGAGCAGGAGAGTGCTACCCTTGTGTATCTGATGCCTCACAAATATGAAAGACTACATAGGATAATAAAGAAAACACCCATTCGGCAGAAGACCTGGGTTTGAATCCCAAGCCCAGATAATGCACGACCCTGTGGAGATTACTTATCCTTTCTGGGTTTCGGCTCCCTCATCTATAAAGTAAAGGAGATAGGGTTTTAGATGGTCCCTCTGTGGTACTTCCTTTCAGGTCTAAATCTAAACTCTCCTCCACAAACAAAACTCTAGTTGTCTGCTTTTATGGATCAAATCCAAAAACTTCATTCATTTTCAGGAAGATCTTACATCACACTTTATTCTGTCCAACTCAAAGCTTCTCCCACTTGTTCTCGTCTTCTCTAGCCAGAGGGACCCTCAAAAAGCCAGGGTGTTTGTTCCTCATCATGACACATGATGATGCATCAATTATAATTTAAACAGATCCTAAATCCCACCTCCCTCATGCAGACACACACAACCACATCTAAGCTTCTACATCTCTATCTAAAAATAGATACACTTAACATTAACTTGTGTGTTATATAAATATCTCATCTACTCTTGTGATTTAATATTTCTACTCGCATATCCTATATACATCCATCAGGATATCTCATATTATAAAATACTTAGAAAGTGGGGTATCTGAACTCTTCTTCGCCATTCATGGTGGTTTACAGTATTTACGTAACGTGGATTTACTGCTTTGTTTTGTAGTTAGTAAAAATGGAGTGTTTTTTATAAACCTTTAAGTTCCAAATTCTAAAGAAATGTATATTATACAAAAATGTTATAAATATAAACAATTTTGAAAGACTTGGAAAGTTTTTCTGCGCCATGACCAACCATACACCTGTAGCCAAACATTCGACCCCAACAAAGAAGTGATAGACTAGTTGTATAAATGGGAACTTAATTTTTTTATTTGGCCAATGTGCTTGATTGTACATTTATAACAAGAGTTTTGTTTGTGGACTTCTTCAATGGAAGAGTAGAAGAGAGAAGGATGATGTTCATTTATTGAAAAAATAAATTCTAATTTAAAAATAAAAAGAAAAGTATATGCTATGAGTCTTATTTTACTTGCTAGATTTTTAACCTCCTCCTCAGCAGAGGGTTTTGAATATACTTCAGTCTCATGTATAGACTTTCTAAAAGTATTTGCTGCTTGAATGAAGACAAACTTTGTACACTACATACAAGCACAGTGCTTTATGCAATGAGTCACTTTTGGGAAGATAAAACTACCAGAGATAGCAGAAATAAAAAGAATGTTGTCATTCAGAAAATACAAGATACTTCTAGGAAGTAGAGCTAGGGAAAAAATGTTTTTCTTCTACCAACCTAAAAAAACTTTTGTGAAAAGTGAGGCCACTTCCAAAAATTTTTCAAAGATTAGCACTTACTTCCCCAGTCAAAACCAGAACTCTATTCAAACCTCAGCAAATATACTTGAACTTGCCTTGTTCAGAGAATTACTTTCTTCTTTTGATCGTTAAGTTTTAATCAAACACTCTAGAAGAGCAAGCATTAAGCAGGACTTAAGAAAAGAGGGTGGGAAGGAGAAGGAAGATGAGAACAAAAGAACCGCCCTCTCCCTCTCAAAAATCATTTAATATATCGTTTTTTTACTCTACTACTTTTGTCAGGCTCTGCAGCTGTTGTCTTTTGCAGTTGGCACTGATCATTGCCAATCTGGGACTAGTTTCCAGTGAAGACAGTATTGTTTTATTGGCTACTTAGGCAGTGCATGCACCATTAATGGAGTTTTTATCTCTCCATTTTCCTGTCAGTACAGAACCAGCCAGTCTGACTCTGTTATTATCATTAAGAAAGCTTATTTTTTTTCCACACACTCTTTAATCCAAAACAACATCTGGAACTTCAGCCTCTATCATATAAAGGGGAAACAGATTTAAAGGGGAAAAGGAAAATTAAAAAAAAAAAAAAACTAGAGCACAGACTAAATTGAACAACTAACCAGATTCCAACCGTCTAACTTATCTAAATAAATGTACCTTAGTATATTTCCAATACCCTACTCAGCTGGAAAGGAAAATATGTTTTTAACACCAACACTGGGCTTCTATCTTCTCAAATTGAAAAAAAAAAAAAATCAAACTTAGAAAGGTAATCTACAAAAAAAAAAAAAAAAAAACCTGAAGCATATTGCTTTCCTGAAGGACACATCACATTGTGAAGTTAATATTTAGACTATTAAGAATTTGGAACACAACTGGGGGAAAACATTTAGTGAAGAAAAAAACCTTCTGTAAAAACTTTACAGCTCTGTACATTACTGGGAAAAACCTGGCGCCATTAAACCCAGAAAATATGTCCTCCTGTAACAGACAGCTGTCTCCTCTGTCATTTAAGCATGCTTTTTGCTTAGATCACACTCAGTGAGTCATGGAATCGATAGGGGAAAACACAAAGCCAGCCATGCTGCAGACCCACAGGGGGAGAAGCAAGTAAGTTCAAGACAGCAGCACCTCTGTCTCCCTCCAAAAGATATGCCAAGTAGACAGTCTACACCCATTCAAGCAGCATAAATGTACAAAACGATGGAGGCTTCAGCCATTCTCTGGCTTCTACTGCCTTCATATCTGTGCCAATCACTTTCAATTAAAAGCTGACTCTTGCACTGTCCCCAAACAGAACAAAAAAGTTCTAGATCAAGTATGAAATACATCAAGAAATGCGTTCACGATCCCTCACATACCTCTCATTGCCCCCAATGAATTAAACACATGCCAGAGCTCAAAGGACTTACTTTCCTATTAATGCTTAACTCCGAGCAGAAGATTCTCGAAATATCTTTATGTAAAGAGAGAGTCACATTTTGAGTACCAGCAAAGGCGTTTTTAATCTTTGTGATGTTGTTGTTGTTCTATTCAGGGGGGGGAAAAAATCAAAAACCACCACTCAAACGTCTGAGCCATAGGCTCCTGTTCAGACTTGAAGCTGTGTCTTGGAGCCCAATGCAGTCTGCAGTCTGGTGTAAGGATGGACTCAGTAACCTGATCCTCTCACAGTGGGAGATTTGAGTAAGCACTTCCTTCTCTCTCGGTCTTGCCTTTCTATTGTCCCACCCTGCAGGGCCAGCTGTTTCTGACAGCCAAATTGCTGCGTGCTAAGCAATGAATGCTGTCAGAGAAGGAATTTTCATTTCTATAATGCATAGGCCTCCATGGACAAATTATACAGTTTATGGTCCTGGCTGCAGGAAGCTGCTCAGCTCTTGAAGGGCTGCCAAAATGCAGCTTTTCCCTCTTCTTCCCCTCCTGCCAACCTCCCAGCTGACAATCACCCCAAATGAGGCTGAATGACCAAAGCAAAACAAAATGCCATGTTTTCAGGAATAAACAAAACAAATGTCAAGAACGTCTGTGTAAGTGCAAATTTTTAACATAAGGAGATGCAATGAGACATAATTAAACTCGTGTCCCATCCTGGAACCACCTAGAATTACAAGCACCTCATAATGCAAATCTCGGGCATATTTAGCAAAAGCCCTGGCCTGCTGCCCCTGGTGGACCTCATCATCCTCGCTCGCTCAAACTGATACTGGAAGATTCCATAGCAGAGAACTTCTCAAAAGCCAAGGACCAAGACAGCTGCTCTGTGAAAGGGAGAATGAAGGACACCAAAGAAGGGCAGCCCGGGTGTGCTAAGGATGGTGCCCTTCATGACTATGACTCAGAGGGTTGTAAAAGCTTCTGCAGTGTGTTAAAAATCCAAAGCTATATAATAATCCACACGGGTAGGAAAATACTGAAAAGTCCAACGTCACACCAAGTTGACAAGATTTAAAGTGCTTACTATATTTCAGTCATAGTGGTAGGGCTGGTATACAAATAGAAAGAAAGGCATTCCCAGCCTTCAGTGAGCTACCATTATAATGGAGGAAGACCATGCAGAAGGAAGCAGAAGGAAATAGGGAGAGAGAGTAATAGCAGGTAGGAGGTGGGTATCATCAACAGCTAGGTGGCACAGTAGATAAGACTGCCAGACCTGGAGCCAGGAAGACTCATCTTCCTGAGTTCAAATCTGACTTCAAATACTTACTAGCTATGTAACCTTGGGCAAGTCACTTAACTTTGCCTCAGTTTTCCTCATCTGTAAAAGTGACCTGAAGGAAATGGCAAACCACTCCAGTATCTTTGCAAAAAAGAAAAAAACAAAACAAAACAAATGGGGGTCACAAAGAATCAGACAGGACTGAAACAACTGAACAACAACAAGCAGATGTTGATGGGGCATTATAGGGAAAGTCTATAGAGTCAGCTGGAATATATAGCCTGGTGAAAAATTTAAGGCAAAGATGGTCTAGGGGTCCTCCTCAAAATGGAAATCCTAGGAGGAGCCAGTCAAAGGAAGAGGCTTCAAGGAAAGAAAATACTTCCAAGGGTAGAAAAAAGCCAGAATCAGAAGTGCACATAAAAGCCTACTATATGGCTACTGGTATCCCCAACTACCAAATTTAAGATTTTCAAAACACATTGCAGCACTACACTCAATTAACAGAGAAAAGTATGAAGATTTTCAGTTTGTTTCCTGAGACCCCCAATCATTAGTTAATTTAGAATATTAGAACTAAGGTTCATAAATTTTAAAAAAATATATTTTGATCATTGTATTCAATATCATTGGTTTCTTTAGTAATCCTATGTATTTAATTTTATAATTTAAAATATTACTCTGAGAAGGGGTCCATATGCTTCACTAAAACTGCCAACAGGGTCTATGATATTCAAAAAGGCTAAGAACCCCTGATGTAGTGGGAAGAACAATCTGGGTGGCCTATATATAATCTACTATTTGGAATCAAAGAGTTCAGCTGCTTAAATTCCAATTCATATACTTAACAGCATATAGGAAAACAGTAACAACTACAACTACTGGTGTTTATGAATTGTAAGACTTCACTCTGTTATAATATCATATTATAAATGAGGAAACAGGACCAGTGAAATTAAAAACATAAGTAATGAGAGGTGAGATACCTTTGGGTACCCAGCTATTCCTGATTCAAAGTCTAGCCCTCTACTCACCTTACTATGCCCACAAACTATTTAATTTAGCCACTTACCCAACCTCTCTGTTTCAAGAGCTTGGGTACTATTTAAGCTATTAAAAGTTTAAAACTACACCAAGACTTTTTGGAACATCTTGTATAAATAATGAGCTCTCCATCTCACTACTAAGGCTAACTACTATACCTTTTCCTCCAAACTTTATCTTAAAGGACATTACCTCTATTTTAGTGAAAAAGTTGGGATCATCTAATCTGGAATCCTTATTATGTATCTTAAAATCTCTCTTGTATCACCATTCACCAACCTCATTTCCTTTGCTCTAGTTTCTGATAAACTCCAGCATTCTTCTCATTAGTAAGACCAAGACCTCAAACTTGTAGACTTGGTGTCACTTCCTCCTCCAACTCAGATCTTATTCCTTAGTGTTTTCATTCATTCCCTCTATCATCCTCAATTTTCCATTATCTACTATCTCCTTCCTCACTGCCAAGAAACATTCCCAGGACTCCCTCATTCCTAAAACAAACAAACAGAACCTTTCAATTGACCCTGCCATCCCATCAAGCTGTTTTCCTAAATCACTTCCCATTCACATCCTAGCTTAAGGAAAAAAAGAAATTGTTATCCTGTCTCTCTACTTTCTCACCTCCCACTCAATTCTGTAAACTTGGTTTCTCCTGATTTCTCTTATAAATCTGGACCATCTCCTACCACAAAACCATTGACATGCCCTAAGATCTGAGTCTTCATGTCTAAACAGCTCCCCTATTCAAAATCTTCCAGAGGCTGCCTAATACCTGTAGAATAAAAAAACAAACTCAGCTTTCCCTTAATTTATTTATTCTTACTGTTTACATGTTGTATTCCTCAATAGAAATGTTTTTGACAGGACCTATCCATACAAAACTATTTATAGTAGTTCTTTTTGTGTTGGCCAGGAATTGGAAATTACCCATCAACTGGTGAACACTTGAACAAGTTGTAGAATGTGATTATGAAAGAATATTCTCAGAGTATAAGAAATATTGAGGGGGATGGTTTCAGAAAAATCTGAGAGGACCCATATAAATTGATACAGCATGAAGTGAGCAGAATCAGATTATTATACACAGTCACAACAATATTATAACAATGAAAGACAGCAACTCTGATCAATATAATGAACCAGACAATTCCAAAGAGCTCAGGATGAAAAATCCACCTGTTCCAGAGAACTAATGCACTGACTTTAAATTGAAATATAATTTTTTCACCAAAAAATGTTTTTCATTTTTTTATTTCTGTATTTCCAGTACAGAAGAATAAAAGTTCCTTTCTGAAGAAAGGCCTCTAGGGGCAGCTGGATGGCTCAGTGGATTGAGAGCCAGGCCTAGAGACAGGAGGTCCTAGGTTCAAATCTGGCCTCAGACACTTCCCAGCTGTGTGACCCTGGGCAAGTCACTTAACCCCCATTGCCTAGCCCTGACCACTCTTCTGCCTTAGAACCAATACATTGTATTGATTCTAAAATGGAAGGTAAGGGTTACTAAGAAAGAAAGAAAGAAAGAAAGAAAGAAAGAAAGAAAGAAAGAAAGAAAGAGAGAGAGAGANAGAAAGAAAGAAAGAAAGAAAGAAAGAAAGAAAGAAAGAAAGAAAGAGAGAGAGAGAGAGAGAGAGAGAGAGAGAGAGAGAGAGAGAGAGAGAAGGAAAGGAAAGAAGGAAGTTTAATGAACTGAAATAGAAATCGTCTTATTTTTTTTAGCATTTTTATTTTTTATTTCCCCAATCCCATGTAATAATAATTTTCAACATACATTTCCCAAAATTTTAATAACCAAATTGTCTTTTTCCCTTCCTTCTCTCCACCCTCTCAGAGAGAGTAAACAATTTGATCTGGATTATACATGATTATCATGTAAAACATATCCATATTGGTAATCGGTCATTAGAGAATACTCACATAAAACCATAAATAAACTAATGTGAAAGATAGTATGTTTTGATTAGCATCAGACTCCAACATGTCTTTCTCTGGAGGTAGATAGCATTCTTTGCCAGAAGTCTCTCAGAATTGTCCCAGATCATTGTATTGCTGAGAGTAGCTAAGTCTTTCACGGTTGATCATAGTACAATATTGTTGTTACTGTATATAGTTCATCCTAGCCAGATTTCCATTTTCAAGGAGAACTATTAACTGTTTTCTCTGGAGAATTTAAACTTCATGTGTTACCATTCCTCCTCATGGCTCCATAAACTTTAATGCTACTTGCTATATGTGGAAAAAAGAAATCTTACTCTAGTTACTGATACATTTGCACTGTGTTACTGAAGCCAGATCAACCAAGGCCAAAAAAATGCCACAGACCTGAATCACAGCCATGATCTTGCTCAACCAAGAAGGTTATAAGACATTAAGATTGTTAGCTCCTCCTCCCATCATAACTGATCTGCTCGTTCATGTAGGTCAACCAAAACACAATCAATTATCAGCATACTATCATAATGCCAAGGCCATTGGTCCCAATGAGTGCTGCAATTGTGAAGTATTCAAGGAAGAAGCTGGGACTCCAAGACAAGGGTATTCAGATCTTACAGGCAGGAGATATTATGTAAGGCAAGTAGTTTGGAGACTTATACACAAGTTTTCAACAGTCACTTGGCAGTAGTCCTGGCAGCTCCCCTTCACAGATAACAGAACCACAAGCTATTTTACCCAAGAAATACAGAATCATCAACCAGGCAACATGCAAGCACAATATGCAATTCACACACCCTAAAAATTATGTCAGAATTTATTTTTCAACCTCTTGCTGTCCATACCAGGCTTCCAAAGCACACTCTGATTTGGAAAGATAATGAGGAGGTAGAAAAAAGGAAGAAGAGAGAGGAAAAAAGAAAAATGGAGGAAAAGAGCAAGAAAAAATTAAGAGAGAGACTGCCTTAATATCAAATCTTAGCTGGATGCTAATACAAAATTCATCTGACTTTCACGGCTCACTGCAATCTATTTTTCCAGTCTCCAGCACATGCTTTGCACTACTGTTTTCTCAATTTGTCCATTCTTCATCTTTCATGCTTTCCACTCCCCTTCAGAAAGCAAGTGAGGATATTCTAAAGAAAAATTAAATAAGAAAAATAATTCCCCTAGACATACTTGTATGTCTACATATATAAACATATAATATACCTATATCAAAATAGGGATATTTTTATAAAGGATATACTTAGCACAGAATTTGGCACATAATGTTAGGTTCCTTCCCTTCCTATCTATCTATCTACATAGATAGATAGATAGATAGATAGATAGACAGACAAATAGATAGATATATATTCAAGAATTATGGAAGTGATATATATACATATCACTTCCATAATTTTACCCAAGAAATACAGAATCACCAACCAGGCAACATGCAAGCATAACACACAATTCACACACCCTAAAAATTATGTCAGAATTTATTTTTCATCCTCTTGCTGAATTGTGGAAGTGATATATATATCACTTCCATAACTCTTGAATTTGAAGATGTTGGAGAGAGAAAAAATAAAATAAATACTTCCCTCCAATTCCTTGTCCTCCATTTTCATTCACTTAAGTGGCCACACCAGAAGTGTTTGAGGGATTAAGTAAACACAAACAATGATCAACTGTGAATGATTTAATTATTATTAGCATTGGAAAGATCCAAGACAACCTCAAGGCACTTGTGACAAAAAAAAAATATTAAAAAAAATGCTATCTACCACCACAGAAGGAACTGGTAAGCATCTGAATGCAGATTAAAGCATACCATTCTTCACTTTATTTCATCCATAATTTTTCTCTAGTGTAAGCAATAAGTATCTTCTTTTACAACATGATGAACATGGAAATATATACTGTTTGAATAACACATATACAAGCCATATCATATTACCTGCCATCTTGAGGAAGAAGGAAGTATAGGAGGGAAGGAAAGGACATGGATCTCAAAATGTCAGAAAATGATTACTGAAAATTGTGTCAGGGCAGCTAGGTGGCTCCACAGCTAGAGAGCTAGACCTGGGGTCCAGAGTTTCAAAGTCACTTAGCCCCAAACGCCTAGTCCTTGCCATTCTTCTGCCTTAGTACTGACACTTAGTATCAATTTTAAGACAGAAGGTAAGTGTTTTAAAAAAGGTAAGAAAAAGAAAATTTTATCCACATATAACGGTGTTGGGGGGGAACAGAGACGGGGGGGGGGGCGGGGGGAGGTTAATAAAAATGAATAAATAATGAGTTGGAGAAATAAATGGTGAAAAAGAAAGAAAAACAAGAGAGGACTTGAGGTTACTATGCTAATCCCTTCAGGAGAGTGCTAGAAGCAAAAACCAAGAGGTAGGATTCATAACATTCTTTGAGTCCCCAACCTCTTTCCACTTTCTGTCCCTTGGAAGACTGGCAAATCTGTACTTCCAACTATAACCAATCTCCCAAGTTACAGACTCAAATTTCTAACTGCTTGCATGTATGTTTCCCCTGAGATGCCCTTTATGTTGGTTGATGTTGTTCATTGTAGCAGGGCTTTTTTGTTTTGTTTTTGGTGTGGGAAGAACCTGTAATTTCATTTGTATTCCATTCTCTTTGTCAGAAAACACCCCTCTATCAACACAGATAGGCACCTATTCTTCAACTTCTAGTCTTAAAAGTTGTCTGGAGCTCTGGGAAAGTAAATTAATTGCCCAAGGTACAGAGCCAGCATGAACAGATATCAAAGAGAGAGATTTGAGGCGAGCCTTCCAAGCTGTTTCTCTCATCATACCCTAAGTTTCAAAGAATCATCTTTTCTACAAAAACTTAACTCCTAATTTCCCTATTTCTGTTAAAGATACTACTCTTCTCCCAATCAACCAGGTTATACTTTAAATCATCTTAGCTCACATCCAACTTCCCCACATCCCCTTTCAATCAAGAGGCAACATGTGAAATAGCTGGAATGGAAAGGACAGAGTTTATTATAACATTACCAACCTAAGGTTATTTCTAGCCTACTTATTGATTATGATGGCTTCCTAACTGGACTCCCTGCTTTAAATCATCCTTCTCTGTGGGGTAATCTTCAAAATGCAAAACTCTGATAACTGGTCAGAAAACCTTCACCAGCTCTTCACTGCTAATTAGAGAAATTCCAAACTCTCTGGTTCTGGCATTATCTATTTTGTCCTCTTTTGCATTCCCTATCCTTACCTTCATTTCAGAAGTCTGGGTGTATATGTGTATAATATGCATATATTATACACACATGTATACACACATGTGTATAATTGTATTTCAACCAAACAATATTCAACTGCCAAGTTTCACAGAATCACACAAGTCCTTGTTTTCAGAAGTGGTAGTCATCTTGTCCCACATAGTCTATGTCCCTACATTAGTGATCTCCTCCACAACATCCTCAGTAAGTGCTTATCCAATCTTCAAATGAAAACCACTGGTGAGAAGAAAGCCACAACCTCCTAATTCAGCACATTCCACATTTGGTCAGATCTGATTGTTAAGAACTTCCTCCTTATGTCAAACCTAAATTAAATCTTCCCCTATACACCTTCTACCTATTGCTCCTAGTTCTTTCCTTCTTGGGCAAGGCAGAATAAGTGTAATCAATTGATCTCTTTTCCCACTTTAGCCCTTCAAATTACCATTTGCCTCAGGTCTCTTCTCTAGGTTTTACATCCCAAGTTTCTTCAGAGGAGTCTATTATGATTCTTTCTCAAGACCCTCACACAGACTTATCACCTATCCCTTGTTTTCCTCTCCAGACAATTCATGTTGAAATCCTTACCTTTCCTTCAAGGCTCAGTTCTGGTATCACCTCCTCCATGACCCTTCTCCCTGATTCACATTTTTCTTCTCTCCCTTCCCAAAAAAGTTCAAATTTTCCAAGTCTCATTGGTTTCATAACACTTCTTTATGTTCTTCCTGAGTATTTGTTTGAGTTACATTATATATGACTCATTTCCCTTACTAGATCATGAAGCTACTTGAGGGCAAGAATATTTTCATTAACCTTTATATCTTCCATAGCATCTACATAGTACCTGATAAATAGCAGGCACACAATGAAAGTCTGTTAAGTTGGACTGAGAAGAGTGGATAATGGTTTACTATCATAGCTAGGGCCAGAAGATGGGGGTGGGGGTGGGGGGGGTGGAGTATATGAGGTAAATCAAAGAAGGCTAATTGGAAGAGAGCATTTGAGCTGGGTTTTAAATCATGGGTAGGAATTGAACAGCAAAAATGGATAAGGACATTAAACATAATTATAAAAATGTTAATTGATCACCAAAATTTTAAGGAACAGTATATAGATGTGTACACACACACACACACACACACACACACACACACACACACCCCTTCCATGCAGGTCCAGGATCATGCAGGACTCTAAAAATCCCCAGAAGATCTCACATCCTCTAAATGCAATTGAAATATTCACTATATGATGGAATACTCTTTCGCCATACAAAATACTACAAAGAAGTCTTGTAAGACTTTTATTAACTGACACAAAGTGAAATAAGCAGAATCAGAACAATTTTGAAAGACTTAAGAACTCTGTTAAGTACAATGATCAATCATGATTAGCAAGAACCAATTATGAAGCAGGTTACCCACATCCCAAGAGGTGATAGACTCAAAATACAGAATGAGACATACATTTTTGGACCTAGCTTATTTGAGAATATTTTGCTTGACTATGCTTAGTCGTGTGAAAAGTTTTGTTTTTCTTTTTCCTCCCTCTCCAAACCAGATAGGAAGGAAGGTAACATAAATTATTGTAAATTAAAAACATTTAAATTAAAAGAAGTATTCAGAAATGTCTTTACTAATTAGAAGTTCTTTCTTATATCTAATCAAATTTCTCTTGCTGAAAGACTAAGTTGTATTTTGGTGTTTTTTTAAGAATACACTTAGCATTTATGCAGTTCTCCCAATATCACTGATCATCTTATGAGGCAATGGGCTTAGTAAAAAGTTTTTATAATCCAGCTATATAAATCAGTATTGCAGTTCTGAATGTTATTCAGACGCCTTCGTTTCCCAGCATTTTGTACCCCCTACCGATTTTCTGAAAGTCAAGTTCTATCACTTCAAGTGCCAGACAGAGACCTGGTTTACACAATTGGCTCGACAGAGGAGAGGAGTGTGAGTAGACAGAAGGACATGTGGGAGGTTATTTAAAACCCAACAGCCAGTCTGGGTAGAAAGAAGCAAGCTTGTGGTTTTACCTTGCTTCTTCCCTCGCCTCCCTGCCAGAAAATCAGAGTTGCAAAATAAGTTTAAAATTATCTAGAATCAAAAAAGGAGCTATTATTCTTTATTAGAGAGTTCTTATTAGAAACCCCTAAAGACTAATTTAGTATCATTCTAATAAAATAAAATGAC
Organism: Gracilinanus agilis; assembly: GCF_016433145.1. Taxonomy (NCBI): domain Eukaryota; kingdom Metazoa; phylum Chordata; class Mammalia; order Didelphimorphia; family Didelphidae; genus Gracilinanus; species Gracilinanus agilis. The sequence goes on along the minus strand of NC_058132.1, from coordinate 268,634,372 downwards.
CTGATCTCTTCAAGTCATTAGAACAGTTCCCTCACATTCCATACCTGCTGGTATTGGGGCCCTCTGCAAGATCCTGTTATTTGCAGCTTTAGATAGCTAACTATTCCTCCCACTCACTCTCAAGAATCCTGGTTGTCTGTTGCCTGTTCACTGTCACCCAGAGCTCAAGAATCTTTGCTTTCATAGGTGGTCAAAGTTGTCTTATCAGTTACAAATTAATTCAGGGCTCAGGAGAAGGGAGGGGGGTGCTAGCAGGAGGCTGACTCCTACACTAACCAAACCAGAGTCTACATTCCAGCGCCTCAAAATTTTCAAGTGATAAATAATAGGAAATGTAGGGGGGAAAGCCAGCACAATGTACACCAACATTTAACATGTCTGGTTCATAGTAGGTATTTAATGTTTATTTACTGACTTAATACTCTGAGACAATAACAAAATAAGAGGAAAAAAATCTGCCTTTCATGGTAGCATTGCTGAATCTTCCTACGAACTAAATTAGAAAAAGAGTAAGGTACCATATAGTAAATTTTAACAATCAATAAATACCAACATGGCATTTTTTTCTAAATTTTATATTTGTTTAATGGCAGAGGAGATTTGAACGTTGCTCAGATACAGTTGCCGAGTGGTGCTCTTTTACAGCTGAGGAAAAGGATTAATGCCCATTTAACCTTATTTCACTGGGTTTTCACTATTTGTAGCATTTATCTATTTGGGGAGTTGTGACTTGATCAACATCATATCTGATAATCCATGTAATAACAAGTTCTATGGAGGGTTTAATATATCACCATAGATTATAACAGGATGAAGTACAAAAAAAAACCATGTCCTGAAAACAGTGTGGTTCACCAGAAAGACAACTGAACCTGGAGCCAGCAAATCCCAATTCTAGTCCCAGAGCTCTGCTCAAGATGTCATTTTGGGCGACTTCCCTGGATATTAATGTTCTCATTTACAAAATAAGTCACCCTGATAAATTCAACCAATAAACAGCCCACATACTCCACTTGTATCCATGCAATTCAAGAGATGTAGAGGAAAGCCCTCCCCTTCCATCAAGGACCTTAGTAAGTCCCATAACAGACATAAGAAAGCTCATTCAAGAATTGAAGAGAATGGTCAGCAATCCATGTTGATGAAGAGTACCCCCCACTCATGCCAAAAAAGGCTATTCATCACCATAGAAAGAATAGGTGGCGTCTGAATGCAGATTGAAGCATGCTATTTTTCCCTTTGTTTCCTCCATGATTTTTTTCTCAAATGTAAGCAATGTGTGTCTTCTTTCACAAGATGACAAACATGGAAATCTGCATTATGACAGCATTTTGTCATATTACCTGCTGTCTTGGGGAGCTGGGGTGAGAGGGAGGAAGAGAATATGGATCACAAAATGTCAGAAAACAATTATTAAAAATTGTATCAGCATGTACTCTGGAAAAATAAATAATTGAATACTCTCCTAAGACTTTCTGAGATATAATCTACTCCCTTCAATAATCGTCACATTCGAATGATTAGTAAAAAAAGAGTCACGACACTATTTTAACTATAGATTCGTAAACTTGCTCAATGGGTAAAACTGAAACCAAGTAAACATGCATAAAAACCAAGAAACCTTAAAATTAATTGAGTTTCAAATGAAAAGATAATTCATACAATAACCTTAGATTGTCATTCACTACCAGGCTTTCTGTAGCAAGTGAGATTCCAGTGCAGCTAATGTAGAATAGTTGATGCCAAGTCCCTTTAAACCAAAATTTGGAAATTTCCAGTGTATAGTAAGTATTATACAACAAAAGGAGTAATCAAGTCATTCAATTACAGTATATAGGTCTAACAGTTTTGAAAAAGCTCAAAAAACAGTTTCAAAGCAGGGTTTAAAAAAAAAGAGGGAAAAGGTAGTACTCAAAGCTTAACGATTTTATAAATTTCTCCACCTAGACAGACCCATCTAGACCTCTGAGGCAGAGGAATGGAGACAGTCAGTGATGTCTTTTCCCATCCCTTCCCCCACTGTCACTTTCTCAGCTTCACTCAAGGATTTATAATTAGCACTTTCCCCTTTTCCTTTGTCACCTCTCAATCTCAAGAATCATATGACTTAGACCTGGAAAGGATTCATAAACCATCCAGTCCAAGAGTTCTTAACCTTTTTGTATTATGGACCCCTTTGGAAGTCTGGTGAAGCTTATCTCTTCTCAAATAAAAGTTTTAAAATAAAATTTAAAATTATATTGATTATAAGAAAAACTAATTAAATTGAAAGTTATCAAAATATTTTTTTAAATTGTAGACCCTAGATTAAGAATTCTTGATCTACTCTTCATTTTATAAACGAAGAAACTGAGGCCCAAAAAATATTACGTAACCTGCAAAAGGTCATAAAGGTAAAAAGTGACAAGAGGGAATGAGTTCAAGTATCTGGAAATTGATAAACATCTACCTTCTTATTAAAAGTTGGAAGAATTCCTAATTACTTCATAGAAAAATGCTTCACACCTAGCAGACTACTGGCATATAGCAGACGCTTAATAAATACTCTTTGGCTGATTATTTCTTAAAATTTCTTAGTTATTTTTTCTTAAATTATTATTTCTTAAAAATTCTAGACCCTCAAAAATAATCTTGGAGCATATACTGGAAGAAGAGGTTTAATGAGTCAGTGCTACCACCATCAATCAGTCACCTTTCTGTGATCTTTTCTTATTACCTTCCTATTTATCACCCTTCCATGGGGGTGAAGGTTGAAAAGTACAAAAGATAGTGTAGGAGAGAACCAAAGAGAGAGCCATCTTCCTCTACCCAGAAGGGAAATTCAGAAGCACCATCCCTGAGAATAAGAGGAATACAGAGATTGAGCAATACTTGGAATATGATGTAATTGTTGAAGAAGAGGGAGCCAAAAAAGATCAGGAACTAATTCTATTTACATTCCAATGGATGTATTGCAGGACTTTTGTGACTTCTAGTAACTTTTCCCATGTTTGTTATTTTTATCCATCTGTTTTCTAGCAGTAAAAACCCTTAGGGGAAAAAATTAAACTAGCTTAAGTACTTGTTCAGGGTCATCAATATGGACGTTACCCAGAATGCTGGCAAGAGATGGACTAGAGAGAAAAATGCAAGTTGAGTCATAATAATAACAATAATGATATTACAATAACCCACATTCATATGGCACTTTACAGCTTACAAAGTTAAGATAGAAATATGCTATTGATAAAGGAAGTATACATTTGATGGAACAGGATTTTAAATAAGGAAGAGTTTTTGACATTTTAGGCTAGGAAGTGATACTAGAAGGCAAGAACAAATAAATAGGTCAACAGTTTGTTTCACCTCTCCCTTTCTAAGAAGAGAAGCAGAAAAGGGTGAAGCTTCCAATGAAAGCCACGGGGCACAAATCAAAACATATGATGGGTCAAGTGATGTTTCAGTTAGAAGTGGGAAAGAGATGAAGAAGAAAGCTTTGGGAAGAAAAGTTCACTCATTTCAGAGCCATAGACCACCTCCAACAAAGGTTAACAGAAGAACATATGCAATATGGGAACAAAGAAGGGAGGAATTAAGCTAATTCAGAAATTTGGAAAGAGGAGGAGAGGGCCCACTAGTAGTTATAAAAGAAGGAAGAAGTTAAAGAGGTAGACTAGAAGTACATGTTGGTTACTACAACAATAAATACCATTTACCGCCCCCCCCCCCAGCCAAATAAAAAGTTTTAGAACTTTTAATTTAAAGAGGAAAGTTTTAAATTCAATACTTAAGACAACTGCATAAATCATATAAATGATCTTCTGATGGATCCTTCAAATCTACCTAATTCTATCTCTAACCCTCCTTATCCAAGCCAGTCACATGTAAAAGGGAAATATTTTAGTATTAAAACTCACAATTAAACAATTCTTAAGAACTCTCCATGTGCAGATCTTGTAGTTTCACAATTACATGAAAAGATTATAGGGAAGATTTAGATAAAATGTTGATTGACTGCACTTTCTACAAGACAAGTATTTATATGCAAAAATATTAGAACCACTATTTTTTTAATTCATCTGTCTAGATGGGTTTATTTGCAATTCTTTTTACTGATGACATGTTGAACAAAATGCTGCTCCTCAGAGATAGGAAAATGTGAGTTCAGATTTCATCCCAATTCTTACTAGCTGTGTGATCTCGGATAAATCACAAAAAGTGTTTTTTCAAGTAACTCCAGAGAATTTATCTACTAAAGCATACAAAGTACTTAGTGGATGTAATTGCCATGGTGGTGTCAACATGGAATGTAGAAACCCCAAACTTGTAGCCTAGTAAGATCTCATGAACCCCAAGTTTTAGGACTACCTTGTAAATTGGAGACCCCAAAGCTTATACTTTTTCCCTATTCCCCTGAGAATCCACCCGGAAGAGAATAATCTCAGGCTAGCAGTTTCAGGCTGAATAATGAACCCTAAGGTAAAAAAAAACAATCCCAGTCAGGTAGGGCCAAGCCCAAGCCAAGTGACTCTTCTCATCTCCAGAAACCTCTCCCATTGTATCACACCCACCTTCTGAGGATCTAACTCAGGACCTTCAGCTTAGGAGACTGTGGCTCTGCCTACTGCTCTAAAGAGTCACTTGACTTGGGCTTGACCCCACTTGACTGGAATTGTTTTTTACCTTAGGGTCCATTATTCAGTCTGAAACTGCTAGCCTGAGATTATTCCCTTCAGGGTGGATTCTCAGGGGAACAGAGAAAAAGTACAAGCTTTGGGGTCTCCAATTTATAAGGTAGTCCTAAAACTTGGGGTTCATCAGATCTTACTAGGCTACAAATTTGGGATTTCTAGATTCCATGTTGGCAATAGATATAGCCCAGACTGTATATCAGCATATTCCTATCCCCTGAGCAAGTCATTTGAAGTTAGTTACTAATAATCCAAAATTCTCTAAATGGTGTGTACCAACTTTTTAGGATGTGGTCAATCTGAAATAAGATTGTACCTATATTCCAAATAAGCTTCAGCGTCTCCTTTAAAAAAATACTTTTATTCCAAAACCCATACAAATACACTGAATACTAATTATTACAAAAAGATGTAAAAATATTACGAAAACTGGGGAAATTGGCAAGTATATTGTAAAGGAAGGACCCCAGTCATCAAATCTGCCACTTAACACCTTGTGAGAGTTATCTTAGATGTCCCTCTTCCCAAATTATCCTTCTAACCAAAAGGTCTTCTGGTCCTAAAGAAAATAAATTTAATAATGAAGATATTTCAGATAAAGTCAAGGAACAGTCACCAACTTATGCCAATATGTAAAAATAAAATTACAGTTTGTTGGCTGGGGGTGGGGTGGGGTAACTGGATTAGTAGGGAAGATAAATATTCTGGATCCATGTATATTTTGGGCCATGTCTATGTAACTTAGAAATTATAATGAAAATCTCACCATTCAGATAAAAACTGATATTTAAGAAATTTATCTGCCTAAAACAATGTATCTTACAGTGAATAACCCATTTATAGTTAACTAAAAATAAAAGTGTAATATGAAGGAGAACAGAGAATTTTAAAATTTCACATTCAATTGCTCTAGTCTCTAAACCAGTGATGGGCAAACTACGGCCCACGGGCCAGATGTGGCCTCCTGAAATGTCCTATCCAGCCCTGTGATATTATTCCTAATCTGACGATTACAATGAGTAGGATACAAAACAATGAAACTTCAAAAGAGTTGCCTTAGAAACAGACTGACAGATGAGCATTTCCTTTCCTTTGGCCCCCTCTTTCAAAAGTTTGCCCATCACTGCTTTAAACAATAAAACCAATACTTTCCCTAATTTTACATTAGGTAATGCTATTATTTACTAATCAAGGAATATCAAAATTTGATAATATAGTAATATATATTCTAAAAACATATGGGAAAGGGTTCAGTTTCTGCTAAATCAACTCCCTCAAAGATAGCACTTTAGACAAATACTTAACTTTTTCTTTTAATTTCTTGTATGCATATTTCTGGGGCTGCTAGGTGGTACAGTGGATAAAGCATCCAGCCTGGAGTCAGAAAGATCTAAGTTCAACCCCAGACATTTCCTAGCTGTGTAACCCTGAACAAATTACTTTACCCCTATATATTTGCTTCAGTTCCTCATCTGTAAAATGGGGACATGCTGAAGAAAATAGCAAACCACTCCAGTATTTCTTTCAAGAAAACCCTATGGACAACAATCTTTGGCAAAGGCAAGACTGGAGTCTTAATACCAAAAAATCCCCCCAAAATAAAAGATGCTTAGGGAGATAGATAATAAATAAGTAAATGAATAAGCAAACAAACAAGCAAAAATACCTAGCATTTATATACCACCTACTAAATGCTAGGAAGGCACTATGCTAAGCACTTTGCAAATACTCATTTCGTCTTCACCAAAACTCTGAGTGATGGGTGCTGTTATGATCCTAATTTTACAATTGAGGAAACTGAGGCAAACAGAGGTTATGAAAGTTGCGCAAAAGTCACACACCTAGTGACTAACTCCAGGTCCAATGTTCAATCACTCAATAAGCATTTATTAAGCTCTTAACATATGCCAAGTCCTAGGGATACAAAAAGAGACTCTACCCACAACTTCACCAAATTGTAAGGGCTTCTGAGGACACGAAACACTGTCCTCATATTATATAATGTTACATAAACTATAAGCTACAAGCTTTGAAAAAACATTTGCAGCATATGGGGGTAAGGGGTAGGAAGCAACTAGTGCAAAATCTTATGTGGAAAAAGAAATCTAGACTGTCTTATAATAGTTAATAGAGAAAGTAAGTATCTGTCCTGTATGTGACATCCACAGCTATGTTCTCTTGCAAGTAATTAGTACTCTGATATACTGCCTCTCAAAAGCCAGAGTCCTAAAGTCAATGGGCTGCAGAATCCACTTCCCTCTTATGGATCAGGACCAGAATAAAGTTCATCCTGTGGATACTGTTGGACCAAAAGGGTATATTCAATGGAAATGGCTCACTGGCCTTCAGAAAAGCCATTGCAAGGAAGAAAGGGGCAAGCTAGGGCTTTACCCTCAAGGGAAACAGGTATGAAAGACAATATTATTCAATGACCAAGCATTAACTCATTCATTTAAATTTCTTCTATAGAAAAAGTGCCCCTACCCATAAAGGCCCATTAACTTGAAATTTTAATGTGAAAGGGTGCAAGACAGTTTAAACTTTTTTTGAGGGGTCAGGTCATCTTCCCAAAGCTCTCCTACCCTCCAAACATCAAAATTTAAAAAATTCTAAATGGAGTCTAAGGCATACTTGGTTCCCAGACATGACTTTGAAAAGTTTTTCCACACTACCAGACTCTAGGTTGGTAGAGAAAGTTGTCCTATAATGTGTTGTTATGTTGCTAATTAAAGTTGAAAGAAGGCTTCAGAGTTGTTGCAGTTGTTTTTTTTTTCCTTTTAAAGACAATGCAATTTGAATTATTCTTGTCTCCTTTCACCCTCCATTATTGTGACATTGGCAAAATGTCTCTATATTTCCAGAAAGGGTGCTCAATTCATTACAAAGCTTTCTCTCTCACCTCCATTCATCTCTCAAATGCAGAGCATCAAAATTCCAGGGCCAGACTCTTAATGGTTAGTTTGTGTGCCAAGCTTGAAGAAGGGTGGGTAGGAATTTCTATCTGTTCTACTTGTGACAAAAATGATGATCAGGATAACTCCCAAAGACAAAAGGTAAAGACAGCTTTGCTTATTACTCCATCCTCATCTCCTCCCATCAACCTATATCCAAATAGGTGTCAAATCCTGTAATTTCTATCTTTATAAAATCTCTCCAATCAAATGTTTTGTAATAAAATGTGTGTCCCACCTCACCCCCACCCCCCCAAAATTCACATACTACTCCTCTCTCCACAGAAACCACTATCACCCTGGTACAAGCCAACTTTCACCTGAGGCATGAATTATTTCAACAGCTGGCTAGTTGGTTTCCCAGTCTCAAGTCTCTCTCCAATAAATCTCTTTGGCACTCAGTTATCAAAATCCTATAATATAGTTCTAACCATTTCACTCCCACACTCAATAAACTTCCAGTGGCTCCCTATTACTTCCAGGATCTACAGTTTTGCTTTCAAAGTCCTTCCTTTACTAGACCCTCCCAATGTCTCCAGTCTTTTCCCTTCATGTACTAAGACTGACCTCCTGACTTAAAAAGTTTCCACCCACAGTCCTCCTCATGCCTGGATCAAGATCCTGCTTCATCTGTGTCTCTTAGTTTCCCTGTCTCAGATATTCCTTCAAGTCTCAGCTAAAATCTTACCTTCTACAAAAAGCGTTTCCCAAACTCTTATTGTTAGTGTAATGCCTTCTCCTTGTTGATTATCTCCAACTTATCTATGTTTTGTTTGTTGATAGTTGTTCAAAAGTTGCCCCCTTCATTAGACTGTGAGTTCCTTGAGAGCTAGCACTATTTTTTATCTCCCTTTTCAACCTCAGTGCTGAGTACAGTGCCTGGTATATAGTAAATGCCTATTAAATACCCAAGAGAAGAAAATTTCACATCTTAAAAACTAAACCTCTAGCAGAGATCCCAGCACTCTCTTTCTCCCATAGATCTCTGGTAGGTATATTCTTTAGTGCTTCACACAGAGTGCAAGCCTACTTCGGACATCAGAAACTTTGGGGAATGGTTAATAACACAAACAAAACGATTTAATACAATGGGAAAAATTCAAAAACAGAAGCCGAAATATTAGGCTTCAATTTATACCGCCCCCAGTGAGGTATTAATAAAAGCAGCAACAATTGAAGTTAAAACTTCTAAAAACTCTACATTAACTCACTTCATGCCCACAACAAACTGCCTGAGACAGCTAAGTATGTAAGAGATTTTACAATGAACAAACAGACTAAGAGGTCAAGTGACTTGCCTATGGTCAATTCAACAAATATTTTTTAATAACATACTCAGAGGTTTAACACTCAGCTCTCTCCCCAAAAAGTACCTTATTAAAAATCTGCATAATTAACCTTTTTCTCCAGCAATTTCTTAAGCCTAGACAATCAACAAAACAATAAATCAAGCTCAGATTTGCAGAAGCTGTTGATTTCCAAAGTGTAAATGTTCACACTGAAAATTTAACAACTAAATTAACAGTATAAGAACTGACACCAGCATACTCTGACCCATACTACACTGAGCATCTGAAACAGGCTTTAAATTCAAGTATTCCTAACTCCCAACTCATAGAATTAGAGACTTAAGAATTAAGAAGGGATCCTGAGATTCCGTCTAACTTCCTTAGTTTTTGAGTGTTGTTTATTTATCCTGTTTGCCTCAATTTCCTTAATTGTAAAATGGGAATAATAACAATACCTACTTCTCAGGATTGCTGTAAAGATCAAGTGAGAGATCTATAAAGGGCTTAATACAGTGTTCAGCATAAAGTAGAACTTATTCCTTTCTGCTTCTCCCTCAGACAAAACAGAGGCCCTAAGAGATTAAGAGACAAATTTAAGGGCATAGAGCTAGTGAAGCAAAATTCACATTCAGTTTGTCAGCAAGTGCTTCTTACTTTCCAAGTCCATTTTTGAACCTTGACTGATTGAATAACTTTATGTTATGTTATTAATAACAATAACAAGTTACATAGGGTTAACCTAAGTGGGTATAACTTAGAAATATAATTTTATGACTCCTTAGTCATCTAGTTCCTTTTCTGTGTCTAAAATATACAAGTAGCTGAATATATCTTATGCTTTGACAAATTAACAGGACCTTGAATGTATCTGAGTATTTCTCAATATCTAAGAAGCATAGGCTCAGGCACCAATTCCCACCCCTCTTCCCCACAGCTGTTTCTAAAAAGATTCCATTATGTCTCAGGACAGTCAAGCCCAGTAGGAAAGACCTGACCTAATTGCCCTTAACCTTACTTTACACTTGAGAAATAAGAAAACTATTAAGATTACACCTTTTTTCTAAACAAGGGTTCCTATTGGTTCAAACAATGAGTTTGGAGATAAAGTACCATTTTATTTTGGAAGGGGCAATAAAGTGGAGAAGTGGATAGAATCCTAGGCTTGGAAACAGAAATACTCATCTTCATGAGTTCAAATCCAGCCTCAAACACTTACTAGCCATGTGACCCCGGGTTAAGTCACTTAATCCTATTGATACAGTTCTTCATCTATAAAATTAGCTGGAAAAAGAAATGGCAAGCTAATATCTTGGTCAGGAAAATCCCAAAAAAGGGGTCACAGAGAGTCAGACATAACTGAAATGACTCCTGAAGAGGATTTCAGAGGACAAGGAATGATCTACTCATGTGACATCCAGTTTTACAAACTATACTAATAAGTATCAAATACCTACATTTGTATGGTATAAGAGAGAAAATCACTTGGACTTCGTGATGAAGAAAAAAAAAAACAAGATTGTCTTCTAACAATTAGCACACAAGATGGTCTTTTGACTAGTATGAGACTTTCAGAGCCACGTTCATACTTTATAGCCAGCATTTATAAAGAGTCAGTGTTTTACATATGTTTTCTCTTGATCCTCAAAACAACCCCCTTAAAGTAGGTGCTAGCATTATCCCCATTTTACAGAGGAGAAAACGAAGGCTAAAAAAGAATAAGTGATTTGATGAAATGATTTGGAATTTTAACTCAATTCTTCTTGACTCTAAGACCAGGATTCTATGCACTGTTCCTCTTAAGATACTTTTAATATACTTTCTACAGAATCCTTCTGATTAATAAAACTTAAATAAATCTTCAAGATCTGCTTCAATCTGCCTACTAGAATCACAGCTGTCCTAACTACTGGCAATATATCATAAAAGGCCATTTGAAAATGCGTCAATAATTAAAATTAGACACTTAGACTAGATTTGATATATTTCATTACCTTTTAACTTCAGCCGATGTGAAATTAAAACCAGTTTTTAAAATGTGCAACTCTCAGATCATAATTTGATTTTAAAATAGATATAAAACTTGGGAAATGACATATTCACAGGATATTTTACTACTGAAGGGGGAAAGCCACAGTATATGTGAATCTGTTGCATTACATAAGGTGGTTGTCATCTCCCAACATTTATCTAACAACATTCCTCATTTGAAGGAGTTTTCCTCTCTTTAAAACAAGGAGCGAGCAAAGGTTCTCTTGAAGAAAAAAAAAAAGGATCTCTACCTAGAGTGACTGAACATTCTCTAATATATTTTATAATGAGAAAGGATGGCTTATTCAAGAAGCCAAGGAAAAGAAGGAATCAGGTGGAATGGAAAGTACATCGATTGTAAAGAGTAAGAAGACATATATTCAATTCCCAGTTTTCCTGAGTGCAAGAGAGCTTGGTCAAATCATTCTACCTCTGTAAGCTTAAATTTCCTCATCTGTAAAATCAGAAGGTGAAAATAGATGCCCTCCGAGGTATTTCTATGATCTGTGAGAGAAAAAGAACAACATGAACCATGATATTCTAGGATTGGACTATCCAAATATTTATTTTGCTAAAGCGACCTTATTTGTGAAATATCTTGAAATTTGCAATAATCCCTATAAAATCCCATCTTTATTTGAGGTTGGAATTCGCCCAAAACTTTGTGTATTTATTATCTAAATACATAACTCAACCTACTAATGATCTGGTGCTTTAGAACTAGAAAAGTGCTTTACAAATACTAACACATTTGATCCCCACAATAACCCCTGGAAAATATGCACTATTATTATCCCTATTTAACAAATGAAGAAATTGAGACTAAATGATAAATGACTTGATCAGGGTCATACACTGGTATCTGAGGACTAACTGAACTCTAGCTTTCCAGCACTCCAGATCAATTAGTCCTGGTACAAAGACCTTTCAATGACCCCTCACTGTCTCACAAGTACATAAGGAAAAAAATAAACTAGGTAGAAAGGGCTACATTTAAGATCTATTGATTAATTAAGAAGAAGGAATAATTGGTTTAAAAATTAGATTAGTGGAAAAGAATTCCTTTCTGGGTGATTCCCAAGGACTCTACCCATTTCAGGAGTTTCTATACTTCTATGGCAAATCTTCAAATGTGATTCAAAAGTCCTAATTTTAGGGATCATGGATACCTCAAAGTATGGAAGGCTTGAGCCAAATTCAATCAAAAGATCAAATGCTAAAAGACAAAGAGTTGGAGGAAATCCTTTAGTAAACAGCAAGATAAGGCCAAGATGAATCTAAATTTCAAAAGGCTTCAAAAATCTAACCTGAAATGACCAAAGATCAAGCAGTCTTTAATCAACAAGTAGGAAGTAAATTCTAGGAAGGCAGGAACTATCTTGTCATCTTCAGATCCCTTAGCAGGATGCCACAAACAGAAAAGACTCCAATAAATTTGCAAGTTAGAGCTGCTAGATTTAATTAAATTGAATAATCACTAAATCACACTGCTAAGATTTCTCCAAGTAAGGCCAGATGAGATAGACATCTCCATCAGGTAATAGGATGACTCACCAGACTGCCTATCTGACTTTAATACTATACTATAACAGGTTCATTTGGCCCCCAAACTGTGATCAAAAATTGAACTTCTGTGATTTTGGTTCCTAATCTAACAAAGATGGACAATTTTTTTTTAATAGAAAGAAACCCTTAGCAACATATAACACATAGTTATCAAAGTAATTCAACTTATACACTATTCTCATTACAAAGATTTTTTTGATGGGAGATTAAATATGGTGAATGAAGCCTCCTGTAGACAATGCACCCTGATTTGAGTGATTCAAGAGACCTTTGACCAACTCCCATCCTTCTTAAGATACACTAACTCAGCAAGTTTTCTAGCCTTCTACCAATTTAAATCACTTGTCAATGAAACTAAACCCAAACAAACAAACAGATAAGTGTCTCCCTTCCTACCACCAGTTTAAATTAATCAGACCCCTCTTTTGATATTTTTGGATGCACTACAATTCAACAAATGACTGATGATGAAGTAGTTTTGCAAAGTTCTCCTCAAATCACCCTAATCTGATTTAAGAAGACCCCCCCCAAAATACCAAAGTAAGAAGAAATAATCTTGGAGGAATCTTTAAAGCTCATACAAAAACTTTTCTTATTCCAATGAACAAATGTGCATAATCACAAGTAAATCCCATTGGAGGTTCAATAGCATCAACTACTTTCTAAAATGTAAACTCCAGTCTTAGGGACTTCCTGGTTAAGATGGCAACAGAGTAAAAAGCAGCTTCTTAACCTCTCCTAACCGAAACATGTAGGACTCCTCAAGAAGACATAAAAACAAATCCAGAGGAACGAAGGGACCCCACAATAGGGCACAGCATTGGAGGTACGTGGAATTGGGGCATTTCCATGCTATATGGGGGTGAAACAGCTCTCACTAAAACGCTAGTTGAGCAACCCCCTGCCCCACCCCATACCACCTACAGTGCCAAAGCCAGCAAACAAGAGTTAGAGCAAGTTTGGGGCACGCATTAAGTCCTTGGCAGCTACGTGGGGTCACCAGGGCCTGCCCCTGAGAGCAGCAAGACTTAAGACCCCAAGAGGCTAAAGAACCCACGGACTTTGAACACAGACCCTGAGCGCAGGCACGAGTGTGGACATAATCGCAGACACGGATCCTGAGCGCAGGCAAGGACTCAGATCCTGAGCACAGGTGCGGACCTTGAGTGGGGACCCAGTGCAGAGGGGTGCATGACTGTGGAAGCAGTGCCCTGAGACTGTTAAAGGAGCCTTGGGCAGAGGAACAAGCAAGGGGTCACCAGGAGGCATGACCCTGAGAACAACTAGACCTGAGACCTCAGGAGCCTAAAGAGCGCAGACAGACCCTGAGTGTGAGAATAAACCTGAGAGGGCGCAGGGCTAACAATGGCAAGCCAAAGACAAGAACCCCAAAAGAGAAAGATCATCAAGAAGAAATCTGTAACACTGGACAACTTTTACACAGATAAAATCCAGACAACAGAGCAAACAGCAGAGGAGAACAAACAAGTAATCATTTCCAAACTTTCCCAAAATAATGAAAACTGGCCACAAGCTACTGAAGAGTTCAAATCTGAGATGATGAGAAAGATGGAAGAGATGTGGCAAGAGAAATGGGAAATAGCTCAAAAGGAAATTAACAGGTTAGAAGACAGAAACTCCCAAATGGAGAAAGATGCCCCAAAATCAAACGAAATGGTAAGCAAATTGGAAACCAAAATCTGGCAAGAAAATAACAGTTTAAAAGGCAGAATTTCACAACTGGAAAGTGAGGCAAGTAAATTGAAGACCAGAAATGACCAGATTGAAAAGGAAAACCAAAAAATTATAGCCAAAAACCAGTCCCTAAAGGCTAGAATTGAGCAATTAGAAGCTAATGATCTCTCAAGACAGCAAGAACAAATAAAACAAAGTCAAAAGACTGATAAAATAGAAGGAAAATGAAATATCTCAATGAGAAAGTGACAGACCAAGAAAACAGGTCTAGAAGAGACAATCTGAGAATCATTGGTCTTCCTGAAAAAGCAGAAATTAATAGAAATTTGGACTCCATACTAAAAGAAATTATTCATCAAAATTGCCCTGAAGATTTACAAGAGGGCAATATAGACATTGAAATGATCCATAGATCACCCTCTACACTAGACCCAGAAAAGACAACCCCCAGGAATATAATAGCCAAATTCAAGAGCTTCCAAGTAAAAGAAAAAATTTTACAAGAAGCCAGAAAAAGACAAGTCAGATATGAAGGAGCACCAATCAGGATCACAAAGGATCTGGCAGCCTCCACACTAAAAGACCGAAAGGCTTGGAATATGATATTCAGAAAGGCAAGAGAACTGGGTCTACAACCAAGGATCACCTACCCATCAAAACTAAACTATATACTTCCAGAGAAAAGTTTGGGCATTCAACAAGATAGAAGATTTCCAAGTATTTGCACAGATAAGACCAGGACTAAATGGAAAGTTCGATATCCAACCACAAAAATCAAGAGAAACATAAAAAGGTAAATAAGAAACAGAGGGGAAAGAAAGAAAACTCGTATTTTTTAAATTTGCCTCTTTAAGGGCTTCAATATGATCTAATTATTTGTATTCCTTTGTGGAGAAATGTTATGTATAATTCTCTGTAAGGAACTCTACTCACTATTATAGTATTCACTATTATAGTATTCACTATTATAGTAATTAGAAGAATTATTCATAGGGAGAGGTTGGAATACTAAATGGTCTAAGATGCTATGGGGGTGGGAAAGAAGAGGGTGAATAGTAGAGGACACCAAGAGAAATTTGAATGAATAAGAAAAATAGGATATTCTATTACCCACAAAGAGGGCAAGGGAAGGGGAAGGGATGAATACTATTATAAGAAGGAGAGGAAGAGAGCATTAAGAGGTAATATTTAAACCTTACTCTCAGTGTAATTAACCCTGAGAGGGAAGAGTAGCTATATTATCCATTGGGATATAAAACTCTATCTAACCCTACTGAGAAAGTCAGAAGGGAAAAACCAAGGGGAGCAGGGAAGTGGGGAGGTCAAAAAAGGGAGGGGAGAAGAAGGGGGAGGGAATTCATTAGGCCTTAAAAATAAAAAAGAGGGGAATAATAAGAGAGGGGGTAGAAAGGGAAGTAAATCAAGAAAGGGGACGAGGGTTACTGGCATAAAGCAAACCACTGGTTTAAAAGGAAATAGTGTAAGAAGAAGGGGTAAAACTAGGAGAGGACACCAAAATGTCAGCGAATACACAACTGATAATTATAACTCTGAATGTGAATGGGATGAACTCGCCCATAAAAAGGAAGCAAATAGCAGAGTGGATTAGAAACCAAAATCCTACCATATGTTGTCTACAAGAAACACATGAGGTTCAAACCCGGCCTCAGCCACTTCCCAGCTTTGTGACCCTGGGCAAGTCACTTGACCCCCATTGCCCACCCTTACCAATCTTCCACCTATGAGACAATACACCGAAGTACAAGGGTTTAAAAAAAAAAAAAAAAAAGAAAGAAACACATGAGGCAGGTGGACATACACAGGTTTAATGAATGCTGGAGGGGATGTGGCAAAACTGGGACATTAATGCATTGCTGGTGGAGTTGTGAACTGATCCAAGCATTCTGGCTGGCAATTTGGAACTATGCTCAAAGGGCTATAAAAGAATGCCTGCCCTTTGATCCAGCCATACCATTGTTGGGTTTGTTCCCCAAAGAGATCATAGATAAACAGACTTGTACGAAAATATTTATAGCTGAGCTTTTTGTGGTGGCAAAAAACTAGAAGATGAGGGTATGTCCTCCAATTGGGGAATGGCTGAAAAAATTGTGGTATATGCTGGTGATGGAATACTATTGTGCTCAAATGAATAATAAACTGGAGGAATTCCATGTGAACTGGAAAGATCTCCAGGAATTGATGCAGAGTGAAAGGAGCAGAGCCAAAAGAACATTGTACACAGAGACCAATACACTGTGGTAAAATAGAATATAATGGACTTCTGTACTAGCAGCAATGCAATGACCAAGGACAATTCTGAGGGACTTATGGAAAAGAAAGCTACCCACATTCAGAGGAAGAACTACAGGAGAGGAAATGGAAGAAAAACAACTGCTTGAACACATGGGTTGAGGGGGACATGTTTGGAGATGTAGACTCGAAACTACCACACCCACCAATGCAACTATCAACAATTTGGAAATAGGTCTTGATCAATGACACATGTTAAAACCAGTGGAAATAAGCATCAGCCATGGGGGGGTGGGGGGGGAAGGGGAAGCTCAGGAGGGGGGTGAAGGGGAAGGTAAGAACATAAATTATGTAACCATGTTAACTTTTCTAAAAAATAAATATTAATAAATGTTTAAAAAAATAAAATAAAATGTAAACTCCAGGGAATCTTTCTTAAAACTCATTTTAGGCTATGGGTCACTCAAGCATAACCTCAAGAAAAGAGTTCAGATTCAATTTTTTTGCATTTCGATAATCTGGTATCCATTCTTCTGTGGTTTTCCTCCAAACTTCTCTTAATTCCAGGATATATACTACAGTTCTTTTTTTTACCACTACGTTTAGATCACTTTTTTCCACAAAGGAGCACAGACTTGGAGCTGAAAGCAGACTCAAAAACATCTAATACAACCTCTTTTGAAATTTCCCCCATGGTTCTAAGTATCAAAGCCAGGATTTCAATGCACTTATAAATTAAAAATCCAGCCCACCTTCCACTATACCATTCTATCTCCTCAAGCACACAGTTAATAAATGGTTAATAAATATTTGTTATATTACTTTGAAAATAGTAAGTACACAGGTTTAACTACCCAACTCATCAATAACTTCAATTTGATGATACACTCAATTAAAGGAAAAGATCCAAAACCTGCACCCTTCAAAATGGTCCATGAAAAGCTTCTCACAGGACCTTCCATGCCTCCAAACCACAAGTTTCCTCTACTTTTCACTGCCAACTTTTTTTTTCTCCAAGACAGATTTTTCTCAGTGTCCACCCACCCTCTCTACTAATCATCCCATTTATTTTCCAGCTTTAAACCTTCCAAACACATGCCATCCTTCCTGTCATTTTGTTTCCACTTCCTCAATAAGATTTTTTTAAAAAGAGAGGTCTAATAACTTTCAACAACCTTGAGTGGAAAAAAATGTCCCAGTTTTATTTTGAAAAGTATCTCAATAGCTATATAAGCACTAGTGGAAGTCAATGGTTATTCCTCTCCCTTTTTAAACAAAAAAAGTCCTATCAGTTGCTGTAACTAATAGGGTTCCAGGCAATCCTGCATGTTTCCCTCCTTTCTTCCCACCTCAACCATTCAGTCTTTAAAATATTTCTGGTTCTAGACTACTACAAGAGAACACAGGTATATGCTCTGAAAAATGAAGACAAAGGTCTTTCAAATTCTATATGCCATAGACATTGTAACTGTAATGAGTTTTCATTGCAAACTGTTTGGAATAATGCTTCATAGCTGTATAAAACTTCAAATTGCAAGGATACAGTATTTGAGTGAACCTTTGCTATGTGCAAACACTGCACTACTTGAGGTAAGGACTAGAAAAGTATGCTAACACATTTACTCAGACCTGAAAGAGGAGGCAGAATGGAGACCCTTCCCTGGCCTCCAAAACCCCATGCCACAGAGTAGATGGTCAAGTTCCAAAACGAATGGTTTTGACAATAGACACTACTATCAAAGAAGGAAGAAAGATCAATAAGAGTTGTAAAAGTCAGCCCCAGCGGACTCCCTGAAAAAAGATAAAACAGGAATAGAATTTGGATAGAGATTTCTCCATCCCAGCATACATGTTGCAAGGCTTCAGTGGTTAAATGGGGGAATATTGCTTTCCAAGGTTAATTCCTCCACCTCACTCCCCAAAATTTGAGCTTCTGGGGATTTAACTACTAAAATTGGCATGATTCCTCCCACCCCCATCAAGTTAATGCTTCAGAATGTTCCACCTGTATTAGAACCTCTCTAAAAAAAAGCCAATTTTTGTTGTTGTTGCTGCTAATATGAGCAATAATAATAGCTAGTATTCAAATAGTACTTTAAGGTTTTCAAAGCACTTTACATATGCTTAACAATAACAATAACAACAACCAGGTAAGGGTGACTCAAATATTATCTCCAATTTACAGCTGAGGAAAAGGAAACAAACAGATTTAAGTGACTTGCCCAGGGTCACTCAGCTAGAAAGTGTATCTGAGACAGAATCTGATCCAGCTAGCTATCTGAAAGAATCACTTTTTTTGTTTCTTTCCATTGCTTTTTTGCAAATGCTAAGGAACAATGAAAACAAAGATAGAAAAAAATCTCATGCAGTAGAAATACCTAAGCCTTTATGAGTTTGAAGTATCTAAAAAAAAAAAACTGCCTCAGTTAGCCTGTTCCATCAAGAATCGTTATGTCACTTGACCAAGGTACACAAAGCTACTGTGTGAAATTTGAACTCAGGTCTTCCTGACTCTATAGTTCAACACCAAATCCACTATGGCACCTGACTTATCAAGTGCCATTCACAGTTCCAAAAATCAAGGCCAAATTTAAAAGCCAAACAATTAAGCAACCCTAAGAGACAAACTGCTAATGTGAAATACTGGGCAGATACTGAAAAAAATAAAGACTCTTTGAACATATAAACAGTCTCACATTTCCAGGGCTGCCTATAGAGCAGAAAATATTATTCAACTGTGAAATAGGTTGGGGTTTGAGGGAGTGTTTAGACTTCATAATAAAAGGAAATTATTGGATCTCTTTAATTAGTTGGTACTGAGAAGAAAGTACAATCCTAAATGCCTTTCTTCTGAAGGACAATGATTTGCCATCATATTTAAGTTATACGAAATTGGCTTCAAAACTTTAACCCCTAGTCTGCCAGGGTCATTCCTGCCATGGCTCTTGGAGGATATTGATATCTACCAAATACCTAATCTACACGGTAAGAGCAGAGTCTGGCCCAACCTCAAGGAAAGAAGTAAACTATTCCAGAAAGTCTTCAATTTATGACTTCTGGGAACTGGCCTTAGCTACAGAAAACACACACACACACACACACACACACACACACACACACACACACACACCACAAAATTTTCACTCCAAGAGATCAAAGAAGTCATTTTGTATGTACCCAGAAACCGAATTCAAAATATTAATTTCCACTAAAGACGCTGCCCAATACTTGCTTAAAAAAAAATAACACAACAACCTTAAGACCCTATGATTCCAATTAAAAGGTCTGATGGTTGTATTTCTTGGCCTTTTGGTCTAATTCTGTCACAGTTTCACCAAATCATTTAAAACATTGGTGTTACATTTCTAATGATGTTGTTTGGCATTGAGTAAAACTACTCTTAAAATCAGTATTTGAAAGTTCTTTGATCTAAGTATACAAGATCTCTTTGGGTCCTTACAAAGAGTTGCCAGTAAGCTCCTGGATATTGCATTGGATGACTCTGAGAATATTACAATTCATATTTTTAGAGAAACCATTCTAACTATTTTATTACTTTGAAAATAATATAGTGTTATAGGGGGGAAGGAAACATAGGACAAATGTAAACTGCCAGTACCAAATTTCTTTCATCCTTATCATGAATTGCTTTAAAGGGAGATCTGGAATCCTCCCACAATATTACAAAGCAACTTGTGTTGAAAGTCTTCTACTTATAACCAGTTCTGCTAAGCCAGTACACCCTAAGTACTTCGATGAAATCATTATGGAAGGTATAGCATACAGACATGTGTGTTCAAGGACAAATTCTAGGATGCAGGAATTCAACAGCAAACTGGGCATAGGAAGTTTGAGCACCCAAGTATCTACTTTATTGAAGTCCTCATTCAGACTTTGCTTGATGACCTTGAATAGCTCTATCATTTTTCACAGCCATATCTAATCCCGCATGGTTGGTACTATCTCATTGTCACAGAGATTACTTCATTTGAACTAGGGTAAAAATAAATGTGCATTCTAGGATTAAACAGACCAATGATAAATGGTAGTAATCAATCAACAAGCACTTATTAATCACCAAAAAACCCAAAAAACCCAAAAAACAACCGTAGTGCATGAAAAAATACGTACTATATTGCCATTAAAAAAGTCTTTATCCTTCTTGAGGGCAGGGATTGCATTACTTCAGAATTGGGTATCTCTAGCATCTAGCACAGATTCCAGCATATTGTTTTAGTGTTTGTTGAATGAACAAATCCCTACTTATAGGCTAGTCAAATAACTTCCCTAAACATGGGATTTTCTCCCTAATTCTAACACAAATTCATGTCCTAGATGTCGGTTTAAATTAGAAAGCTAACTAGGCATCCCTAAAGATTAAACTACCCATTTCAACTAGTAAGGTTTTAAAAGAATTGACAAAGATCACATTTCTAAGCCTTCCAACATCAATGAGCACCTCCTCAAACTAGTCTGGTGGTACAAGAAAAAAACATACATGGCCAAAATCTAAGAACCAAAGGCCTTTGTCTTGTTCGGTACTGGGAAGCCGCAGATTTAAAATACCCCCAAAACAACAAAGTGACATGTATGGTTAGTTAATACCTACATTTTAATATAAAATAAAATGAGCTTTTGATTCTCAGGCATAAAGTAAAATGATATTAATTATAAAAAAAAAATAAAGAATGGGGGTGGGGGAAGAGCTCCCGAGGTCAACAAGAGTTAGGGCTTTCCAGACACAGTATTCTAGATTATGATCCAACTGTAATTTTACAAATGAGGAAACAGTTCTAGAGCGGTTAATTAACTTATTCAAGATCACACAAGAAGTAAGTGATGGACAGAATCTGAACCCAGGTCTGTGACTCTAATTTCAATTTAGCATGGTCCTGTACTTTTCCTCACCCTTTTAATTTCAGCTGGGCCTTCCCACTCTGGGCACTCCACCTGGACAGACTTGTGCCAGAGCACAACACATTATTCCCATTTAAGGTTCTCCATTTCAAGTCACCCCAATCTTGACCCCTTCCTATTTCAAGAATATTGAGAGAAAAGAGGAGAGAAAGTACAGTAGAGGCAAAGCTCCCAAGATTCGGCCTTAGAACTACTTTGCTAAGTTTCAGAGACGATTTTTATAAATGTCAGGAGTAACATTTCAACTATATTCAGGAGAACAATGAAAAATGTATTATTTTGTTTCTTTATGGTGCTTCAGAAAACTAAATAAATGGCTGTGCTCAACTATAACTGTTTTCTGTTATATATTATAATGGGTATCCATCCATAAGTGCCACCCTGTTCAAAAGCATCGGGTTTTCTACCTCCTGCAAACACCCCCCAAAAAAGGTGAGGAGTTGGGAGTTGGTTTGCACACGGAAGAAAAATCAGGCTCCCCCAGGACAGACTTAAATTAGTCTAGAAGCCGACGGAAGATCCTGAATCTACCAGTCCCAAGCCTAAGATATATCTCTTAAGTGAGCCCAAGGTTTTCTCCTTACTGTTATGGTTACAATGTTGAAGGAAGGGTTTTAAACTTGGCAAAGTAACATGCAACATCTGTAACCACATTTGCCTTCTGGGGATCGGAAGATGAATCCCACATTCCTGGCTTTGAAGCTTTTAAAACTGCAGATAGGAGGAACTGGAGGGAGGGAGGGAGGGAGTTGAGCAGAGTTTATTGGCTCTGTCTCTCCAGCAGAAAATTCCTCCTGGAAGAGACTGATATTTCAGGGGTGGGGGCAGATTCACCGCTCGCTTTTACTACTGGGAGAAAAGAGCCAGAAAGGTGTGCGCTTTGCATACATGTCCGGGTTCCATCTCCAAGTCGCAGTCACACACAGAGGCCCCTCACCACAACCCTCCACAAGGAAAGCAAAACAACCATTCCACCCTGGGTCTCTTTCTCTCTGCTTTTCCCTATATCCCACCAGCAGTACTTCAACCTCCACCCAAGCAACACAAGCTCTATTCCCCAGCTCTGCACTGTGAGCGTATCAAGCTTTGGGAAGGGAGGAGAGAATGAAGGGGGAGAAGCATACACCCACCCTTATTGCCAGTGTGCCTCGCTTCTCCTTCACACTGTTCCCCCACCCCCGCCCCGATCCATCACCTCCCAGCCCCTGCCGGTCATTTCTCCTTACCTCTGGATCCTGGAGTAAGGTGTAGGTGAGGCGGAGTGCCGCAGCCCAGCCAGGCGGTGCGGGTGGACAGTCAGGCGGCCCCCGGGGGTGGTGCGGGGCGGGGCGGGGTGGTGCAGCCGGCGAGCCCCGGAACTCTCCCTAGGCAAAGGACTGGGGGCTAGCCGCCCATGGAGTGGCGGCGGCTGCGGCAATGGAGCTTTGCGCAGGGCCAATGCTCTAGGAGCCAGGGGCTTTCCCAGCCCTCAGCCCGACATCTCTTGCCAAGAAGCAGGCTTGCAGCAGCCACTGGAAGGTAGGGGGTGGGGGTGGGGGTTGTTGGAGGAGGAGGGGAGAGGAGCAATGGGCGGGGAGGGGGAGGAGGAAGAGGAGGAAGGAGAGCTGCAGGAATAAACTTCCAGAGGTGCAGAGGCACGGGCGGGATGAGAAGAAGAAAGAGAGCAAAAAGAACGGGAGCTAAGGGGAAGGCGTCACTCCACTAGAGGAGGCGAAGGAGATGGCTACAAAAAGAAGAAAACTTCCCACCGTGAGCAGGAGCAGGAGGAGGAGGCGGTTGCAAAGAGCAGGAGCCGGAGCAGCAGCAAGAGAAGGAGGAGGAGGAGAAGGAGGAGGAGGAAGTGGCTGTGGAGAGCTCCGCCAATGAGTGTCTGGAGCTGTGATTAACCAGGCAGCAACACATCATTTCCTCCCGGCTCGGATCCAGGGAGCCGGGAGAGGGGAAGGGCGGCGGGGCGGAGCCGTCTCCCGCGCCCTCTACGGGGAGCCCTGCCGGGCGGCGGGGACGGTGATGGAGCTCAGCTCCTGCTCTGTGCGGCTGCGCCGCCCCTCGGCCACGGGAGACAGTCTGGTCCGGCCAGACGAGACAGGAGTGGGAGAGCTCGCTGCCTCCGTGGCTGCTTCCTCTGGTTATGGGGCGAAAGCGGCCTCGGTTTCCTGAGGAAGGTGCTGGGACAAAACCCAGGCGAAACCTGAAGAATGCTTCTCTCGCCCACCCCCCTCCCCGCTCTT
>NC_058132.1:268576517-268596497 GCF_016433145.1 Gracilinanus agilis | reverse complement strand
AATAATAATAATAATAATAATAATAATAATAATAATAATAATAATAAATTAATAATTACAAAGCAAATGTACACATTTCAGAAAATATCCTCATTTCACATAATAATACCCTCAAAAGCCAATCAAAAGTCCTGCAGACCAGGTGATGAGCAAAGTAGACAGTCATCCTTGCACATTTCCTGAAGTCAAAAATCAGGACCTTTCACTGGCATCTGGTCACAGGATGTTTCATGAGATACTTCCAAAAGTAGAATCATCAATCCAGGACAATTCTGAGGGACTTATGAGAAAGAACACTATCCACACCCAGAGAAAGAACAGTGGGAGCAGAAACACAGAAGAAAAACAATAGCTTGATCACATGGGTCAATGGGGATATGATTGGTAGACTCTCACCCTAGTGCAAATATTAATAATATGGAAATAGGTCTTGATCAAGGACACATTTAAAACCCAGTGGAATTGCTCATTGGTTACAGGAGGGAGGTAGAAGGAGGGGAGGGGAAAAAATATGAATCATATAACCATGGAAAAATATTCTAAATCAATTAAATAAATAAATAAACTTAAAAAAAAAAAAGTAGGGTCATCAAATTCCTCCTGCAGTTTGGAAGCAGGCAGTACAGGCTGAGCATGCTCTAGAAGTAGGCTCTCATTGACCAGTCCACCATTACACAGTAGTCCAGGATGAGGTAATAAAAGACCAGAACTTTTTTGTGTGACTCTATGAGTGGAAAAAAGGGTATTATTATGTGAAATGAGGATATTTTCTGAAATATGTACATTTGCTTTATTATTATTATTATTATTATTATTATTATTATTATTCCTATTGACTCCCAGAGGAGCATAGGGCCGCAACCATCTCACACCAATGGACTCTGTTCTGGGCAACTTCCCCCAAATGGGCCCATGTCACTCCGACGGTCCCTGTCTCGTTCTCGGCATATCTCCGCCAGGTCTGCCATCCGATGTCCAAGATGTGACGCAGGCACCCGTCAACAAAGACCTGGAGTTTGTTGGCTTCTGCCAGCACGCGTCATGGACTCTGTTGGAGAGCAATCTTCCAGACTAGGCGATCGTTGGTTTTGGTGGTTTAATGAGGTTGCAGTTTCTGTAGCAAGTGAGATTTTTACGGGGTGAGGTTGCTAGCCTTGCGCCCAACCCTCCTCCTTTTTCAGCCGGGCTTGGGACAGTCCTTGGCAGAGTTAATTATTAATTATTAATTATTAATTATAAGGGAGGGTTCTTTGGAGAGGATCATTAGAAAGTGACAAGGATACAGAAATCATAATAAATCAAATCAAATTTTAAAAATCAATTAATAAAAAATTTTTTAAGAAGCTAGAAACTGAGATATACAGGAGGAAAATGATACAGTGCTATCTCGTCCTCAGGGGACTTGTATTTTATGGGGGTGGTGAGTAGGAAAGGTTCAAGAGTGAACGTATCCAAAGCATGTAAACAGATCCATGTAGACATATATATAACCTACATGGGCAAAACATACACATATATAAATATCACATAAAATAATGCAAAACAATTTTAAAAAACACTGTTAACTGGGGAATGCTGAAAGGCCTTATGGAGGTAACTTGTAAGCTATGCTTTGAAGGATGTTGTATTTTAATTATCTATCTATTTGCGGTATCTTTTGCATGAATAAATGAAAAAGCATTAGGTGCCTGCTATATGCCAGATGCTAGAGATAAAAATTCAAAAGAGAACAGTTCTTATCTTCAAGGAATTTACCTTCTAATGGGAGAAAGTAACATTTATTGGGGGTTGCAGTCTAGGGAATGAGATTTATTGAAGACTCACAGGGATTATGAAAAAAATACACCAATTTCTGGGCAGCTAGGTGGCACAGTATATAGCAGTAATGGGCAACCTTTTGAGCTTGGTGTGTCAAAATTCCCCCCAAAAAAAAGCATAATTTGGGTGATGTGTCACTTCGAGAAAAAAACCATGATTTTGTGAAATTTATAGTTTAAATAACAAAAAGATATAATTGTAATATATAACTATATTTAATAAACCAAAATAGGTAAATTAATATAGGTAGAATTGTCATCGATAGTGCACAGAGTATCTACACTACACTACAGCAAATGTTTCATCCTTGGCATGAGGTCCCATACTTCTCTGTATGTGGACAAACATGGCCACGTGTCATCAAAAATGGCTGCGCATGTCAGTGCTGACACGTGTGTCATAGGTTTGCCATCATCAGTATATAGAGTGCCAGGAGTGACAGAGACTCATCATTCTGAGTTCAGATCCAGCCTTACACACTGGTTGTGTGACTCTGGGCAAGTCACTTAACTTGTTTGCCTCCTTTTCCTCATCTGTAAAATGAACCGAAGGATGAAATAGCAAACCACTCAGTCTCTTTGCAAAGGAAACTCAGATAGAGACAGAGTCAGACATGACTCAGTGACAACAACAAAAACACCCATTTCCATCACAAAAAAAC
Source organism: Gracilinanus agilis (assembly GCF_016433145.1). Taxonomy (NCBI): domain Eukaryota; kingdom Metazoa; phylum Chordata; class Mammalia; order Didelphimorphia; family Didelphidae; genus Gracilinanus; species Gracilinanus agilis. The sequence continues at coordinate 268,594,018 of NC_058132.1, read as the reverse complement.
TTGGAAAGACATATGAAGTTATGAAAATGAGCAGAACCAAGAGAACATTGTTCACACTCATAACAATAGTGTAGAATAATCATCTGTGAATGACAACTTATCAGCAATGCAAGGATCCAATACAACTCTAAGAAACTCATGGGGAAAAAAAAAAGCTCTCCAGGGCCATAGAAGGAACTGTATGAATATATATATTGAAGGATACCTTTCTTCATTTTGTTTCCTCCATGACTTTTCTCTAGTATAAGAGATAGATGTCTTCTTTTACAACATAAAAAATATAGAAATATTTTACAATATAATGAATGTATTATATGATAACACGTGAATAATCTAGATCATATTAACTACTGTCTTGGGGAGGGGGGAAGCGTAGGAGGGAAGGAGAGAATATGGATTACAAAATGTCAGAAAATGATTATTAAAAATTGCATTGACATGTTTCAAAAAAAACAACACTTCTTTCCACATTGGTGTTTGCAAAAGATGACTGGATAGGGTGTGAAAGACAGTCTGGGGGGTCATTTAGTTATAATGAGCTCTACAATATTTAACTCATTCACCAATCAATCAGGGGCATTCTGCCTCCAGGTATAATCTTAGCCACTCAAACTAAGCAAGTTAAATCAACGGCTATTAATTAAGTGATTATTTAAGTGCCTGGTACTGTGCTAAGATTGGAGATATAAAGAAAGACAAAGATAATCTTAAGGGGAAGGCTCTAACATAGGAAGATGGATAGGGGAGGGAGAACCAAGGCAGCCTTCTCAAACCAAGTGGAATCTGAGCTGAGACTTTCATGGAGTTAGGAGATGGGATGTCTTAAATCAAGGAGGAATACCTTGGAAGCCAGAGCCATTGCAATTAGGTGATGCATGGATAGAGTGCCAGACCTGGATTCAGGAAGACCTGAATTCAAATCCTATTTCACACACTTACTACTATCACCCTGAGCAAGTCACTAATCTCACCTGTAAAATGTGGCTAATATAAAACACCTAACTCCAAGGACTGCTTAGGAGGATCAAGTGAGACAATAATTGTGAAGTATTTAACACAGTGCCAAGCACACAGTATGTACAATATAAATGTGTTTTATTTATCATTATCAACATTGGATTAGAGAATAGAGAATATTAAAGTATAAGAAGAAAAGCAGGAAATGTACCCTAAAGGTTCTGTTTATTTGTTGGTTTATTTTGTCAGTATTGGTGGCACAGTGCATTAGGCTCAGGGCAAACTTCTGTTGCCCAGCCTTTCTTGTGACTAATGGCTATTTAAGATTGCTGGTGAGGATTAGAGGTGTGTAGTCTGTGGCCAAGGAGCCAGCTTTCTTTATGAAGCTGACAAGTCCATACAGGAATCCAATTCAATCTTGGATTCATTGGTACCCTGAGCTAACTTACTGGATTATTCTAATATAGTATATTCACTACAAGAATTTACAAGATGGAGAACAAATTTGGTATGCATTATCTCACAACACAGTGTAAAAATTTTCAGATTCCCCTCATCTATTTGTTTCAGGATAGACTCCCTGGCTAACCAATTGCCTCTTGCATATTGAACTGGCATCTTGGCGGTGTTTCTGCCTCTCCCTCCCCTCCTCCTGTTTCCCTCCTCCTCTTCCCAGACCAACCTGTTAGTTTCTAAAAGCCAACAGCTTTCAAAAAGTGTTAGGAAATAGGGTCTTGAGCAACCAAAGTGTTGCATGATGTTCTGCTAATAAAATATTGGGAAGGGTGTTGGATGGAAGCTTTTCAGTAAATTGGTCTGTTCAGTTTGACTGTTAAGCCAAAGAAAAAGAATTCTAGCTACTCTGTATTTGTAATGTGACTTTGGGGGAGAAAAGGATGATTAATATTTATAATGAGATTATTTGCTAAATATGGGAAATTTTATTATGAATGTAAACAACTTTGTAGACTTACAAAGAACTTAATGGCTATTGCATTCTATTTACATCAATCCAGCCTCCAGTCTTTGTTAGCGTACATATATCCACATTGGTTGTTATCAACTTCTAATCATTTGTGTACATAGTCCTGTTCTCTTTCTTTTCCTTAACATTATGACAAATACACATTTCCATGTATTGGTATTGTCCACACACTTGTTATGTTTAATAATTACATAGTATTGTATTGTGCTACTATACCAGAGGCAGCTAAGCCAGTTCCCTGTTAGAGGCCTGGCTGAGGCTAATGCCATGTTGGTTTAGTCTCCAGGTTGAGAGGAAATGAGGCATTGGCAGGTCACTGAACAATGAACAAAAAGACCTTTACTTAGCTGAAACAGAGCGAGGATATGCAAGGAAGAAATAGTAGCACTTAGTACAAATAGACTCAATTTCCCTCATCTCCATATGAAAACAGGTCTGCTCAGCAGGACTTGGTGTGGTAATTGGCCAGTGTCAAAATGCCCCACCAAGACTGAATCACCAAGACTCCACTGTGGGTTTTTTCAATCCTTAGATGATCAGGAAGTCCTATCAGTCTGTCAAGAGGCTACCAGAAAAGTAACTAGGGAGCTTGAACCTTGAACTAGGGCCAATCCAAAAGGAGGAAAAAAGGAAGGAGCCCTAATAGAGATTTGCTTTGTCACACCCTGTGACTGGACATTTGGATTATTTTAACTGTTGTATTTGAAATTAAGTTAAACTGAGAGGCAATGGTCTGAGCACGATCAATTTATCAGTTAGACTAGCAGTAACCAATCAATTGGGTCAATGGCCTCTCTCAATGACCAAAGACCCCGAGGTAGGGCTTATTAGCGAGCATTCCTATAGCCTTGGGAAGTTGGTTAGTTGGTTGGTTGTTATCCTTCATACTTGAAGAAGATAGAAATGGCATCACTCTGTCGGAGTCCATGTACTGTGTGTCTGACTGTGGCTGAACAAATCATTATGGATTTGGAAGTTTCTACCACAGATCGGGCACAAAGAGCCCATATGAACATTTAGAATGGAGATGTTTCTAAATGTGTCACATTTCTTTGGAGCTACTACAATTCTGCTTCGTTCAAAGAGCATACATAGTGCCTAATAAGGGAGCAAAGAACAGAGTTGGGGAGGTGGAAAAAACAGCGTAATTGGTTACAAAGCTAGTTGCATCATGGTGGTGGTGATGAACACATGATTGGTTGGAAATTGGGAATGAGAAGCTAGTAACAAACCCCTGTTGCCCTCTGTGACTAAGAAATGTTCATTGCTAAAGTTCACTTACGAGGTTAGAAATATTGAACCAGATTTCTTTAGATTACAAACAAGACATCATGGTGGTATAAAGATACTAGAAGAGACTCCCTAGTGTCTACCAGCATCCTTTAAGGGTAACAGATGTCCTTGAGAAAAGAATCAAATAGTGATTAGCAGGAAAATTGAACTTCTAGACTTAGCTCTTAGGCAAAGAGAAAAAGAAATATGGTTTGAGCAATCATGCAAAATGGATAGGATCATTTACAGAATAAAATCAATTATAAACTATATTATCAAGTATAATTATACATTGTATTACATAAACCATGATATTTAGGAGCATCTTTTTGTACAACTTCCTTTTTTCTCTCAAAGGTTGTTTCCACTTTATTACTATTATTCTTATTATTAGAAACTTACATTTATGTAACACTTGAGGCTTACAATGTACATTCATTATATGTGATCTTCACAACCACCTTTCTGAGCTGGCAAGTATTTGTCATTGGACTTGAACTTCAGCCTTTCTGACTGCATACCCAGAGTTTTAACCAGTTGCCATTAACTGTTGACTTGCTGTTCTTGAAAATGATTGAACCAACCTGCTGTGTTACCAGCAAATCATCTTCAAATCTATGATACAATCCGTTATGATTAAAATTCTCTGGAAACTGTACATTACTTTATAAGTATTTATTAGTAAAAGAGAGAGAGAGAGAAAGAGAGAGAGAGAGAGAGAGAGAGAGAGAGAGAGAGAGAGAGAAAATCACATGATATAACCTGACCTCTTCTGATTAATCTGTTTGCCCCCCTACCCATCAGCAAAAAGTTGCTCTGAATGCCTCCTCAGTCCCCTTTTTCATAAGGCCAGTGATGTTACTCCTATGTCTCTCTGGTTGGACAGACTCGACCAACAGTCCTGGTCAGAGCCTAGTTTTCTGAATGCCAGTAATCATGGAGTTGGGACCAGCTCAGGAGTCAGGGAGCCACAAGACCTCTGGCATCCTCCTACAATACATGTATGCACACTGTAATGGGAAATTGCAGGATAAATATAAGGTATAAGATGAATATAAGACTTAAGAGAATAGATGACAGCTTGAAGAAATTGTGGACTTCATGGACATTCTATAATGAAATGAAGCCAGGGTTTTGAAAGAGAGAATGTGGTTTGGCCAAGCTAAAGGAAGGAGGTTTTGGCTATGTGGTTCAGCTTTGCCAAGTATCCAAGGAGCTGATAGAGTGGGATTTGGATTTCACTGAGAAGAAGATACTTCAAGCAACTATCGTGGCCTAGGTAGAAGGAAGGTCTTGGTTATCTGCTGGTAGACAGCAGATTTATCTACCTTACTCCCTAGAGCATTTGTGGATTATCTGGCTGTGTATGGGGCTTTTTCCTGGTTCCTTTGACATCTGTGATCATCTTGGAGCACTGTGGATCAGTGTAGTGAGAAGTCCACCTCTCCAGCCCTCTCTTATTCTAGTTAGAGGTTTAGCTTAGTTTAGACCAGTGGTTCCCAAACTTTTTTGGCCTACCGCCCCCTTTCCAGAAAAAATATTATTTAGCACCCCTGGAAATTATTTTTTTTTAATTTTAATAGCAATTAATAGGAAAGATAAATGCACCTGTGGCCATCACCACCTCCCTGGATTGCTGCAGCACACACCAGGGGGCGGTGGCACCCACTTTGGGAATCACTGGTTTAGACCTTAGTTTAATTCCATATTGTAGTAAACCCTTCTCTTCCACTTCCCTTATATCAATAAACCCAGTTTGTTTATACTTCCTGTCTCCTCTAAGCCATTAAGAACCCACATCTTGAAGTTACCCTTATCACTGGCTTTCCCTGGTTGATAGATTGTCAGTTAGCTGACCAACTGTCATTCCCAAACCTCACATTCCCATTTGGTTTTCCTGTGTTTACCTGTCAGTCCTTCCCTTGTGAGGTAGGGGATTGTCCCCAGTTTGTCTGGCATCTAGTTATTCCCCTATTCCCAGTATTTTCTTTTTCAACACCAAGTCAAAAGGTGGGACTGATACTGATCAAAATGGGTTTCAAATGGAATAAGGAGTATATTATATTAAAATCACACAACCCAAGTATTAATCTACTTTGAACTGACTCCATGGCTCCCCTCCATAGAACCCTGTAATAGTACTTTGTTGTGCCCCCCCAGCATCGGAACCAAACTTCATGGAAGATTGGGGAGCCTTCTGTGGATCTGCTTTTATCTCTTTCCCTATCCAGAGGAACACCAACATCAGGTTTTATCATTTTCATTTGTAGAGGTCTTATGGCATAGTAGATAGAAAGCACAGTACTGACTGTGTGATCCTGGATAATCCACTTAACATCTTTAGGAATGTCTATAAGACTATAAATGATTTTAAAAGCTATGGACTTGAATTGGTAGAGGCAGGTTCCTTATCCAAGAATTCCTTAGCCTTTTGAAATCATAGTTATAATCACTCTCCTCTTTATTTTTTCTAATTTCATTACTATGGAAATAATAGCTTAAATCTATTAGGATTTGAATTTTTTAAATGGCCAGTAAGGAAATATTACTTTTAAAGGTCTACTATTTTCACAAGTATGATTTAATTTTTGTCTTGCCAAATCTTGTTTTTTCAATCTCTACAACATCCTTACTATAATCCTCTCTTCTCCACTCATGTAGTCACCATTCTAGACCCTCATTACTTTACTCTTGAACTACTGAAATAGCCTCATATTTTGTTCTCACTGCCCTCTCCACACTTCGATCTGCCCTGCATATAACCACCAAGTTGGTTTTACTGAAATCTAGGTTTAATATGTCACCCACTCCTAATTCATTGCTAACGAAAGGTCAAGAAATCAAGAAGAATTCTTCTTAGCAGATTGGATGGATGGACTTCTTTTGGAATTTATGAGAGGACATGAATAAAATCTTCATAGAACTGGAAATTTTGGTTGTGTGCATTTTATAGGAAACATGTATAAGATCCTAAGTCCATTAAAGTATCTCAGTAATTGAAGGGCTCTTACATAGAAAGGAGACTAGAAGGGGGCAGCTAGGTGACTCAATGGATTGAAAGTCAGGCCTAGAGATGGGTGGTCTTGGATTCAAATCTGACCTCAGACTCTTAGCTGTGCAACTCTGAACAAGTAACTTAAACCCCTATTATTGCCTTTATCATTCTTGTGTCTTAAAACAATACACAGTATTGATTCTAAAATAGAAGGTAAAGGTTAAAAAAAAAAAGGAGACTAGAAAGATGTTGGATAGACTGAAATGTGGAAGAAAGAGGTGATTTATCTTTTTTCATCCAAAGGACAGAACTAAGAGCAATGAGGGGAAAATGCAAAGAAGCTAATTTCTGCTTCATTTCAGGAAAAATTTCCCAGCCTCTAGAGTTGTTCAAAAGAGCAATGAGTTACCCAGACAATTGATAAATTCCCTTTCTTTGTAGATCTTCAAGCAAAGGCCAAATCACTACTTTTAATAAATAGTATAGAGACAGCTAGGTGGCACAGTAGATAGAGTACCAGGCCTAAAGTCAGGAAGACTCATCTTCTAAGTTCAAATCTAATCTCAGACATTTACTAGCTGTGTGATCTTGGGCAAATCACTTAACCCTTTTTGCCTCAGTTTCCTCATCCATAAAATGAGCTGGAGAAGGAAATGGTGAACCATTCCAGTAACTTTGCTAAGAAAAACCAAATGGAGTCATAAAGAGTTGGGCAGGACTGAACAACAACAATACATAGGATAGTCCTATCTCTCAAATTCTGTGATTTTATAGTATCTAGAAGCACAGGTCTAGAAGTCCCAGCATCATTAGCAGACAAAAACTCTTTAACTTTAGGCATGGAAGTTCAACTTAATAAAAAACAAAAACAAAAAATATTATTCCTTAGCACAAAAAAGATATTAATTATATCATTTAAAAATTTTAGAGAACCCAAACTTTCTGAATAGGTTTGAAGAAACCTTTTGAATCTCTTTAAATTGGAGGGCTCTTGGGAATTGTAAATATAAATATAATGAGGGGAAAAATACAAATTAAGGCCACCAGAATATCCAAGGTTAAGGGAGAAAGTAAACAATGCCTGATGTTATAAGGAAATAAGGAAATGAGCAGGAGCAGGAGCTGCTGGAAAGGCAGAGAAGCAGGAAGATTCCAGAATCCTAGGGAAGAGATAGTGTGAGCTTCCTTCTGGGAGCAGTTGAAATCTGGAGAGGATGAGAGAGTGTCTGAACTCCTTGGGTGACCCGGTGAGTTTGACCATTTCTCCCTTATCTTATCTTCATGGTATCTGCTCTATCTGATAAGTAAGTAAGGAGATAACAACTGGATTTGGTGGGAGTTTTATTTATAGTATTTAGTTAGATCATCTCAATTCCCTTCCCTTCCTTCTCTTACCTTGAATAAACCCTATTTTATGTCATTTGGGTATCCTGTAAGATTTATCCTATTAGCCTTCCCAAACCCTGAGATACTTTTGATTACTGGTCCTAACAATCATTCCTTGACTATCTGAAATCCCTTATACCACCAAGTATTGTTTATACACATATTTCACTGGCTACAAGTCAAAGACCCAGCTACATATGATTTCTATAGAGCCAAGATTAGTTTGCATTTTATAAAGGTTGCCTCTATCCAAGATCAGCTTCTTTTGTAAATAAAGTATACATTTTGTGTTTTAGCAAGGTTGAGAATCTTCCACTTTACTTTTATTTTCAGAAACATGGCTGATATGTTTCATTTCATTTCTTTTTTTTTTTACCATAGTAATATTTTATTGTATTTTTCCCATTTACAAGTAGAAACAATTTAAAATTTTTTTCTGACAATTTTTGATCCAAATTCTCTTTCCTTCCATATTCAATATGTTATGAAAGAAGACATATCAAACATATGAGAAAAACTCATGAAGGAAATGAAGTGAAAAATGACATACTTTGATCTGCATTCAGATCCATTGGTTCTTTCCATGGAGGTAGATGACCTTTTCCATCATAAGTCATTGAAGTTGTCCCTTCCTTGCATCGTTGATAGTAATAGTTAAATCATTCACAGCTGACCATCATAGGAATGGATTGAAGAGGGAAGAGACTGGAGGCAAAGAGACTAATTAGGAGACTATTGCAGTAGTTCAAGCAAAATCTGATGGGTTAACTAGGATGATAGCTATGTAAGTAGAGAGAAAAGGACAAAATGAAGAGTTGTGTAGGTAGAATGGATGACTAAGCAATGATTGAACACATAGAGTAAGAAAGATCAAAGAGCCCAGGATGACTGAAGTTATGACTCAAAAGATGGTGGTACCACAATCTCAGAAAGAGGAGATGGGTAGATGTATATTGGGAGACTATGAGTCCCTATGAAGTGGTGGTGGTGGGGGGGGGATGGCAAAAAACTTGTAGTTGGGGAAGAATCAGGAAGGAGTCCATAAAGAAAATAGCATTTAAGTAGAGTGCAGGGAAGACTAGCACAATGGTGTGAGGTCTCACCATCCCCTTTCCAGAGCTGCTCATCCATCTTTGGTGTCTACTTGTCATCTGACTCCAAGAAACTGTAGCATGCAAAGCAGTCACACTCGGGTAAAATTATCTCAGCAGATGGGTTCAGCCTGGTTGAGGGTAACTAACTGATAGGCCTCCAACCCACCAGTGAGTTAGGAGGATGTCTACCCCAAGTAATCCTGGATCACTGCCAGTTATTCTGACTTTTGTCTTGGTGCTGAATTTTTTTTTAAATTATTTTAATTTTTCCCCTTCAGTTACATGTAGATACCATTTTTAATAATCATATGCTGAGATTTTGTGATACATGTTTTCTCCCTCCCCTCTCCTCATATGGCAGGTAATATGATATAGCTTATACATGTGCTATCATGCAATACATATTTCCTTTTATAGCATATTGTGAAAGACACATATTGCTTATATAAGAAAAAAATTATATCATTGGTTCATTTCAAAAATAAAGAACAAACAATGAGAATTCAACAGGAAAATGGGGGAAAGGGAGCCATTCTAGGAATAGAAAATAGAAGGCAGAGAGATGGGAAGGCACAGAATATTTTAAAGGAAAAGATTAGTCCATCGTTGAATATGGAAAGGAAAGTAATATAAAAAAAGGCGCAAGTGTTTGAATTTTAGTTGGTGAGCACTCTAGGATCTTTGTCAAGAAAACCCCCAAAATGGGGTCACAGAGAGTGAGACACAACTGAAACAAGTGAATAATACATACAGAAAAAGGAAGCCTTGCATCTTTTTAAGCAGAGAAATGACCAGATCTGTGCATGAGAAATACTAGTCTGACAGTGATTTGAATGGTGGATTAGAGGTAGAAGAGTGGAAGTAGGAGGACTCATTAAGAAATTACTGCAATAGTAAAATGGTCCAGTTCATGGTTATGAGGAATAAAAGGAGGGGACAAATGTTATGCTTTGGAGACTCAATATGAATGAATAGTGTGATGTAGCTGAAACTACTCTCTCTAAAGATACCAATGTTTTGAAAGAAATATTTTCTGAGTTCATGTGGTGAATGACTCCTATATATTTACCACAATGCAGGAATGATGGAGGTAAAAAACCTCAAGTATAGTCAGATCTCAGAGAAAATAAGAACAATCTTGAGGAAATCGAACATGATTCTTTATAAGCAAAATTATGTTGGAGTGACAGAGAAATAATTTATTTACATATTGCAATCTTGTACATTCCTTTTAGATCATAAAAGTTAAAGAGAAAATAGTTTCATAATCTTATACTACCTTCAATATCATCAAAGTTGAACAAACTTGGTTAAACAATCTCACACATCCTCTAAGGCAACAAACTGTCAAAAGTTTATATAGGCAAACTAAGTCGAGTTACAGATTAAACTACATTTAAAGAACTCACAAAAGGACTGATTGAGAAGGAAGATTTGCATAAATCCAAGGAGTCAGGGGCAGTTGAGTTTCTTCCCCTGACTTCTTGTCTAAGGAAGGCTTAAGACTTTAAAGTAAAATTTTGCATCCTATGGGACAGGTTTGGTCAGGGGGTTAATATGCAGAAGGAATAAAAGGAAGTGAAAAATTCCCATAACACCAAATCATCTCCTAATTGCCAAATCCAATGTTCTTTTCTCAATCCTTATTCTCCTGCACTCTGGTGTAGGTTTTTTATCACCTGCACTATTGCAATAGTCTGCTGATGGTTCTTCCTGTTACGTCTCTCCCTACTCCAGTCCATCTTCCATTCAGTTATCAAAGCTATTTTCCTAAACTATGGTCCAACTATGTCACCCTCATACTCAACAAACTCCAGTGGCTGGCTCTCCATCACCTCCAGAATCAAATAAAATATCCTCTGTTTGGTATTCAAAGTCCTTCATAACCTCGCCCTTCCCCATCCCCCACACACCCTACCTCAATAGATACTTTTCAGTCTGGGAATTTTCTCTGGTTATTCCACATACTTGGGATGTGCTCCCTCATTATCTCCACCACTTGACTTCCTTGGCTTCTTTTAAGTCCAAGGCCAAATTCTGTCTCCTATAAGAAACATTTTTCAACCCTCTTAATTCCTGTGCTTTCCCTCAATTAATTATTTCATCTTTATATATAGTAGGGGATTTTTGAAACCCTCATTTTCCATCTTAGAACCAATACTACATATTGTTTCTAAGGCAGTAGAGTAATAAGGGCTGGGCAATGGGGGTTAAGTGACTTGCCCAGGGTCACACAGTCAGAAAGTATATAAGACCAGATTTGAACCTAGGACCTTCCATTTCTAGACCTGGCTCTCAATCCACTGAACTACCTAGCTGCCTCCTATATAGTTTGTTCTCACACATCTGTTTACTTGTTGTTACCTCACTCTCTCATTAGATTGTGAGCTCCTCAAGGGCACGGATTATCTTTTGTCTTTCTTTTTGTAACCATAATGCCTGATACATAGTAAGCAATTAATAAATACTTATTGACTGACTAATTGTCAGAAAAGCTAATATGATCTGAGACTATATTAATAGGATATATAATTTGCAACAAATGACACTAGTAGATTTTTTAAAAATGTATTCATCACCTTTGTTTTAAGCATCTTCATTTCTGAATATATCCCTTCCCAGCCTAGGGAGCCATTTCTAGTATCAAAGAATAAAAAAGAAAGAGAAAAAAAAAGGAGTATAGGAAAACTAATCAATGAATCAGCCAAGTCTGACAATATATGCAATAGTCCACATACATAGTCTCCCACCTCTACAAGAAAGGGAGGCAGATATATTTGTCTCTTCTCTGAAGCTAGATTAGGTCATTAGAATTGTGTTGTTCCATTCTGGAGCTTAATTGCTTACATCAATGTTATTAAACTCCGATGGGTTGCATATTGACTTAGAAAACCACAAATGAATACTGTCTATGTTTTATTGCATTTTAATTTATTTTGTTAAACATTTCCCAATTATATTTTAATTTGGTTCTGGCCACATTCCAGTTTGGGGCCTCTATGGGTGAGTTTGACACCTTTGGATATGTACATTATTGCAATTATCATATTATTGTTTTCCTGGTTCTGCTTACTTTACTCTGTATCCTTTCATATTAAGAGAAAAAGCATGGTACAGTGCAGTGATGGGCAAACTTTTTAAAAAGGGGGCCAAAGGAAAGGAAATGCTCATCTGTCAGTCTGTTTCTAAGGCAACTCTTTTGAAGTTCCTTTGTATTGTATCCTACTCATTGTATTCATCAGATTAGGAATAATGTCACACAGCCGGATAGAATATTTCAGGGGGCCGCATCTGGCCCAGACCATAGTTTGCCCATCACTGGTATAGTGGATAGAACTTTGGATCTAGCATCAAGAAAAGCTCTGCTTCAATCTCTTCTCAGACACACCTTGGATAGACAAGTCACCTTCTCTGGAACTCAATTTCTTGACCTGTAAAGAGGCTGGATTCAGTGACCTCTAAGGGACCTTCCAGCTCTAAAGTTATGATCATCTATTTTTTTCCATGCTTCTCTGAATTCTTTATATTTGTTGCTTCTTAACAAAGAGTAATATATTCTATTAGTTATGTGCCACAATTTACTTAGTAATCATTCCCCTATGACCATCTACTTTGTTTCCAGGTAAAACCAGATTTTTTTGGTAGCATGTTACATATATTTTCACCCTCATAACCTTTTGAGGTAGATTTTTGAGTTATTTGTCCTTCCTTTAGAAGAGGACCGATAATAGTATAGGATGTTATCTTGACTTGAACATGAAATGAATTTAAGTGAGGCAGAGTTGTACTGAGTTGTAAGCCTCACTCTCTCTTCTAGAATCATCCAAGTTCAGTGGCAAGACAAAAATCAGGATGCTTGCAATGGCTCAGGATACAGTGGATGAACTTTGGTGTCTGACATGCTTGGGGTAGACACTCTCCTAACTTACTGATGGATTTGAAGTTTATTATTTACCATCCACCTTATTTAACCCATCTCTTGAGATGGTGTACCACAGTGTGGTCACTGTACCTGCCACAGGTACCTGGAGTCACAGCTGAGAGGTAAGTGCCAGGTGGGCACCAAAAGTGGATGAGCAGCCCTGAAAAGAACTCAGCAAGCCCTCATATCAGAGGACCTAGTCCTCCTTGAACATCCTTATACCCCTGTGAGGTAGAAAATATGTGGATTATTATACTTATTCTACAGATTAGGAAACTGAGATTCAGAAATTCATCATGATTGCCCTACTAGTAATTTTTAAAGACAGAATTTAAAGCAAAGTCTCTCCTGACCTGTGCCTCTCTTTCCACTACTGAGCTCTACAACTCTAGTAAAAGTAACTGTCCCAGTGACCATTGCTATGGTCAGATCATGGCTGGAATGTGAAGTCCAGGGCTAAATACCATACTTTAAGAGGGGTTTTGACAAACCAGAACATGTCTAGGGAAGAGTGAGATAGATGGTAGGTACATTAGAAACTGTCATAAGAGGAACTGTTGATGAGATTTGGGATATTTTTCTTAGAAAAGATCAATCTCTAAAAACTGAAATTTTTCATGTGGAAGAAGGATTGGACATTCTATGTCCAACATAGACAACATAGCTAGGACAAATATGTAGTCACTGCAGGAAGACATTTTGACTCAATTAAAAAAAACAACCAACTTCCTGACAATTAGAGCTGTTAAATACAACGAATTACTTTGTATGCTATTAAATTTCTTGTTAGTGAAAGCATTCAAATAAAAGTTGGATTGCCTCTTGTCAGGGATCTTATAGAAGGGATTCATGCATCTTATATGAGGTTTCTACTAGATAATTTCCAAGATCCCTTCCAGTTGTAGAAACTATAATTTGCAGAAGTAATATATGATGTCCACAGGCTTTTGGGCTTTCTGGAAGTTCTACCAAGAATTCTACCTATCCCCCAAATATTATTTAATTGTTGCAAATTTCACTTATATAAATTAAAATAAATTTGGTACATTCTTATTTTAGTATATAGGGCTATTATAGTAGGATCTTTTTTCTTTTAAACCCTTACTTTTGTCTTACTATCAATTCTTTTTTTAAAAATCTTAACTTCTATCTTAGAATGGATGCTAAGTATTAGTTCCAAAGTAGAAGAGTGATAAGGGATAAGAGATTGGATCTAAGTGATTTGCATGAGTCATGCAACTAGGAAATGTCTCAGGTCATATTTGAACCCATGACCTCCGATCTGTAGGCCTGGATTTCTATTCAATGAGCCACTCAGCTGCCCTCTAGTGTCTAGTATCATTTCTAAGGCAGAAGAGTAGGAAGGGGCTAGACAATTGAGGTTAAGTGAGTTGCCCGGGTCCATGCAATGGGAAAGGAAATTCTTTATTCTCTTTGTTTATTTTGAGTTAAAACTTGGTTAACTCTAACTTAAGTACCTTTACTTAGTACCTCACCAGACACTAAGAGTGTTTGCAGGTCATTTACTAAAGTGGGTAACAACTCAATCAGTTAGGAAATTGTGAATTCTTTTGATAAGAGTTTACACCTCCAGAGGATGAGAAGTGGATCCTGCAAGACACTGTCCCTCCCTCCATTACTCCCCCCCACCCTGGGAGTGCTAGACAATTTGAAAGCTGTGATTGACCCCTGTGAAGAGAGGAAGGGACACGAAATCACTATAAAATCCCTCAATTTCTGGGGCTAGAGGTTGGCTTCAGGAGTTGTCCTCCACAGGTCATCTTCTTCAGCTCGAACTACCTCTTGGAGGAAACTTGGGTGAGTGAATAGCTGGCTTTCCTTTCCAGACTTTTGGAGAGAGATGAATTCTACTGGGCTGAGTTGAGTACCTGAGCAATAGTTAGTGTGATAGGCTAAATATCTCTACCCTCTTTTATATTTCTCATCTTTCACTCTCTCCACCTATTTTGTAAATAAAAACTATTGAAAGCCATTTTGACTTGAGCTAAAATAGTTTAAATGGGCAACCACCATATTTTTTATAATTTTCATATATTTTATTCAAACCTTTAACTTTAATTCCTTACAACATCCACATTTGAAACCAGGTCCTCCCAACTCCATGCCTGGCACTCTATACATTGGGCTTCTTAGTTGCTCCTCTCTTTAGCCTCTTAAGGTATAGTCTAAATAATTTCAACTATTTATTTTGGTCAGTAGCTGTAATATAGTGAAAAGATCCCAGAGCAGGATCTACTGACCTTGGAACATTGTGAAAAACAGTTGATCAATTTGAGCCTCAACTGGTTAAAAGAAAGGAAAGCAGAAAGGAAGAAATTGAAAGAGGGAAGAAGGAAGAGAAGAAGGAAGGGAAAGAGGAAGAAAGGAAGATGAGATTAAGGCATGAAAAAGGAAAGGAGGAAGGAAGAAAGGAGAGATAGAAGAAAAGGAAGAAGGGAGGGAAAGAATGAAGAAAGCAAGCATTTATTAAGCACTTATTTTATGCCAGATACTGTGCTAAGTGCTTTACAAATATTATCCCATTCGATCTTTACAACAACCCTGTGAGTTGATTCAATTACTATTTCAATTTTATACTTGAGGAAACTGAGGCAGATAGAAGTTAAGTGACCTTCATGGTGTCACACAGCAAGTAATTTCTGAGGCCGTATTTTTAAACTATCTCAAGAGTTTATTTTTAGGAGAAAAATAAGATAATATATGCAAAGTGCCTTGCAAAAAGGAAAGTGCTATTAAAATGGCTGCTGTTATTTTTGTTGAGGAACTAATAGAAGCTGGATTGGTGCTACTGAGTTTTGATAACAAAAAGCACACATTGTTTTGTGAATAACAACAACAAAAAAAGCAATGCTCTTTAAAGAATTACAGAGCCAGGAGATTTCTTTAAATGATAAGGTCAGTTGGGGGGATTTCCCAACCTTGATAATGTCCTGAAATTTTTGTTTTTGTTACCCCTTTTGATACATCACTGTCTACATCTCTTTCTCCCACAGGCTGTATTTCTAGGGGTATAATTGCTCTCTCCAAGTAAAAGACTCATGTGCATAAATTTCTACTCACTGAAATAAGACTATCCCTCTCCTAATTTTAATGCAGATGTGATCCAGGGATAGAGTTACACACACACTCCCCAAAGCAAATGAAACAGGAGATTACACATTAAATATTGCCTTTGGAACCAGGTGCACAGAAACATCCAATTACACAGACAACTCATCAGATCCCCATATGTTTACCACATTGTTTTTTTGTTTTCTCTTTAAACATTTGGCAAATTATTCTGAGTCTTTCATTTTTTTCTATAATGAGACGAAGATGCTTATTAATAAAGGTTCCTTTTATATGACTAATAGTTGACTCACAAAAGCCTTTCAAATCATGTCTAAAAGTTTCTGAACTGAAGTGAACTTAAAGTTCATGTGAAGACAACGTGTATTGCAATTAAGATAGCTGTTACTAGGCATTTGCATCAAGAAGTTAAAGACAAGAAAGGTCTCATATACTCCAAAAAACTATTGTAGCAGTGTTTTTTTCAGTAACAAAGAACTGGAAACAAAAAGGTGTAGTCATCAATTAAGAAATGGCTAAACAAATGATAATACATGAAAATAATGGGGAATTATTGAACAATAAGAAATTAAAATGAAGATATGGAGAAACATGGGAAGATTCGTATAAACTGAAACAGAGTGGAAAAGACATAACCAGAGAAACAAGATACAAAATGATAAGAAAATGAATGATTAGAATACTAAAACAAAAATTAATGCTGTATAGTTATATTTACCAAACCAGAGTTGAAAACACGTTCTTTCTTTCTTTCTTCTATGGAATAGATGGGAGACTATGGCCATGGAATGTTGCATATGTCCTCAGATGTGGTTGGATGGTTTTGCTTAACTGTGGTTATTTCTTTGCTACAAGGCTCAGTGTGTATGTGGGAAGGAGAATTTGAATTAGCAAATGACTCTAATATAAAAACAAAAGGCATCAATAAAACTAAAAAAGAAAAATAAAATGGTTGTTGATTCTGGTGATTTAGTTTTCTTTGTTAGATAATTCTCCACCAAAAGTTTATTATAGGAGACAAGGGACAGGGATAGATGAAGTAGAGGAGGGATGCCACTTTTATTTGGATGTTCTATTTAGCAATGTTCTGGGTTTAACCCCCTAGCAGCTTAACTACACGTAACTAGTGGATAGAGTGCCAGTTTGGCAATCAAAGAAGACTTATCTTCCTGAGTTGAAATATGGCTTCAGACACTAACTAGCTGTGTGACTGTGGGCAAAGCTTGACGCTATTTGCCTGTTTCCTCATTTGTAAAATAAGCTGGAGAAGGAAATGGAGAAGCACTCCAGTATCTTTGCCAAGAAAATCCTAAGTGGGATAACAAAGAGTCAGATATGACTGAAGCGACTGAACAACAACAGCCTTAACTAAATGAAAATAATAAATCAATCATAAATTTTACACCATCTTTTTTTTTTGATACCTTTAATTTCTTTTTCTTCTCTAATTGCAACTGCTAGTGTTTCTAGTACTATGTTGAATAATAGAGGTGATAATGGGCATCCTTGTTTTACTCCTGATCTTATTGGGAAGGCTTCTAATTTATCCCCATTGCATATGATGTTTGTTGATGGTTTTAGGTATATACTGTTTATTATTTTTAGGAAAGGTCCTTCTATTCCTATACTTTTCAGTGTTTTCAATAGGAATGGATGCTGTATTTTGTCAAAGGCTTTTTCAGCATCTATTGAGATGATCATGTGATTTTTGTTTGTTAGACTGTTGATATGGTCAATTATGTGGATGGTTTTCCTAATGTTGAACCAACCTTGCATTCCTGGTATAAATCCCACCTGATC